>NC_057807.1:694077975-694403443 GCF_018294505.1 Triticum aestivum | reverse complement strand
ATGGGTCAATATCGACCTAGGTCACCGCTGCTATATATGTCTTTTGTAAACGCATCATGTTAAAACTTGTGCCTCCTTGTGTTGATTAAATCTTCTTTGTTCTTTATTGTCTGTCGCAAATCTAATAGTTGATGCTCGCGCATAGACGCAACACCGTAGTCGTGAATCAAACGAGAACATGGACTAGAAACTATGACGGAGGATAAACTAGAGGGGACGGGATTGCCGGCACACGGCTTGGTGTTTCTTGATGTCTCCTTTGTGCTAGCCCTGCCCCTCTATTTATATGTTGAGTCTTGCGGTCGAAACTTGGAGTAAAAGCATCCACAAAGTCGGTTTCACCCGAAAAGCAAGAGTCCTTCTCGGACTCCACGGCCAGACGCCATGGTTCCCGGCGTCTGGACCCAGACGCTGGGGACCCTGGCGTCCGGCCCCTGGACTCCGCAAAACTTCCTTTTGCGCTTTCCAAAAATCTTGTGGGCTTTCCCTTTTGGCCCAAATAACGCGTTCTCTACCCAAACATTTCGGGAAACATCCGGAACCCCTTTCGGTGAATTCTGGAACCCTTTCGGATACCAAACAACATTATCCCATATATTAAACTTCATCTCCGGACCATTCCGGAGTTCCTCGTCATGTCCGTGTTCGCATCCGGGACTCCGAACAACATTCGGTCACCAACATACATAACTCATATAATACTATATCGTCAACGAACGTTAAGCGTGCGGACCCTACGGGTTCGAGAACTATGTAGACATGACCGAGACACTTCTCTGGTCAATAACCAATAACGGAACCTGGATGCCCATATTGGTTCCTACATATTCTACGAAGATCTTTATCGGTCGAACCGCATAACAACATACATTTGTTCCCTTTGTCATCGGTATGTTACTTGCCCGAGATTCGATCGTCGGTATCTCAATACCTAGTTCAATCTCGTTACTAGCAAGTCTATTTACTCGTTATGTAATGCATCATCCCGCAACTAACTTTTTAGCTACATTTGCTTGCAAGGCTTATAGTGATGTGCATTACCGAGAGGGCCCAGAGATACCTCTCCGACAATCAGAGTGACAAATTCTAATCTCGAAATACGCCAACTCAACAAGTACCTTCAGAGACACCTGTAGATCTCCTTTATAATCACCCAGTTACGTTGTGACGTTTGGTAGCACACAAAGTGTTCCTCCGGTAAACGGGAGTTGCATAATCTCATAGTCATAGGAACATGTATAAGTCATGAAGAAAGCAATAGCAACATACTAAACGATCAAGTGCTAAACTAATGGAATGGGTCAAGTCAATCACATCATTCTCCTAATGATGTGATCCCGTTAATCAAATGACAACTCATGTCTATAGTTAGGAAACTTAACCATCTTTGATTAACGAGCTAGTCAAGTAGAGGCACATAATGACACTATGTTTGTCTATGTATTCACACATGTATTATGTTTCCGGTTAATACAATTCTAGAATGAATAATAAACATTTATCATGAAAAAAGGAAATAAATAATAACTTTATTATTGCATCTAGGGCATATTTCCTTCAGTTTCCCACTTGCACTAGAGTCAATAATCTAGTTCACATTGCCATGTGATTCAACACCAATATTCACATCTGTATGTGATTAATACCCATAGTTCACATTGTCATGTGATCAACACCCAAAGGGTTTACTAAAGTCAATAATCTAGTTCACATCGCTATGTGATTAACACCCAAAGAGTACTAAGGTATGATCATGTTTTGCTCGTGAGAGAAGTTTAGTCAACGGGTCTGTTACATTTAGAGCTATATGTATTTTGCAAATATTCTATGTCTACAATGCTCTGCACGGAGCTACTCTAGCTAATTGCTCCCACTTTCAATATATATCCAGATTGAGACTTAGAGTCATCTGGATCGGTGTAAAAGCTTGCGCCGATGTAACTCTTTACGACGGGCTCTTTTATCACCTCCATAATCGAGAAATATTTCCTTAGTCCTTACTAAGGATATTCTTGACCACTGTCCAGTGATCTACTCTTAGATCAAAATTCTACTCCCTTGCCAAACTCAGAGCAAGGTATACAATAGGTCTGGTACATAGCATGGCATACTTTATAGAACCTATGACTGAGGCATAGGGAATGACTTTTCATTCTCTTTCTATTTTCTGCCATGGTCGAGTTTTGAGTCTTACTCAACTTCACACCTTGCAACGCAGGCAAGAACTCCTTCTTTGACTTTTCCATTTTGAACTACTTCAAAATCTTATCAAGGTATGTATTCACTGAAAAATCTTATCAAGCGCCTTGATCTATCTCTATAGATCTTGATGCTTAATGTGTAAGCAGCTTTACTGAGGTCTTTCTTTCAAAAACTCTTATTCAAGTATCCTTTTATGCTATCCAGAATTTCTATATCATTTCCAATCAACAATATGTCATCTACATATAGTATTAGAAATGCTACAGAGCTCCCACTCACTTTCTTGTAAATACAGGCTTCTTCAAAAGTCTGTATGAAAAACCATATGCTTTGATCAACTCATCAAAGTGTATATTCCAACTCCGAGATGCTTGCACCAGTCCATTGATGGATCGCTGGAGCTTGCACATTTTGTTAGCACCCTTTGGATCGACAAAACCTTCTGGTTGCATCATATACAACTCTTCTTTAATAAATCAGTTTTGTCATGCACTTGCCAAATTTCATAAATTGTGGCAATTGCTAACATGATTCGGACAGACTTAAGCATCGATATGAGTGAGAAAATCTCATCGTATTCAACATCTTGAACTTTGTCAAAAACCTTTTTCGACAAGTCTAGCTTTGTAGATAGTAACACTACTATCAGCGTTCGTCTTCCTCTTGAAGATCCATTTATACAATATGGCTTGCCGATCATCGGACAACTCCACCAAAGTCCACACTTTGTTCTCATACATGGATCCCATCTCAGATTTCATGGCCTCAAGCCATTTCGCGGAATCTGTGCTCATCATTGCTTTCTCATAGTTCGTAGGTTCATCATGGTCTAGTAACATGACTTTCAGAATAGGATTACCGTGCCACTCTGGTGCGGACTGTACTTTGGAAGACCTACGAGGTTCTGTAGTAACTTAATCGGAAGTTTCATGATCGTCATCATTAGCTTCCTCACTAATTGGTATAGGAATCACTGGAACTGATTTCTGTGATGAACTACTTTCCAATTCAGGAGAAGGTACAATTACCTTATCAAGCTCTACTTTCCTCCCACTCACTTCTTTCGAGAGAAACTCCTTCTCTAGAAAGGATCCATCTTAGCAACGAATATCTTGCCTTCGGATTAGTGATAGAAGGTGTACCCAACAGTTTCCTTTGGGAATTCTATGAAGACGCACTTCTCCGATTTGTGTTCGAGCTTATCAGGTTGAAACTTTTTCACATAAGCATCGTAGCCCCAAACTTTAAGAAACGAAAACTTTGGTTTCTTGCCAAACCACAGTTCATAAGGCATCATCTCAACGGATTTTGATGGTGCCCTTTTTAACATGAATACAACTGTCTCTAATGCATAACCCCAAAACGATAGTGGTAAATCGGTAAGAGACATCATAGATTGCACTATATCTAATAAAGTGTTGTTATGATGTTCGGACACACCATTATGCTGTGGTGTTCCAGGTGGCATGAATTTGTGAAACTATTCCACATTGTTTTAATTGAAGACCAAACTCATAACTCAAATATTTGTCTCCGCGATCAAATCGTAGAAACTTTAATTTATTTTTATGATGATTCTCCACTTCACTCTGAAATTCTTTGAACTTTTCAAATGTTTCAGACTTGTGCTTCATTAAGTAGATATACTCATATCTGCTCAAATCATCTATGAAGGTCAGAAAATAACGATACCCGCCACGAGCATTAACACCCATTGGACCGCATACATCGGTATGTATTATTTCCAACAAGTCAGTAGCTCGTTCCATTGTTCCGGAGAATGGAGTTTTAGTCATCTTGCCCAAAAGGCATGGTTCGCAAGCATCAATGATTCATAACCAAGTGATTCCAAAAATCCATCTTTATGGAGTTTCTTTATGCGCTTTACACCGATATGACCCAAACGGCAGTGCCACAAATAAGTTGCACTATCATTATCAACTTTCATCTTTTGGCATCAATATTATGAATATGTGTATCACTACGATCGAGATCCAACAAACTATTTTCATTGGGTGTATGACCATCGAAGGCTTTACTCATGTAAACAGAACAACAATTATTCTCTGTTTTAGATGAATAACCGTATTGCAATAAACATGATCAAATCATATTCATGCTCAACGCAGACGCCAAATAACATTTATTTAGGTTTAACACTAATCCGAAAGTATAGGGAGTGTGCGATGATGATCATATCAATCTTGGAACCACTTCCAACATACATCGTCACTTCACCCTCAACTAGTCTCTGTTTATTACTATAAACACTAGTAAGGTACACATCAATAACATGTATATCAAATATACCCTTGTTCACCTTGCCACCCTTCATTTCTACCAAATATTCAGGGCATTTCCGCTTCCAATGACCATTTCCTTTGCAGTAGAAGCACTCGGTTTTAGGCTTTGGTCCAGCTTTGGGCTTCTTCACGGGAGTGACAACTTGCTTGCCATTCTACTTGAAGTTCCCTTTCTTTCCCTTGCCCTTTCCTTGAAACTAGTGGTCTTGTCAATCATCAACACTTGATGCTCTTTCTTGATTTCTACCTTCATTGATTTCAGCACCACGAAGAGATCGAGAATCATTTTCGTCATCCCTTGCATACTATAGTTCATCACGAAGTTTTACTAACTTGGTGATGGTGACTAGAGAACTCTGTCAATCACTATCTTATTTGGAAGATTAACTCCCACTTGATTCAAGCGATTGTAGTACCCAGACAATCTGAGCACATGCTCACTAGTTGAGCAATTCTCCTTCATCTTTTTAGCTATAGAACTTGTTGGAGACTTCGTATCTCTCAACTCGGGTATTTGCTTGAAATATTAACTTCAACTCTTGGAACATCTCATATGGTCCATGACGTTTAAAACGTCTTTGAAGTCCCGATTCTAAGCCGTTAAGCATGGTGCACTAAACTATCAAGTAGTCATCATATTAAGCTAGCCAACATTCATAACGTCTGCATCTGCTCCTGCAATAGGTCTGTCACATAGTGGTGCATCAAGGACATAATTCTTCTGTTCATCACGGATCCAATCCGCATTATTGCTACTAACATTTTTCAACATAGTTTTTCTCTAGGAACATATCAAAAATAAACATAAGGAAGCAATAACGCGAGCTATTGATCTACAACATAATTTGCAAAATACTATCAGGACTAAGTTCATGATAAATTAAAGTTCAATTAATCATATTACTTAAGAACTCCCACTTAGATAGACATCCCTCTAATCATCTAAGCGATCACGTGATCCAAATCAACTAAACCATGTCTGGTCATCACGTGAGATGGAGTAATTTTCAATGGTGAACATCACTATGTTGATCATATCTACTATATGATTCACGCTCGACCTTTCGGTCTCAGTGTTCCGAGGCCATATCTGTATATGCTAGGATCGTCAAGTTTAACCTGAGTATTCCGCGTGTGCAACTGTTTTGTACCCGTTGTATTTGAACGTAGAGCCTATCACACCCAATCATCACGTGGTGTCTCAGCACGAAGAACTTTCACAACGGTGCATACTTAGGGAGAACACTTATACCTTGAAATTTAGTGAGAGATCATCTTATAATGCTACCGTCAATCAAAGCAAAATAAGATGCATAAAGGATAAACATCACATGCAATCAATATAAGTGATATGATATGGCCATCATCATCTTGTGCTTGTGATCACCATCTCCGGAGCACCGTCATGATCACAATCGTCACCGGCGTGACACCTTGATCTCCATCGTAGCATCGTTGTCGTTTCGCCATCTATTGCTTCTACGACTATCGCTACCGCTTAGTGATAAAGTAAAGCAATTACAGGGTGATTGCATTGCATACAATAAAGCGACAACCATATGGCTCCTGCCAGTTGCCGATAACTCAGTTACAAAACATGATCATCTCATACAATAAAATATAGCGTCACGTCTTGACCATATCACATTACAACATGCCCTGCAAAAACAAGTTAGACGTCATCTACTTTGTTGTTGCAAGTTTTACGTGACTGCTACGGGCTGAGCAAGAACCATTCTTACCTACGCATCAAAACCACAACGATAGTTCGTCAAGTTAGTGTTATTTTAACCTTCTCAAGGACCGGGCGTAGCCACACTCGGTTCAACTAAAGTTGGAGAAACTGACACCCGCCAGCCACCTATGTGCAAAGCACGTCGGTAGAACCAGTCTCGCGTAAGCGTACGCGTAATGTCGGTCCAAGCCGCTTCATCTATTAATACCGCCGAACCAAAGTATGACATGCTGGTAAGCAGTATGACTTGTATCACCCATAACTCACTTGTGTTCTACTCGTGCATATAACATCTACGCATAAAACCTGACTCTGATACCACTGTTGGGGAACGTAGTAATTTCAAAAAAATTCCTACGCACACGCAAGATCATGGTGATGCATAGCAACAAGATGGAAGAGTGTATCTTCATACCCTTGAAGATCGCTAAGCGGAAGCGTTTATCAACGCGGTTGATGTAGTCATACACCTTCACGATCCGCCCTGATCAAGTACCGAACGTACGGCACCTCCGTGTTCAGCACACGTTCAACTCGGTGACGTCATCGCCTTCTCGATCCAGCAAGACGGGCGAAGTAGTAGATGAGTTCCGGCAGCACGACGGCGTGGCGACGGTGTTGGTGAAGAACAATCTCCGCAGGGCTTCGCCTAAGCACTACGGAAACTATGACAAAGGATAAACTAGAGGGGACGGGGTTGCCGGCACACGGCTTGGTGTTTCTTGATGTCTCCTTTGTGCTAGCCCTGCCCCTCTATTTATATGTTGAGCCTTGGGATCGAAACTTGGAGTAAAAGCCTCCACAAAGTCGGTTTCACCCCGAAAGGCAAGAGTCCTTCTCGGACTCCAGGGCCAGACGCCAGGGTTCCCGGCGTCTAGACCCAGATGCCAGGGACCCTGGCGTCTGGCCCCTGGACTCCGCAAAATTTCCTTTTGCGCTTTCCAAAAACCTTGGGGCGTAACCCTCTCAGCGACGCGCCACATCGGATCTTTCTTTATCGTATGTTGAGATGGATGTGTGGCCACACGAGGAAGGATCGAGTCCGGAATGATGATATACGAGATAGAGTTGGGGTAGCACCAATTGAGGAGAAGCTTGTCCAACATCGTTTGAGATGGTTTGGGCATATTCAGCGCAGGCCTCTAGAAGCTCCAGTGCATAGCGAACGGCTAAAGCGTGCGGAGAATGTCAAGAGAGGGCGGGGTCGACCGAATTTGACATGGGAGGAGTCCGTTAAGAGAGACCTAAAGGATTGGAGTATCGACAAAGAGCTAGCTATGGACAGGGGTGCGTGGAAGCTTGCTATCCATGTGCCAGAGCCATCAGTTGGTTGCGAGATCTTATGGGTTTCACCTCTAGCCTACCCCAACTTGTTTGGGACTAAAGGCTTTGTTGTTGTTGTTATTGTTGTTGTTGTTGCTGCTGCTTTCCAAAAACCTTGTGGGCTTTCCCCTTTAGCCCAAATAACATGTTATCGTACCCAAACATTTCGGGAAACATCCAGAACCCCTTCCGGTGAATTCCGGAACCCTTCCGGAGACAAAACAACATTATCCCATATATTAAACTTCATCTTCATCTCCGGACCATTTCGGAGTTCCTCGTCATGTCCGTGATCTCATCCGGGACTCCAAACAACATTCGGTCACCAACATACATAACTCATATAATACTATATCATCAACGAACGTTAAGCGTGTGGACCCTACGGGTTCGAGAACTATGTAGACATGACCGAGACACTTCTCTGGTCAATAACCAATAGCGGAACCTGGATGCCCATATTGGCTCCTACATATTCTACGAAGATCTTTATCGGTCGAACCATGTAACAACATATGTTTGTTCCCTTTGTCATCGGTATGTTACTTGCCCGAGATTCGATCGTCGGTATCTCAATACCTACTTCAATCTCGTTACCAGCAATTCTCTTTACTCTTTATGTAATGCATCATCCCGCAACTAACTTATTAGCTACATTTTCTTGCAAGGCTTATAGTGATGTGCATTACCGAGAGGGCCCAGAGATACCTCTCCGACAATCGGAGTGACACATCCTAATCTCGAAATACGCCAACTCAACAAGTACATTCGGAGACACCTGTAGAACTCCTTTGTAATCACCCAGTTATGTTGTGACGTTTGGTAGCACACAAAGTGTTCCTCCGGTAAACGGGAGTTGCATAATCTCATAGTCATAGGAACATGTATAAGTCCTGAAGAAGGCAATAGCAGCATACTAAACGATCAAGTGCTAAGCTAATGGAATGGGTCAAGTCAATCACATCATTCTCCTAATGATGTGATCCCGTTAATCAAATGACAACTCATGTCTATGGTTAGGAAACTTAACCATCTTTAATTAACGAGCTAGCCAAGTAGAGGCACACTAATGACACTATGTTTGTCTATGTATTCACACATGTATTATGTTTTCGATTAATACAATTCTAGAATGAATAATAAACATCTATCATGAAGTAAGGAAATAAATAATAACTTTATTATTGCCTCTAGGGCATATTTCCTTCAGGGCATCCCTCATCATGCCTTGCTTGAGCTCGGTCGCCTGAAGTGAGGAAGAAGAAGGAATAGAGAGAGAGAGAGAGAGAGAGCGGCGATTTGGCTCTCGAGCTCATCTACTCTCATCATGAATAGTAAAATAAAAAATACAAGAAAAATTCAAAAAGAACCGACGTTTTTTGGATGTAAGATGTTCAGCGCGTGAGGTGCATGTTTAAACATCTGAGAAGCTCTCAGCAAAAAGACAAATTTGGGGTATGTGAAACAATTTACCGTTCATGTACTGTTTGAACCGATTTTTCTTTGCCGAGAACTACTTAGATGTCCGAACGCGCTCAAAATTGGCACCGACCTCGTGCACCACCTGAAACTGGAATAAAACATGCGCCCAAGTTCAGTTTCATTTACCAGTTTCTTTTTCTTTTTTGAGTCAAGAACTTTATTGATTATTAACAGAACAGAAAAGTCTAAAATAAACCTTGAACAGGTAGACGAAAGGTAAATCAGACCCTGAACTTCGAATCCCGGAAATCAGCACACCGAACTATTTGATCCCAGTCTATTTTTAAACCTTGTGCGTGTTCTAAGGGGACTGTCCACATGGCAGGCAAGGCTGCGGCCGGACGCGACTGGGCCGGCCCACCAGACGCGAAGCACATTTTTCTTTATTGTAACGGGCATCTAAAAATTCCAAAAAAAAATATAGACTCATGTGGAATTGAACTTGAGACCTGATGGTTTTTTATCTCAGAAAGCTAGCCAATCTAACAAGTGACTCTCGGTGAGTATAGACAAGGGCAAAACTATCTATTAACTTACCGCCATGTCAAGATTTGAAGTTTATTTTGATTCTTTTTCAAAATTACCCTGCAAATTGTCAACAATTTTCACATACAAATTTTCTTAAAAGAAAAAAGTAAAATAAAAGTACAAACATGTTTTTGCAAAAAATTGAACAATTTTTGCAATTATGACCATTTTTTGACAAACACAAACAATTTTTCCAAACATGAAACTTTTTTAAATACCCAAACATTTTTTGAATTGCGAACACTCTTTGAAAAATATGAACCATTTTACGAAAACATTACAATTTTTATACAGCGCTGAAGGGGCCCGTTAACAATTTGGCGCCTGCAGCGCTACTAGCATGGGCCGGCCCACTAGCGTGGTGCCCAAAGTTTTTTTTTACGAAAATAAAAATATGAAACGAAGAAAGGTTTACAGATTTAAAGAAAAAAAGTTCATCCATTTGAAAAAATATGTTAATATCCTTAAAAAGGTTCCTAAATTTTGAAAATTTTCATCAAATTAAAAAAAGTTCATCCAATCTAGCAAAAGTTCATTAAATTTGAAAAAAGTTCATAGAAATTGAAAAAAAGTTAATGGAAATGAAAAAAAGTTCATAAAATCGAAAAATGTTCATCCATTTTCAAGAAAAATGTTCATTAAATTTAGAAAAAGTTCACCAATATTCAAAAAAGTTCACCAATCTCAAATAAGTTCATGGAATTTTCAAAACAAAAATGGTCAGCCGGAGCCTAGATGCGCCGGCCCATTTACGGACGCCACAGGCACCAGTTAACAAAATGCACGTTACTGGCGCCTGTGGCGCCAAAATGCTGGTAGAGGGCGCTCGAAGGTTGGCAACAGTGGGCCGGCCAAGCACTGCTCGTGTCCATATGCTCAAAGAAGAAAACAGCAGGAAAAATACGGAAGAACAGTGAATCGAACACACATCCCACTGTGAGGGACTTGCCTCACTTACCACTGCACCACGATGACTTCAATGTGCGAGTATCGAAAACAGAGTATATGACCGTTGTTTCGGTCCCAGTATAAATCTTCTTCTAAGAATACGTAAATTTGAAAAATAATCCACTGTTTTTTAAAGTTCATCGATTTTGAAAAACAATTCACGGATTTGAAAGAAATGTTCAAAACAATCGAAAATATTTCATCAATTTCGAAAAAAAGTTCATGAATTTGGAAAAAGTAAATCGGGTTTTGAAAAAAGTTCATCAATTTTGATAAAAAAAAGTTCACCAGATTTTGTAAATGGTTCACATATCTTAAAAAAAGTTAATCGATTTTCACAAAAAAACTCATGAATTTGAAAGAAGTTCACCGGATATTAAAAAATGTTCACGTATTTGAAAAAAATTCATAGATTTTGATTAAAATTTTCGGGATTTTGAGAAAAAGGTTCATGGATTTTCAGGAAAGAGTTCATCAAACTTGGAAAAAAGTTCATTGATTTTTGAAAAAAAATTCACCAATTTTGAAAAAATAAATCATGAATTTGGAAAAGGTTCATCAAATTTAATTTTTTTCAAATTGAAAAAACCACGTAATTGAAAAAAGTTCATCAAGTTGAGGGACGAAAAAGAAAGAAAAACCATTTAAGAACCAGCGAACCAGGAAAAAAGTTTGGGGCACCGACATGTAAACGAAAATAAAAGTATGGAAAGTTAAAATCACAATGGAATAGCTGGTCGGGATGGTTACTGCTGCGGTATTTAACGTGAAGGGCGCCGGTTCGAATCATGTATGGCGCGCTTAGTCTTTGCAGGTTTTAGTAGCAAAAATAAGGCGGAACGGGCCGGCCCAACGCGTACGAGGGGGTGTGCGCCCGATTACAAATTGTATTGTAGCGGGCGCTTAGAGCGCCGAATCGGATTTGGCTCTTCTCGGTCCGATCGGCATATCGCATGCTTGTAAGAAGAGAGGGAGCTCCTATGCAGCACTGCAGGCGGCCGTTAGCGATCCCGCGCCTGCAGCGTTGCTAGCATGGGCCAGCCCACTAGCCTGTTGGCCCAGTTTGTTTTTGTTATGAAAATAAAAATATGAAATCCAAAAAGGTTTACAGATTTATAGAAAAAAAGGTTCAACCATTTGAAAAAAAGTTTAATGTCTTCAAAAAGGTTCATAAATTTTGAAAAAAGTTCATCAATTTAAAAAAAGAAGTTCATCAATTTTGAAAAAAGTTCATCAATTTAAAAAAAGTTCATTCTAATTGAAAAAAATGTTCATCCATTTTAGCAAAAGTTCATTAATTTTCAAAAAGGTTCATTAAATCCGTAAAAAGTTCATGTGTTTTTAGGAAAAATTCATCGAACTGAGAAAAAAATTCATAAATCTAAAAAAAGTCCATCCATTTTCAAAAAAGTTCATCGGTATTAAAAAAAATTCATCAATCTGAAAAAAAAACTGTCTTAATCTAAAAAAAGTTCATCAATATTCAGAAAACTTCATAGAATTATCAAAAAATAAATAGTCAACCGGCGCCTAGATGGGCCGGCCCATTTATGGACGCCACAGGTGCCAGTTAACAAAAATGCATGTCAACCGGCGCCTGTGGTGCCAAATAGGAAATGCCAAGAAGAGAAGCATGGCTCGAGAACACGTCGGGTTCATCAAGCATGGCGGGGGAGGAGAGATCTTGGAAGAGTTTATGAAAAATACAAGTTCCTGGGAAGGTGAGGATGTTCTTATGAAGATTATCAAAGCACTCGATCTTAACTAATGATGTCCGAGCCCGGAGACATATGGCAGACTCTAATCTATGTGGGATGTGCGGAGCCCCAGACTCTTGGAGACACTCCCTTCTGGAGTGTACGATGTCGCGGTGCACTTGAGCGCTCATAGATGGGGAACTGATGTAGAAATTGGCTACTACAACTGAACCAAAGACGAAGCAGTGGCTTTTTACACTAATGGATCTGTTATCACATGCATAATTTGTGAGGCTCTCGGTTACACTTTGGGCTATTTGGGCAGCAAGACGGAAAGCCATACATGAAGGCATTTTTCAAAGTCCGCATGCGGTCATCACCTTTGTGGACAGATACATAAATGAGCTCGAGGCAATTGGTGGGAAGCAGGAGCCGGCGAGGATGGAGCCAAGGGTGGCCGTGCAAAACAGGAGACCAAAAGCTCCTCCATCGGGTTACTCCAAAATCAACATCGACGCGGGGTGCCGAAGAGGAAGCTGAGGGACAGCGGCAGCAGTATGCAGGGACATTTCGGGGGACTTCCTCGAAGCTCGGCCTTGGTGATTCGAGGAGTGGATGATCCAGCAACGCTAGAAGCTATAACATGCCGGGAAGGTATGGTGCTCGCAGCAGATCTTCACTTAAATCAGTTTGTGATCGCGTCAGATGCAAAGCAAGTGGTAAGTGCCATCCAGACTAGAAGCCTGGGTGCTTATGGTGCTATCATCAAGGAGATTAGACTACAACAACTTTCTTTTTGATGTAATTTTGTTTTCAAAGGTCGTGCGAACAATTTAGAAGCACATAAACTAGCCAAGCATTTTCTTTTTCTGGGTCCGGGGCGCCATGTATCGTTGGGCCAACCCCATAACCCCACTTGTATCCCACACTGTGTGGAATTTGATGAATAAAAGCTTGGTCCCACCCTTAAAAAAAGCAATCCTTGTTTGGGAGCGCGCTTAAGGTTGAAAATAGACCAGGATCAGAGAATTCGGTGTGCTAATTTCAGGGATTCGAAGTTTAGGGTTAGCTTTCGTCTACAAATTCAAGGTTTATTTTAAACTTTTTCCTTAACAGAATTACATTCCTTCATTACAAAACCCATAAAAACGGAAAATATAATTTATCCAAAGACATCTTCTCTTAGAGAAATTATAATGTTTGGGCGCCCTCCGCGATAAGGACTTGAACTAGCAGCAGGCATAATCGGACATGCAATCAAATATAACAGATGATCTTCTATTATTAGCAAAGCGCTCGTAAAAATATGCAACGACACCAGAGTGACCTTGACGGTGTACTAATTAATCTTTTCTTAGGACGGTGTACTAATTAACCTGACTTAACCCACTGCAACTTGTTGTTCCATGGACAAGTAGGGGGGAAAAACCCTGTTCCTCCATTCTGTCCGTTGCAGAGAAAATTGAGAAACCACCATGGACACTAAATCAAAAAACCACCATATTTTCTTTTCACAAAAACCACAGTCGTTGTCCACGCAGTTTGCGAAAAACACTAACTGGTCGATTAAAGCAATTTGAAGGAAAACCTGACGAATCAGTCACACTGTCAGGTGCCAGCGTGTCGGTGACCTCATTTGACCAGCCTCTTGTCTACCCAACCACTCTCCTTCGTCTCCTTCTCCTGTGCTGCCTCCGATCTCCATGGCGCATGACCACCTCTCCTGCCGCGTGACTCGTCGGCTCAACTCCGCCGGCGGGAGGCGAGCTCCGCTCTGGGCCCCTTCGTCTCCTCGTTGTCTCAAGCGGCGCAGTAGCGGAGACCGGGACCAGCAGGGCCCAGGGCCCCTAACACCAAGATTTTGCAAATAATTTGCCATGAACAGTGGCAAAATTAGTACTAATTTGCTGCTAAAAAACTACTTTTCAACATTTTGGCCCTCCCAACCTGTTTTAGTAGTACTTGGGCCCCTTAATATTTATTTTCTGGCGGCACGGCCAGCAGACCTCACTTACTTCCCGCGGACAGTGTCGTGCGATGCCGCCACTGGCCTGATGCCTGCAGATCTCCGTCACTGCATATGTGCGCTACCACGGGCTTGGCCACGCCATAGCCTTCTAGCTCCACCGCCCTCCAGTGAGCGCACCCCGGGCTTCTTCGTTCTGCCTTGTCCAGCTCAGCCACCCAGCAGTTAGAGCATCTCCACTCGGCCCTCAACATGCCCCTAGGGCTCTGTTTTTAGCGCCGGCGGCGAAAAATCGGCCCAGTCGCGCCCCTAGGTCCTTACTTGTCGCCGGTTTGGGCCGAAATAATAGCCGGCGAACCCGAGCTGAACCCAGCCCCCGGGGGGCGCTTGGGAGCGCCGGCCGAAGCGAAAAGGTGCATGGGTCCGCTCTGTCGGCAACAGACAGGCCTTTTCCCGCCGTTCACCCACTTTTTCCTCCACTTTCTCATTGCATCCCCCCTTTATGTCCCTCTGCTCCCGCCATTCTCCTCCAGCTCCCCGCCATGCGGCTGTCGTCCCGCCATGCCGCCGAAGAAGTATTCGGCCCCTCGGGCCGCTGCCGATTTCACCCAGCCGAAGTAGAGGAAGCCGAGGGCGCCGATGGCAAAACCACCGGGTATGTCGAACACCGAGTGGAGGGCGGAGGTACAAGCTGGACGCGCCCGCCCCGAGGGCGGCGGATGGGCGCCCTGACGACTACAAAAGAGCCAAGACGCCGAAGGATGCCGCACCGGCTGCCGAGCGGTTGCAATCGCCGATCAAGCAGTGCATCGCCGATGCCAAGAACCACGCCGCCAAGACTTCATGCATGGCAAGGACCGAAGCACACAAGGTGCTCGATGAAAAGTACGAGAGAAGATTGTTTCTGTACGAGAGAAGACGCGTGGGACCCATCTGTCCAATTCCAAGTCAAGCGTTGTTTATCATGTGATCAGCGTTTTTCACAAACTGTCACTACAATAGCGGTGGATTTTTGCAAGAAAAAGGTGTAGTGTTTTTTTTTACTTAGGGTCCACAGTTATGGTGGTCTTTGCAATTTACTTGTCCGTTACGGGCAATGGTTCAAGGTAAGAAAAATATGGCTAAAAAATCTGCTTAAAATACAGATATGGCTCCTGCTTGTTGGTCCATGGCATTCTTCAGATACAACAATATGCATAGCCAACAACCTGGTACTAATCTATCACCAATAGCCTTGTACTTGATCCATTTGCTTCCAAGTAATGTCAGAGAAAACCTTTCCCGGTCTATATAGGATATGACAAGAAATGTTTTTATTTCTCCATTTCCAGGGTAAGAGAAACTTTCCATTATTCAACCAGAAAGGTTACGATCGTTCAATACATGGTATGCACCTGCTACGGATCTCAGCAGCCGAGGCGCCAACAACATACTGTCATCTAAGCCTGGGCATCCTCCGGGTCGGGCCTGGTTCGGGGCGGGCTTTCCAAAGCCTGACCTGAAAATCCGAAGCCCGAGCGTGGCCCCTGCTCTTATGTTACTATAATGCAAGAGATTGACCATCTTCGGCGTTCTTTCCGGGACATCAAGTTCATCCATGAGCGACGACAACACAATGGAGAGGCCCACTCCCTTGCCAAGGCAGCTTCCTCTCTCTCAACCGGGCGTCATGTGTGGCTTTGTGTTTTGCCTGATGTTATCTGCATCCCATGAACATCAATGTTTAATAAAGGATGCAGTTCTTTAAAAAAAAGTTGAACCTAATGCAGTCTATTAAACGCATCATGAAAGACTTTTCTCTTCGCACGATCTATTTTCCAGGTGTACCGAAACAAGTGCAAAACGTTTTGGGACGTTTTCCCTAGCTAGTTCACCTTGAGAGCATGCCATGTTTTATGTTTATTTATCCAGTCAGCCTGTGTAGTAGAAGCATTCCATCTATCGGACATGTTGCAACTTCCTTTTCGTAGAGAGGGAGTCGATCGGTCCCGGCCCTGTGGTTGCAGGCACCGTCCATCCAGCACCGAAGTCTCCGACGATGGAGCTCCGTCCATTGGTACGTACAGAATGAGTTGGGAAAAGGAAGGACCAACGACCCGACACCAAGTCCTTCCTATACTATTTATTTTTTTGAGGGAACTCCTCTAATAATTAAGTCAAGACTTTTCTGTTCTTTTTTTGTGGGGTGACTTCTTTGTGCTAATATTTTTTGAAAAGAAAATACTTTTTCCGTTTTGTTTTGAGAAATAGCACGATCAACACCCGTGATAACAAGTCTATAGATAACTCGGCCTCCTCCACTTCCTCCTCCTCCTCCAAGAAAGAAAGTTAGGGTTTGTGCCTCTCGCCGGCGCCGACGCAGTTCCGCCTCGTCTCCGGTGGCCCTAGGGCCATGGAGGCGCGGTGGATCCTGGCAAGGCCCGGCGGGAGAGCTCCGTTTTTAGTCGTTTTTTTCAATCTTGTTAGGGTTTGTGTCCTACTCAGGAAGGCGAGACGGCGGCGGCTCCCTGAAGGTGGAATAAAGGTCTCCCCGCTTAGCCCCCGTTCCGGCGGTGCGTCTAGCATCGTTGGTGGGCGTGTGGAGGTGTGTCTCCGGCAGATCTATCTTTGGTGGATTTGCTCGGATCTCATCGTTGTTCGTCTACGTTCGTGTGTCTTCGGTTTGGATCCTTCCGATCTACGTTATTTTTCATCGGCGGCGGTTGCTGTTCTGGGGTGCTGGCCCTATGGGGCCTTAGCACGACGACTTCCCGACTGTCTACTACAATAAGTTGTGCCCGGCTCTGGCGATGGAGGGGTGATGACGGCGGCACGCCTTCGGCTCGCTTCGGTGCTTGTAGTCGTCGCTAGGTGGTCTACGAATCTGGATGTAATTTTTATTTCTGGTATTCATTGTACTGCCATGATTGAAGATGAATAGATTGGAAGTTTTTCCGAAAAAAAAAAGATAGAAGAAGAGCACGTGGCCTTGCTAGCTAAGCTAGCTGCGTCGTGCATGTGGTCGTCCAAAGGCGGAGCTGCCCGTGTGGCGAGTGCCGACTGACCAAGGAAATCTGCCGAGATTCTCCATTCGTTCGGGGTGGGTGGCCGTGCATCATGTATGCAAGTGGGTGCATGGACCTCCTGTCCCCCTAGGCTGCTCACGTCGCTCTCGATCGACCAGGACTAGTCTAGCCATGCCGTGTCTGTTTGTATGCGCGTATCTCATGAAATCATCAACGTCCTGGTTCAGAATCTCGGTCAGACACTTCTTCTTCTGCTAGTAAGGAAACTAGCAACGTCCTGGTCTTCTACCCGTACCGTACGCACTACGCAGGCAGGACGAATCGCACATCCCCGGCCGGTTGCACGAAAGCAGCAGCGACGTCGCAAAAGATGGCATGTTCCGTGCATCGGTGCATGCATGCATGCATGCCTGGCCAGCAGCCCAGATTTCTCCACACCTAAGCTAGTGACCAAGGCTGACTTGACAACAACAAGCAGCGAAACCCGACTCGAATTAGCCACCTAACCGTACGTACGTTGTGCGAACTAGACGTAATTCAGATGGTACGTTTCGTGTGGTGGAAACAATTCATCAAAGTTTAAGTCTTAGACTTGACACTGATACTTGTATTTTTCTATATTTATTTTAGATTCTTGGGTGTGTCAATTATGAGATGTTTTTGGTAACTTTGTTAATCTCATGATGCTGTGCGGGTTCAATATCTCACAGATGCTCATACCGGTAGAGTGTGTGTACGTGTGTGTTTATAAGAACAAACATATATGCATGCATGTATGTAAGCACCTAGATTGTGCAGCGTTTAAAATGTTCCATACGTTCTTCCCAGGTATAAATAATCTACGGAACAGAACAAAGGTTCATGCAATGTTTATATTGATCAAAATTACACGTTCCGATGCAGCTTTTCTGCATTTGTTTTCTCTGCGCATGCACTCTAACACAGGCATCGCCCCTTGTGCCACCCGGCGCTCGCTTTTGCGACGAGACATATGTGCTGAGTGCGTTACACTGCACAGTTACACAAAAGTGGTTTGGATAGAAGACGAGTGGCCACATATTATGGATTCAGATATACCACGGAACTATCTGTTGCAGTGGGAGAAGACTCGCACACGATTAAACTTGTCTTTGTGGCGTAAAAAGAAGAAGAAATAATTAGCCAGTCCTTCCTTCCTACTCCGTATATACCACGGAACTATTGTTGTCGCAGTGGGAGAAGACTCGCACACGATTAAACTTGTCTTTGTGGCGTAAAAAGAAGAAGAAATAATTACCCAGTCCTTCCTTCCTACTCCGTATATACCACGGAACTATTGTTGTCGCAGTGGGAGAAGACTCGCACACGATTAAACTTGTCTTTGTGGCGTAAAAAGAAGAAGAAATAATTACCCAGTCCTTCCTTCCTACTCCGTATATACCACGGAACTATTATTGTCGCAATGGGAGAAGACTCGCACACGATTAAACTTGTCTTTGTGGCGTAAAAAGAAGATAAATAATTAGTCAGTCCTTCCTTCCTCTATACATAGAGTGACAAGCTAGGGTAATTAAACAGAAAAGGAGAGCGCATATGCAGAAAGATAGACTACTTTCTAAAAGTTACCGAATCCATTAACTTTGGGTGGGGGTGAGTGCTATATACACCAATCTGTTGGATTATCCTTCGAGTGTAAATGTTTCTTAATTTTGTCGCGTTCCTCTGTTCAATCATTATCACACTCAAGAAAAACTACTGGGTTCTTATTTACTCCGCATATTAGGTTTATCTAATTAAAGTCAAACTTTATATACTTTTAACAAGTTTGTAGAACAATATATTGACATATACACCACCAAATCAATACCATCGAATTCATCATTGCATATATTTTCCCATCATATAAATTTGTTGTTGTAAATGTTCATATTGTTTTTTACAAATTTGGTCACACTTTACTTCAGTCAAGCCTAATATGCAGAGTAAATAAAAATGGAGGGAGTATGGTTTAGTTAGTTTTTCCGAGCTGGCTGCATTTGTCACAAAAGTTATCTGGACCACTTTTGTGAAGGGAGAATATCATATGGAAACAAACATTCGGTGGAAACTGGTGAAAACCACGCAAAAACGATGTTTCGAAGTTTCAAGACATCTGAAAAAAATGAGAGATATTAAGAGGGCGATGTTCTATTTTCATGCAAAATTGCATTCAAACACATTACAGGATGTGAATTATGAAAAAATCAGCATTAAATAGTGCCAAATAGTAACGTCACTAAATTTCACATGACAATAGAACATCATCCTCTCAACCTCCCACATTGTTTTCAGATTTTTTTTAAACCTTCAAACATGGTTTCTATGAAGTTTTCTTTTGAATGTTAGTTTCCATATTCTCCCTCTTCTGAATAGCTAGAGACTGTATGTGTTGTCTGCAGGTGGCATATCTTGTTCTTACGATTAAACATACCGAATTGTTGTTCCACCAAGACAATATTATTGTTAGAGGCGCATGCAACATACTACGTGGAGATACTGCAAAAAATGTTGATTGGTTGATGTCAACAATTAGCTTTGCCGGCCAAATATCTCACAAGCTTGAAAATCGAACTACTAATTGGTTGTCTACAAAATTGCCTTGTCAACCTCTAGTTTTCATTTTGCAAGATTCAGATTTGCAAATATTTGTCTGTCTGTGTGTGCGCGCGCGCGTGTGCGTGTGTGCAAAATTTTACGCCATTTTAACTAGATTATCACACAATCAATCCAAATTTGGTTAGATTTGTGGTTGTCGTGACATGGATGTAAAATTTCTGCATGTATGAGAACCCATGGTACCGGTACCAACAATATGACCGTTGTTCTTTTACCAACAACGAATATGACACTTAATTATTTAGTTTAGCAGATTTTATGTTTCATAGTTATTATATGGCCATTGACATAAGGTCATACGTGGACACACATCACCGCAGCTTGAATCCAAAACCCACAAAAAAACACCATCTCAATCACTTTCATGTGGGATGGATTGTACCCTGAGTGTGTTACATGGTTTTACACAAACAGGTTCTGGTAGAAAAAAGTGACCATTGATTTTGTGGATGGATACCATACATTGATACGTCTACACCAAATAGAAGAAAAGCACCAATTCATTTCTCTGGATACAATTGTTGATTGTTTGAATGTGTCACAGAACTATCACAGTGTGAGTATACCCACAAGTGATTTAATTTACTTATTCATGGTGTGGAAAAAGAGCAAAGACAACCAAAAGTCCTTCTTGCAAAAGGAGTTACATGTAGGGAAGTATAGAATCAGTGAGCATATACAGAAAGGAACTTTCTAAAAGTTCCAAACCCATAACTTTGGGTGGGGGTGAGTGCTATGTCAATTTGTTGGGTAGTGCTTCTTCTCTAGCTTATAGCTGGCTAATTATTGGTTTGCGATTTTGTCAAATTTGGTGGTTTCTTTAATAAAGATTGATGGGGGAACAATGTTTCAAATAGATGAAAAAAACTTCATGCAGTGCAGTGCTGGTGGTTGCACGCTTGATAGCCTAATTTCATTTGAATTCTGTATAACTACGTAACTGATCCCCACTAATATATTTATCTACGTATGCACTGTGGCAGCTCAACATCCAACCATGCATGGAAAATGGCCCACCTCAACATGTGTAACCATGCATGTAAAAAGCTTAAATGTTTTAATTATATTATGCAAGTTACGTTCAATAAATATTTCATAATTATATGATTTTCAATTTTAGTTCTTATATTATTAATCCAAGTATGCATGTTCATAAAATCAATCTCATTGAAATATATTGCAAATAATTTCCGCAACAACGCACGGGGTATCATCTAGTTTCAATATATTAACATCCTATTATTCTGGACCACTGGGATGTTTGTCTTCCTTCACAAATCGCTTGTTTAATTTGTTTGATACATGGATAAAATCACTAAGGGGCTGGCCCTCTGGTTAGCCAAAATTAGCCTGAAATGTTTAAGCCAGTCCGCAAAATAGAATTTCAGTTGATCAAATGCTAGATTTTCCTTTCGCAACCTCTAAAAATAGACGTGCATTGCACTTATTGCATTGTTCACAGACAATCATCCTCAATTCTATTAGAGTAGGCAATAACCCTTTTATCGCACAACTAGTATGTTTCTGCTAGATTTATAGCCTTCGGAAGACAAATGCAGATCTTTCAAGGAACGATCGATAATTCACATTATCTTGCGACTCTTCCAATAAAAAGCACACAACTTATTTTTGTACCAATATTTGCACCGTGCAATGATACAGTGAATTTGTTTTATCATCCAAAAAGGTGATGGCCAATAATTAGTCGAGCTAGAGAGGTCATGCAAACCACGTCATTACCCAAGAAAACACAACGACATCACTAGCCATCCATTTTCCTCTTGTTAAAAGAAACCCCAATAGTTATTAAGTGCTGATGCGACTCCTTACCAGTAGAATTAGACCATTCACTTTTCTTCTACTTTTCCATATTCATCACACAAAATCTGTTATAATCAAACAACCACTGAAACAATCATTGCATCATATATCCATTGACGAAAGGTCGTAAGCCCTGGACAAAAAAAGAACAAAAATGGTCTTAGTCGCTTGCATGTAGGCAAGGGTGTCTACTGGCTCGTGGCCCCATGTTTTTGCGTCCCCGCCGAGGTGACGAGGGGCGGTCAAGCTTTATTTGAATCCCTTCCACTGGTCGCAGTCATCCCCGCCATCTGTTCCCTGCGCAAACCACCCCCACCCCTTGTTGTTCGTTTCAACGCGCACTATATAAACCCTCCCTCCCTCTCTCCATCCCCACCATGCTTCCTCCCCCGTCCATCACCGCCGCTCCTCTCCTCGCGCTTCTTCTTCTCTGGCTAGGAAGAGGAGGGACTAGGCCAATTAACTTTGCTTCCAAATTATTTGAGACAAGACATAAAGTCTGCTAATCAAACATCCAATGGACCAATCAATGTATCATGTAGCCTCTGACATATGTCGTAATTAAGTCGTGAACGCAACATTGCCACAACTTAGAATCCAAAAACCACAAAAAATTCACTATCTCTATCACTTCAATGAGGGATGGATTGTGCCCTGAATGTGTTGCATGGTTGACACAAAGTGGTTCTGATAGAAAACAAGTGATCATTTTGTCCACGGATGCCATACGTCAACACCAAACAGAAGAGAACCACCACTTCATTTCTCTACATGTTGATTGTTTAAACATACCACGGAACTACCCACAAGCGGGTTTATTTATTTATGGTGTGGAAAAGGAACATAGACAACCAACATGCTTCCTACAAAAAGGTTTACATGATAGGGCAGTATAGAATCAGCAGGCATATGCAAAAAGAAACTTTCTAAAAGTTACCAAATCCATCTTGAGTGGAGGTGAGTGCTACGTCAATTTGCTGGATAGTGATGCTTGGCTAGCTTCTAGCTTGGCTAATTATTGGTGGTTTTTTATATTTTGTTGCATTAGGTGTTTTATTTAATGAAAATTGATTGGGAGGGACATTGTTTCAAAAACAATAAAAAAATCATTAGTGTAGTGTTAGTGGTTGCACACTTGCTATTTTCCTCCGATCACAGAGTTGCTTTCTCTTATTCTTACCTTCATCTAGACCATACCACCATAAAAACGAAACTAGCAAGTCCGAACGAAAGAAACCTAATATTATTTCTCGGTGAGCTGACTTCATCCAAACTTTTATTAGAGTTGGAACCCATTATTCTGGACAACTGGAAACTGTCTTTTCCCGCCGAGGGAGTATTTATGCCACATATATAAATCACTAGGGTTTTTTGGTCGGCTGGATGTGTCTAAAATTGGCTTGCTAGTGTGTAAGCAAGTCCAAAAATTTAAATACCACTTAATCAAATACTAGATTGCTTTTGTCAAGCTCTGAAAAATGTTGCCCCATTTATAACTATTAGTCTCCACAAAGAATCATTCCCCAATTACCTATCCAAGCTAGAGAAGCCACCCAAACCACGCCACTGCCCCAAGAAAACATAATAACATGCTAGCCAACCACTGTCCTCTTGTTAAAAGGAAACCACAACCATTGTTGAGCGCCGACACGATCCATTGCCACTATAGAATTAGACCAATTAACTTCCCTTTCTACTTTTTCACTAGTAGAACACCCTTGCTTGCTACGGGATATAACACATATATAAATGAATCAAATAAATGATTAAGGTCGTCTCCAAGGTCGAACCTCATTTCTCTCTCATATGTCCGGACGTGTTCGGGCATCAAACGGACTTCCCAAAATTCAACCGTATAAACAGTTCGAACTCCCCCAAATCCAGACCATATGTGGGGGAGAAATGTGGTTGTCCGGACTATCCGCCATGTTATCTCTAACACGCGGGCCCAACACAAAACCCTACCCGATGATGCACCCATACCTTTTCCTATTAGCCCCCTCCTCCCGCTCGGACATTTTTTGCTGCAGCCCTCTCCTTGAATACCGGATGACGCCCACCTCACCTTCGCCGTGCATTGCAACAGGGACACAATTTTTCATATTTACAATATAATAGAGTGGGTTAAACTAACACATACTATTGCCATAAAACAACAAATAACTACATAGATCATTCTCAGAGGTCCATTCAACTTTGCAAATGCACACAGTAAAATGTCATCTTTTCAAGGGTTTATATTGTGCCGCAACAGGTGCCAATATTTTTATCCCATTTCTCATATCTCGCATCTATTTAGATTTTGCAATGCCTTCAGTTCAACATGTCAGTGTCATGATGAAACGACATCATATGTCAACCCTTGAATTTCGCATGGAAAGGCAATGCCTTCAGTTCAACATGTCAATGCATCTATTTAGATCATAAACATAACTGATACATAAAGCAGATCACGTGCGCCCGCATGGAAAGATGAGGCCATCAATGAAACATATCTATTAAGGTAAGGAAAGTTTTGATCCGTTTAGAATTTTGCAAGTGAATTTTTTAAAAGGGAAGGAGATTCTATGTATGTTTGCATGGAAAGGCAATGCATTAAAAAAATCAATTTCTTGAGAAAAGATCATAAACATAATTGATACATAAAGAGGATCACGTGCGCCCGCATGGAAAGACAAGGTCACCAATGAAACCCATCTATCAAGGTAAGGAAAATTCTGATCCATGATGTTAAGAGGGAAGGTCGAAAAATTAATAGGAAAAACCAAAAGTGGGGTTCGGTTGGGAAAAAACCGTTGGGAATGTGCGAGGCAGAAAAAACCAGCATGGAGGAGGTGGAAGGTGAAGGTGAAAATAAACAATGAAGGCAAACATAAACTGTGTGTACCAGTGCTACTTGTGAGTTGCGTTGGTATTTCCCCGAAGAGGAGGGGATGATGCAGTACAATAGAGATAAATATTTTCCTCAGTTAGCACCACCTGCACACAAATTAACAAATCCTCGCACTCAATGCGAATGAGGGGTTGTCAATCCCTTGGCGGTTAATTGCAAGATTAAATTGTATGGTGGTAGATAGATAGATTGAAAAAAATATAAAATAAAATAAATAAAGTAAAATTGCAGCAATGTATTTTTAGGATTTTTAATATATGATAAAAGGTAGACCCGGGGCCATAGTTTTCACTAGAGACTTCTCTCTTGAAAATAACATACGATGGGTGAACTAATTACTGTTGGGCAATTGATAAAAAAGCAAATAATCATGATGATATCCAAGACAATGATCATGTATATAGGCATCACGTCCGAGACAAGTAGACCGAAACAATTCTGCATCTACTACTATTACTCCACACATCGACCGCTATCCAGCATGCATCTAGAGTATTAAGTTCATAAAGAATGGAGTTATGCCTTAAGCAAGATGACATGATGTAGACAAAGTAAACTCATGCATGAATAAACCCATCTTTTTACCCTTAATAGCAATGATACATAAGTGTCATGTCCCTTTTTGTCACTGGGATTGAGCACCGCAAGATCGAACCCATTACAAAGCACCTCTCCCATTGCAAGACAAATTAATCTAGTTGGCCAAACCAAATCAATAGATCAGAGAGAAATATGATGTCATAACAATCATGCATAAAAGAGGTCAGAGAAAACTCAAATAATATTCATGGAATAAATTTGATCATAAACTCACAATTCATCGGACCTCAACAAACAGACCGCAAAAAGTGATTACGTCGGATAGAACTCTAGAAACATCGAGGAGAAAATTGTATTGAAGATCAAAAAGAGAGAAGAAGCCATCTACTCCCTCCGTTTCAAAATAGATGACTCAACTTTGTACTAAGTTAGTACAAGGTTGAGTCATCTATTTTAGAACGGAGGGAGTAGCTGATAACCCACAAGTGTAGGGGATCGCAACAGCTTTCGAGGGTAAAGTATTCAACCCAAATTTATTGATTCGATACAAGGGGAGCCAAAGAATATTCTTGAGTATTAGCAGTTGAGTTGTCAATTCAATCACACCTGGATAACTTAGTATCTACACCAAAGTATTTAGTAGCAAAAGTGGTATGATAATAAAGGTAACAGTGGCAAAAATAAATATAATAGTTTTGGGGATTTTGTAGTTGTTGTAACAATAGCAACGGAAAAGTAAATAAGCGAAGAACAATATATGAAAAGCTTGTAGGCAATGGATCGGTGATGAATAATTATGCCGGATGCGATTCCTCATGTAATAGCTATAACATAGGGTGACACAGAACTAGCTCCAGTTCATCAATGTAATGTAGGCATGTATTCCGTAAATAGTCATACGTGCTTATGGAAAAGAACTTGCATGACATCTTTTGTCCTACCCTCCCGTGGCAGCGGGGTCCTAGCGGAAACTAAGGGATATTAAGGCCTCCTTTTAATAGAGAACCGGAACAAAGCATTAGCACATAGTGAATACATGAACTCCTCAAACTACGGTCATCACCGAGAAGTATCTCGATTATTGTCACTTCGGGGTTGTTAGATCATAACACATAATATGTGACTATAGACTTGCAAGATAGGATCAAGAACACACATATATTCATGAAAACACAATAGGTTCAGATCTGAAATCATGGCACTCGGGCCCTAGTGACAAGCATTAAGCATAGCAAAGTCATAGGAACATCAATCTCAGAACATAGTGGATACTAGGGATCAAACCCTAACAAAACTAACTTGATTACATGGTAAATCTCATCCAACCCATCACCGTCCAGCAAGCCTACGATGGAATTACTCAAGCATGGCGGTGAGCATCATGAAATTGGTGATGGAGGATAGTTGATGATGACGACGGCAACGAATCCCCCTCTCCGGAGGCCCGAACGGACTCCAGATCAGCCCTCCGAAGAGAGATTAGGGCTTGGCGGCGGCTCCGTGTCGTAAAACGCGATGAAACTTTCTCTCTGATTTTTTTCTCCCCAAACGTGAATATATGGAGTTGGAGTTGAGGTCGGTGGAGGTCCAGGGGGCCCACGAGATAGGGGGGCGCGCCCTATAGGGGGGGGCGCCCCCTGTCTCATGGACAGGGTGTGGGCCCCTGGTGTATTTCTTTCGCCCAGAAATTCTTATTAATTCCAGAAAGTGCCCCCGTGGATTTTTAGGACATTTCGAGAACTTTTCTTTTCTACACATAAAACAACATCATGGCAGTTCTGCTGAAAATAGCATCAGTCCGGGTTAGTTTCATTCAAATCATGCAAGTTAGAGTCCAAAACAAGGGCAAAAGTGTTTGGAAAAGTAGATACGTTGGAGACGTATCAACTCCCCCAAGCTTAAACCTTTGCTTGTCCTCAAGCAATTCAGTTGATAAACTGAAAGTGATGAAGAAAAACTTTTACAAACTCTATTTGCTCTTGTTGTTGTAAACATGAAAAGCCAGCATTCAAGTTTCAGCAAATATTATGAACTAACCATACTCACAATAACACTTAGGTCTCACAATTACTCATATCAATAGCATAATCAGCTAGCGAGCCATAATAATAAAACTCAGATGACAACACTTTCTCAAAATAATCATAACATGATATAACAAAATGGTATCTCGCTAGCCCTTTCTGAGACCGCAAAACATAAATGCAGAGCACCTTTAAAGATCAAGGACTGACTAAACATTGTAATTCATGGTAAAAGAGATCCAGTCAAGTCATACCCAATATAAACCAATAGTAATGAATGCAAATGACAGTGTGCTCTCCAGCGGGTGCTTTTTAATAAGAAGGGTGATGACTCAACATAAAAATAAACAGATAGGCCCTTCGCAGAGGGAAGCAGGGATTTGTAGAGGTGCCAGAGCTCGATTTTGAAATAGAGATTGAATAACATTTTGAGCGGCATACTTTTGCTGTCAACGCAACAACTATGAGATGGCTGTATCTTCCATACTACATGCATTATAGGCAGTTCCCAAACAGAATGGTAAAGGTTTATACTCCCCCAACCACCAACAAGCATCAATCCATGGCTTGCTCGAAACAACGAGTGCCTCCAACTAACAACAGCCATGGGGGAGTTTTGTTTAATTATTTTGATTTGCTTTGATCCTTTTTGGATCATGGGACTGGGCATCCCGGTTACCGGCCCTTTCTCGTGAATGAGGAGCGGAGTCCACTCCTCTTGAGAACAACCCACCTAGCATGAAAGATATAGGCAGCCCTAGTTGTAACATGAGCTGCTCGAGCATACAAAACAGAATTTCATTTGAAGGTTTGGAGTTTGGCACATACAAATTTACTTGGAACGGCGGGTAAATACCGCATATAGGAAGGTATAGTGGACTCATATGGAACAACTTTGGGGTTTAAGGAGTTTGGATGCACAAGCAGTATTCCCGCTGAGTACAGGTGAAGGCTGGCAAAAGACTGGGAAGCGACCAACTGAGAGAGCGGCAACAGTCGTAAACATGCATTAAAATTAATTTACACCAAGTACAAGCATGAGTAGGATATAATCTACCATGAACATAAATATCATGAATGCTATGTTGATTTGTTTCAACTACATGCGTGAACATGTGCCAAGCCGAGTCACTCAATTCATTCAAAGGAGGATACCATCCCATCATACCACATCATAATCATTCTAGTAGCATGTTGGCACGCAAGGTAAACCATTATAACTCATAGCTAATCAAGCATGGCACAAGCAACTATAATCTCTAAATGTCATTGCAAATATGTTTACTTCATAATAAGCTGACTCAGAAACGATGAACTCATCATATTTACAAAAACAAGAGAGGTCGAGTTCATACCAGCTTTTCTCATCCCAATAAGTCCATCATATATCGTCATTATTGCCTTTCACTCGCACGGCCGAACAATGTGTATAATAATAAGAGTGCACGTGCATTGGACTAAGCTGGAATCTGCAAGCATTCAACTCAAAAGAGAAGACTGGGTATATGGGATCTAAGTTAAATAAACAATCATGCATATGAGAGCCACTAAGCATTTTCAATATGGTCTTCTCAACCCCCAAAGAAAAGAAAAGAAAACTATTTACACGGGAAAGCTCCCAACAAGTAAGAAGAAGAACAAGAAATATTTTTGGGTTTTCATTTTAATTTTTTTGGTTTTTCTTGGTTTATCAAACACACAAGAAGAGAACTAGAAAAAGAAAATTAAACTAGCATGGATAGTACAATGAAAGAGTATGAGCACTGACGACTGGTGTGTGAACATGAATGTAAAGCCGGTGAGAAATACGTACTCCCCCAAGCTTAGGCTTTTGGCCTAAGTTGGTCTAGTACCAAGGACCGCCTGGCTGATATCCATAAGTGAAACTGGGGTCATATTGAGATGCATCGGCAACCGCCTCCTGAGCTGCAGCGTGTTGGCGAGCTGCCTCCGCTCCCCTCTCGTGTTCAGCTGCTTCCTCCCTGGTGACAACATATCTTCCTTTTGCCTGATAATCAAAAAGGTAGGGAGCAGGAAGAGTAACATGGACGACATTGTGTTTGTCATAGATTAGTCGATAATGGAGGAATTGTTCATTCCTCGCAAGAAATTGATGATTGACCATAGCTTCAGAATCCAAAAGAACAGGTGGTATAATCATATCTCCCTCTCGTGGGGCTATATTAAGATAATTAGCCACACGGGTTGCATAAATTCCTCCAAATAAATTTCCCTTTCTACTATTATTCTGCAACCTACGTGCAACTATTGCCCCCAAGTTATAACCTTTATAACCTAACACATCACTCTTGAGGACACACAGATCAGGAACACACATGTGACATGCTTCGTCTTTACCGTTAATGCATCTACCCATAAAGAGAGCAAAATAATGTATAGCAGGAAAATAAATGCTCCCTATGGTAGCTTGTGCTATGTCCCTAGATTCTCCCACAGTAATACTAGCAAGGAAATCTCTAAATTCAGATTTGTGAGGATCATTAATGTTACCCCACTGCGGGAGTTTGCAAGTAGTTGTAAAATCCTCTAAGTCCATGATATAAGATGTGTCATAAATATCAAATATGACACTAGGAGAATTACGCGTGCAGTTATATTTAAACCTCCGCACAAAGGAATCAGTCAATTGATAGTATTGAGGACACTTATCTTGTAAGAAGTCCTCCAACTCAGCATTATGCACATACGCGTCAAATTCCTCCTTGAAGCCTGCTTCGACCATAAAATCATCGGATGGCCACTCACAAGCTCGTACATCCGCGTCCCTCGGCAATTCAACATCTTGCTCACGTATGGCAATCCAGGGCCCTTTCTTCACTGAGGAACCACCTTGGTACATTCTTCTAAGCATAATTCTTTTTCTAAAAAAATTCTGAAATTTTAGAAGCTTCAAAATAAAAGTGAATAAAACTAAACAAGATTGGTAGCAACTACTCCTAAAGTGCCTAGAGCCTATATCATGCATTGGAATTTGCTTGGGACCTCATAAATTTAACATGCAAGCTCAAGAAATGGTCACCTATGCAGCAAAAAATTGCAATGAACAAAGCACTAGAACAAAAAGTAATTGGACCAATGGAGGAGTCACATACCAAGCAATAATCTCCCAAAGCAGTTTTGTAAATGGAGCTTTGAGCAAGGAGATCGAAAAATCGCAGCAAAATGAGCTAGAACTCGTGCTTGAGCTGGATGGGGATTTTTTTGGGTAGAAGATCAAGTGTGTGGGTGCTGGCATAAGTTGAGGGGGGGGCCACCTGAAAGTGCTAGTATCGACTAGAGGGGGGGTGAATAGGCGATTTTTATGAAAGTCTTCTAAACTTGAACGTTTCGAAGACAAACTATAGAAATGACCTAGTTGATATGCAGTGGAAGATAAACTACCATAAGCAAACCATAGTCAAGTATGCAATGTTGTGAAAGTACAGGACTAATGGCAGCTAAGTAGTAAGGATCAGGATGGAAGATAGTATGAAGCCAATCAACAGTAATAGTCAAGCAATGAAGTCAAACAGATACACAGATAGGCAATGACTTCACAAATACAAACTTAAGTAAAGGAAGGGAGAAGATAGAACCAGTCACTTGTTGAAGACACAGGAATTGTTGGACCAGTTCTAGTTGCTGTGACAACTGTACGTCTGGTTAGGGAGGCTGAGATTCAACTCAGAAGACCGTGTCTTCACCTTATTCCCCTTGAGCTAAGGACACCTAGTCCTCGCCCAATCACTCTGGTAAGTCTTCAAGGTAGACTTCCAAACCTTCACAGACTTCGTTCATCGGCAATCCACAATGACTCTTGGATGCTCAGAACGCGACGCCTAACCTGCTGGAGGATACACAGTCCTCAAGTGTAATAAGTCTTCAGGTCACACAGATAGAAAGACTTCCGTGATGCCTAACACTCTTTGGCTCTGGGTGTTTGGGCTTGATCCTCGCAAGGATTTCTCTCTCAAAGGCTTCGAGGTGGGTTGCTCTCAAAACGACAAAAGCCGTAGAATTACTCTGAGCAGCCATCAATTTATGGTGTAGGGGGTGGGCTATTTATAGCCACTGGGCAACCCGACCTGATATGTCCGAAATGACCCTGGGTCACTAAGGAACTGACACGTGTTCCAACGGTCAGATTTCAAACACACACGACAACTTTACTTGGGCTACAAGCAAAGCTGACTCATCCAGCTCTGGATAAGATTTGCTCACATTGTCTTCGCTCGAAGACATAGGATTTGGATTGAGCATCACTTCAGTCACTCTAACTTAGTTCACTTGGACCCCACTTAACAGTATGGTGGTTCCTATGACTCAACAAAGAAGAAAAGGAAACAGCGAAACAACACAGTCTTCGCGCTCCATAGTCTTCACTCAATGTCTTCTCATGTCATAGTCTTCAATATGAATATCTTCACATACCACCAATGTCTTCAATGTCTTCATACATTTTTAGGGGTCATCTCCGGTAGGTAAACCGAATCAATGAGGGACACTACCTGCGTTATCCTGCAATTCTCACAAACGCATTAGTCCCTCAACCAACTTTGTCGTCAATACTCCAAAACCAACTACGGGTGGCACTAGATGCACTTACAATCTCCCCCTTTTTGGTGATTGATGACAAACTGGTTGAAGTTTTCAACGGGGATAAAGTATGTGAAATTGTAAAGGATAGGGTATTGTCTTCATAAGTAGCAAGGGCTCCCCCTGAAGATGTGCATATAAGTAATTTGCTTTTGGAATGCAAATGCACATGGCAGGTTGTACTTGTGGAGATCCACTTCAACTTATGAAGATAATTCATCATGCATGAAATGATATAGCAAAATAGAATGACATGCATAATGAAAAATGGACATCCGCTTAATGATCTAAGTGCGGAAGTTATCATCGCACAAGAGGAGTAAGGCAAATAAATAGCAGACGACCATCGAGTTTAAGTGTTACAACTCAAAAAACCAAATGTTTCAAAACGGGAGTTGTAAGCACGAGGCAAAATATAAAGCAACCGCCCATATGAACCCGCTTGAAGACTATCAACTCATACGCTTCTCCCCCTTTAGTCACTAATGACCAAAAAGGTTTGAAGACATAGAGCAGCTACTCGTCCTCATGAGGAGTAGAAGCAGCAGGGTTGTCGTTGTTGCTTGGCGGTGCAGACGTACTTGGTGCAGTGTCGATGCATGCAGTAGTAGGAGGTGGTGAAGTAGCATCATCTTCATCATCGATCACTCTTGCATTCACAGTTGCCGCGGAGGAAGAATAGTTAGAGTCTTCAAGGGATGGAGTTCGACGTAGGACATCAGTCCGTGGAGGAGTGGAGTCAAACTTGAATCTTTCAGTGAAGCCATCGTCTTGAAGATCTGCTTCAGCGCTAAGCAGGGTCAAACTCTTCCATGATCACCGGCAAGTTTCGTGAGCAACAAATGCATTCTTGGTGGCAAGATTTCGAATGTGATTTACATCCACCAAGAGACTTTGCATCTGACGCTTGAGCCAGAAATGATGCTTATCATGTTTCTGATGCAGAGCCACAAGAAGTTCTCGGTCATTAAGGACCCGAGAGCGCTTCTTAGGCCTTTGTGCAATGGTGCTTTCAGTGGCTTTAGTAGGTGCACGATGAGGCAGACGAGTATTTCCAGCCATTGGGTAGATACGTGTTACTGCTTGAGTGCCTTCCATGGACTGAGTGAAGCTTTGGTGATCAGCATTTTGAAGACAAAGAGGCTCCTTGGCAGGCTCAGGGTATATGGCTTCAACTGACATATCAACCTCTGGTAGAAAGATCAGATGATTGCGAGCAGAGGGCTGATAGTTGACAGAAGAGTGTCGCTTGATGAGGCGCATGACCCATGGAGCATAAAACTTCAGACCAAAAAGGTCAGATCCAGAAGCAGCAAGTTGCCTGATGAAGAATTCTTGAGAGTTGAAGCTGATGCCATTGAGGATATAGAAGACCAATGTCTTCATGGCTCCTTCAAGTTTAGCAGCTGATGAGTGTCCTTTGATAGGCCATAGAGTCCGCCTGATGATGTGATATATGGTGCGCGGCAGATACTCAAGGTCATCAACAAAGAACTCTGTTGGATATTCAGCGTCAGATGGCAAAGGCTTCATCATGCTCAACATCTGGCTCATATTAGGTTCAGGCTTGTGGAAGATGCTCTCCTGTGCATTGCGGTGTAGTTGGCAGTCAGGTTCATAGAGATCTCCGGGAGTGGATAGGCCTGTAAGCTCAATGATGTCAAGAGCTTTGGCTTCATGATGAACATTTCCAGTCATCCACTCGAGAACCCATGTCTTGATGTCTCTGTTGTAGCCGCGAATGTTGAGGGTAGCATAGAATTGAAGCATAAGTTCTTCATTCCAATGTTCTTTGTCAGTTACGAAGCTGAGCAGACCGGCATCACGAAAACAGTCAAGTGCTTCTTCTAAGCACGGCAGTCCAGCAATGGCTTCAGTGTCGAGGCGCATATGAGGGAAAATGTGCCCTTGATCATACAGAACACAGGAGTAATAGCTGCGCTGCTGATGACTCCAGAAATGATCTGATGATATTCTTGGCCTTGTGTGGGGGTTCTTTGAGCTGTCAAAGAATGTGTTGTGGATTTTGAAGCCATTTGCATTGAAGGACCCGACAGATGTGGCAGTACCTGGAAACCTTGGCAGTCTTGGCTTTGGCTTCTGGACCTGAGGCCTATGCTCAATGTGATAGTCAAACCGAGGACCAGAGACATTAGGCGGAGGGACCAGAACAAGCCATCTTACTGTGATTAGCTCGCCATGGTTGTATGCTTGCTCAATTGTATAGGGCCTTGGTGGCGGAACAGGAGCAGTGGCAGCAGCTGAGACTTCAGGCTGCACAGCAGGTGCTTCGGGAGCAGTTGCCTCATTGGTTTCAGGCACCCTGGTTGGTTCAAGCTCCACATTAGCTTCAGCCATGATTACATCATTGGCTTCACTTGCGTTGGTAGTGGCAGCTTCAAGATTTTCAACCTCCACTTGATGAGCTGGAGGGTCGGGCACTGGCACGTTCACATCAGGAACATCTTCTTCAATAACTGGGGGAGTAGGGACACGTACGTCTTCTTGTCTTTCATCGGCTGATGCAGCCGGATTGTCTTCAGCAGCTTGGGATTCAGACGCAGAGACATTCTCAGATGGAGTGGCTTCAGGAAACACTTGACGTGCAACTGGTTAATGATGCACTTCTCCTTCTGGAACGCTCGGAAGAGGGACTTGAGGCCTTGGTCCTTTGCGAAGCCTTTGTAGGACAGGCGACGCCTTGGGAGATGGAGTAGGCAGGTCCTCTTCCTCTTCAACATGCACAGATGGTGTGGCTTGTTGTTGTTGTTGGGGAGTACTGGGGGAGTCTTCTTGTTGCGGGCGATCAGCCCATGATGCATCCTGAGCAATTGGCGTCAGAGGACGACCAATGCTGATGATTTCGCTATTCATGAGAACATGCGATGATACCACATTGTATTCAATTTGAGGAAGAACTTCATCATCTTCTACATTGTCATGATGACCAATGTCTTCAGCGGTGATGGGATCAACTGCTGGAATTTCTTCAGCTTCAGGAGCCTCTGTGGAAGCAGGCTCATGAACAGTCATTTGAAGTTCTTGGGTTGCAGATGCAGGACGAACCACTGAGATGGGTTCAACAACAAGGGGCTCTGTGGGAGCAACACGACTTTTCTTGGTCTTGCACTTCTTCTTGGAGGGAGCAGCATCAAAGGCTTCTGAGGTTTTCCTTTTTCTGGCTTCAGCCTCTGCAGCCCTCGTCTTCTTCTGTTCTGAAGCGGTAGTTGAGACTTTTGGCTTCGAGCCAGCCATGCTGCTTGGGAATATAATGCGAGGTGCCTCTTGACTAGAAGGCGCAGGTTGGGCAGTAGAGAGCTTCTTCTTCTTCTTTGCAGCCATCCTGGGGTCAATGCCAGGACGGCCAAGAGACTTGCGCTTCTCAGCCTCATTGTAGGCAAGCACACACTTGTCAACCAAATTCTTCATACGCTCGTGAGAGCCTTGAGCTTCTTGGCGCTTCTTGAGAAAGGCTTCTTTGAGCTCATGCAGCATGACCTTGAAGTTTTTGACATCTTGCACACTGAGCTTGGCAACATGCTTCTTGAACTGAGACTTCTCATCATCAATTTTGTTCTTCAGCTCAACGATGCGCTGAGCAAGAGCTAGCTCGGAAGCAATGACGCCATTAAAGGAGACGCTGAGGCCAATGGGAAGCTGCAGATCGTCAAAGCTGAGGTTTGGTGTATCAAACCACTCATCAATGAAGTTATGGATGATTGCCACATCGAAGAGAGGCAGGTTGTTGAAGATCTCTGCTTCTTCCTTGCTTTTCATCAATTGCTCAAGGGCATCATCTGCAAGATCTTCATTGCTAGACAGATCAATGGGATCTTCACGCAGAATAGCAGCAGGAGTCAGGGTTTGATCAGTATGCCTGACGATTTGCTTTTTCTTCTCCGTTTTCTTGGAGATTCGGGACTGATCTTCAGATTGCACACTGTCTTCAGGAGGTGCAGTGGCCAGAGGCTTCACACGAGAAGCTTTCGGAGGTGCAGCTGATGTTGAAGCCTTAATTTTCTTTGGCTTCTGTGGCCTTGGAGGAGGAGCTGGGGCTTCATCAGAATCAGCATCATTATCAGAATGATCCACTTTGGCACCATGGACCAAGATGTAAGTGATGAGGCCATCAAGGTTGGAGAAGGGGCCAATGACATTTGGTTCCGCATCACGTGAGCCGTCAGCACTGGGAGCAGAGGGACCAGGGTTGAAATCTAATCCCAATGACTTCTTGTTTTCCTTGGCCGAAGCCTTTGCGTGCTGGAAGTTGCATTTGAAGAGAGCATCATCACGACACCAGAGTAATGATGTGGGATCGGCATTCTCAGGCTGAGGTCCACGGACCATGCAAGGATAGAATTCTTGTGCAATAGCTTCAACTTTGTTCTTGGGTTGAAGGCCTCGATAGATAATATCACCCCAAGGACTTTTGATAGCATTCTTCTCAGCATATTCCTAGGTCACGAACTTGTATTTGAACCATTGTTCAGCCCAATAGCGTCGAATCCATTGGATTCGTGTCTTGCGCTGATGATAATTCTCTTCAGGATCTGTCTTGTAGAGCTCTGCTAAATCATCAGGCAGATCTTTTGATGTACGCCCTCGACGATGTCTACCACCCTTCCTTACTGATTTCTCTGCAGCCATGAACTTCAAACTGAATGGCTTCAATACGTTTAAAGGCTTCAGAGGCTTATGCTTGCTGGTCAAGCAGGAACTGGCTTCAGGAGAATTAATGTGATGCCGTAAGTATTCTGCAAACGAATGCAGCGGAAGATAAACTACCATAAGCAATTACGCTGGTGCCCCTGGCGGTTCACATCTGAGGGGCACGTGGGAAGCATGCAACATACTCAGAGTTGTCCCACGTTCCCACGCCTGCCAGGCATGTCGGATGGTTGTTCCGGTTTCTCCGGATTTCAACAATAAAGATGAGTTATTTAAAACAGACTTAATGTTTTGTCTCTGTGCCTTCTGCTGACTAGGACGCAGAGAAGACATTTGACAGTTTCAATAGAACGCATATGATTTGGACAGATAGAGTTTGAGATTGAAAGCATAGAGAGGTTAGGGTCCGATCACATTCACTTAGTTCAAAAGATTCAACTTGAAGATATAGCTATAAGTGAATGCTGTAGAGGACAGAACACTAATATATATATATATATATATATATATATATATATATATATATATATATATATATTAGAAAGCAATCAAATCATCATAGTGAAGGAAATCATGAAGATAAATAATCATGAAGACAAACCAAATGCGAAGTCATTGCAAAAATAACGCCATGAGTGAAACACTTCAAACAGAGAAATTTGGTGGTGGCGTTACCCACCGTATAGGAAGTATTAGACCCAGACACGGCGCACAAGTATCATGGCGCTCCGAAGTCAAATTCCATCTTAATGTATTCACACTCAGAATGTAAGTCTTCATTGACTGAAGATATACAGTACTTCGTGTGTTGCACATCTAAGTCATGAACATGCATAAGTGTTAGGATGTGTGCCTGATCACAGGATATTAGAGGATTCCAAGATATTTAGCTCACACCGTAACTTGCAAAATCTTTTCTCATCCAAGGGCTTTGTGAAGATATCTGCCAGTTGCTCTTCAGTGTTGACATGAATGATGTCGATATCTTTCTTCATGACATGATCTCTGAGAAAGTGATGATGAATTTCAATGTGCTTTGTCTTCGAGTGCTGAACTGGATTGTTGGCTATCTTGATGGCACTTTCGTTGTCGCGGAAGAGAGGTACTTGTTTTAGATTGATGCCATAGTCCTTGAGAGTTTGCTTCATCCAGAGAAGCTGAGCACAACAAGATCCAGCAGCAATGTATTCAGATTCAGCAGTTGAGAGTGAAACACAGTTCTGCTTCTTTGAAGACCAACAGACAAGTGATCGACCCAGAAAGTGACATGTGCCTGATGTAGACTTGCGATCCACCTTGTCACCAGCATAATCAGCATCCGAGAATCCAACCAGATCAAATTTTGAGCCCTTGGGATACCATAATCCGAGGGTTGGGGTGTAAGCCAAATATCGAAGAATTTGCTTCACAACTAAGTGATGTGATTCCTTTGGTGCCGCTTGGAATCGAGCACACATGCAAACACTAAGCATAATATCTAGCCTAGATGCACATAGATAAAGTAAAGAACCAATCATGGAGCGGTATACCTTTTGATTGAACTCTTTACCATTGTCGTCGGGACCAAGATGGTGTTTGGCTGGCATTGGCGTCGTGTAACCTTTACATTCTTCCATTCCAAACTTCTTCAGACAATCTTTGAGGTATTTTTCTTGAGATATGAAGATGCCATTCCTTTGCTGACGAATTTGAATACCAAGGAAGAACTTCAGCTCACCCATCATGGACATCTGATATTGCTCTTGCATCATGTATCCAAACTCATTAGTATACTTCTTGTTGGTGCAGCCGAAGATTATGTCATCCACATAGATTTGGCACACAAACAGTTCACCATCATATGTCTTCGTGAAGAGTGTGGGATCGAGGGATCCAGGTTTGAAGCCTTTGCTCTTCAGGAAGTCTTTGATCGTATCATACGATGCACGAGGGGCTTGTTTGAGGCCATACGGTGCTTTGTTTAGCTTGTACACCATATGAGGATGTTTTGGATCTTCAAAGCCAGGTGGTTGAGCGACATATACTTCTTCTTCAATCTTGCCATTGAGAAATGCACTCTTCACATCCATTTGGTATAACAAGATGTTGTGATGATTAGCGTAGGCGAGAAGTATGCGAATAGCTTCAAGCCTAGCCACAGGAGCAAATGTTTCATCGAAGTCGATTCCTTCTACTTGAGTATATCCTTGAGCCACAAGGCATGCTTTGTTTCTGACGACTTGACCATGCTCATCTTGCTTGTTTCGATATATCCATTTTGTTCCAATAATGTTATGCTTGCGAGGGTCAGGTCGCTTGACCAGTTCCCAAACATTGTTCATCTTGAACTGTTGAAGTTCTTCTTGCATAGCTTGAATCCATTCAGGTTCCATGAAGGCTTCAACAACTTTCTTGGGTTCCGATATTGACACAAATGAAAAGTGCCCACAAAAGTTTGCTAACTGTGTTCTCTTGAGCGAGTCAGTGGACCAGGTGCATTGATGCTGTCAATTATCTTCTCAATTTGCACTTCATTTGCAACACGAGGATGAACAGGACGAAGATTTTGCTCTTGCTGATCATTGTCATCATTGGGAGGATTATCTTCGATCTGAGCATTGTCTTCAGGTTGGTTAGGTGCAGAAATGATAAGTTCCTCTTCAGACTGTGCTTCAGAGGGCATAATTTCACCAGTTCCCATCAACTTTATAGATTCGCTTGTAGGAGCTTCATCAAGTGTACTCGGCAGGAGTTCTCTTTGTGAACCATTGTTTTCATCAAATCTCACATCCACAGTTTCAACGATCTTGTAGAGATAAAGGTTGAAGACTCTGTAGGAGTGCGAGTCCTTTCCATAGCCAAGCATGAAGCCTTCGTGAGCCTTAGGTGCAAATTTTGACTTGTGATGGGGATCCTTGATCCAGCACCTAGCACCAAAGACCCTGAAGTAGCTGACATTTGGCTTCTTGCCAGTAAGGAGCTCATAGGATTTTTTGCCCAGAAGCTTGTGGATGTAGACACGGTTGATAATGTGACAAGCTGTATCGATAGTTTCAGGCCAGAACTTTCTTGGTGTCTTGTACTCATCGAGCATTGTTCGAGCCATCTCATTTAGAGTTCTGTTCTTGCGCTCAACGATGCCATTTTGCTGAGGTGTGTATGGAGCAGAGAACTCATGAGTGATTCCCATTGTATCCAGATAAAGATCAAGACCGGTGTTCTTGAATTCAGTGCCATTGTCACTTCTGATATGCTTGATCTTGACGCCATAATTGTTCATTGCTCGATTGGCGAATCGTTTGAAGACATCTTGTACTTCAGTCTTGTAGAGAATTATATGCACCCATGTGTATCTCGAGTAATCATCAACAATGACGAAGCCATACAAACAAGCAGTTGTTGTTAGGGTGGAGTAGTGAGTAGGTCCAAATAAGTCCATGTGTAACAGCTCGAAGGGTTGAGATGTTGTCATGATTGTCTTCGAGGGGTGCTTCGCCCTAGTCATCTTCCCTGCTTCACAGGCACCACACAAATGATCTTTCTTGAACTTGACATCCTCGATGCCAATGACATGCTTCTTCTTGACGAGTGTGTGTAAGTTCCTCATGCCAGCATGCCCCAGTCTTCGATGCCAGAGCCAGCATTCTGAAGCTTTTGTGAGAAGACATACGGCAAGCTATGGACCTGCTGAGAAATCTACCATGTATAGATCATCTTTCCTATATCCTTCAAAGACTAGAGACTTGTCAGATTCCATTAGTACAAGGCAACGATATTTTCCAAATATCACAATCATGTTCAAGTCACAAAGCATTGAGACAGACATTAAGTTGAACCCAAGGGATTCAACAAGCATCACTTTATCCATGTGTTGATCCTTAGAGATTGCAACTCTACCTAGACCCAATACCTTGCTTTTACCAGTGTCAGCAAATGTGATTTGACTCTTGTCGGATGGACGTAAGGTTGAGTCCATGAGAAGACTTCGATCACCAGTCATATGATTAGTGCATCCGCTGTCAATAATCCATTCTGAAGCTTTTGGTGACATGCCCTACAGTGCAGTTAGGAGGATAGGCTTCACAAGGTATGTTGTGAAGCATAAGCATTTGACGCACACTAGAATTATCACAGCTTAGACCAAGATTAGAACACACAGTATGACAGGTAAGAGATTCATATGTGAAATACATAGTAAGTCATTTTATCATGCGTCCCTTTATGTTTTAGGTCCCCAGCAATAATATCGGACGCCTTTGATTGCTGGCTGGAGACCATATTCTGCAAAAGAGAGTTAATTCTTCTTCACCACCCACATTTTCAGGGGTGGCTTAGAAGCAATGAGTCTAAGTGCAGCATCTGAGAATTTTGGCTTTGAAGCCCTAGCAAATAGCCTTGCAGGAGATGAATGATACTCATGTGAATAAGCAGAAAAGTTCTTAGATCTATGAACATAGCGTTTGAAGACACATGCTCATATTCATGAGTCTGAGTATGATTTCCCTGCAAAACATTGGCGTTAGGGTGACTCAAGTGAGTCATGTATTCGTATGAAGCCGTTGGACCATATGATGCCTTTGGTCTGGGGTTTGTCTTCTTCCCTGGTGGTGTCATGATGACATTCACTGGAAGATTCTCAAGGCAGCTTTTGGGAACCCAGATCTTCTTCATAGGTGGTCCATTCCTGCAGTTAGTACCAATATACCTCGCAAACACTTCACCATTCTGATTTTTGAACAGTTTATAGTTTGCATCAAATGATTCATCAATGATAATAGGATTAGCACAGGTAAATCCAGATAAAGTGGATGGATCCACTGAAGGTTCCTTTGTAGCAACCCATGTGGTTTTGGGATACAGCTCAGGCTTCCAGTAGGAACCATCAGCATTCATTTTCCTCTCGAACCCAACACCCTCTTTCCTAGGGTTTCGGTTCAGAATCTGCTTTTTGAGGACATCGCAGAGTGTTTGATGTCCCTTCAAACTTTTGTACATCCCTGTTTCAAGCAATGTCTTCAACCTAGCATTTTCATCAGCAATAGTAGTGGTATCCTCCGCATAGGGGTTAGTAACCACATCAGTAGTTGAAGACAATGAAACAGCAGCAGCAGTGGAACAGTCAGCAACAGATGTAGCGTTATCATGCTCAATGCATTTTAGACATGGTGGTTCAAATCCATCCTGTGGAACGCTGACGTGTTGAGCAAGTAATGAATCGCGCACCTTCTGAAGATCTTCATAATCCACCCTTACCTTTTCAAGGTCTAGCTTTCTTTGAAGACATTCAGAAGAAAGCTTCTCATGATCAGACAAGAGAGCATTATGTTGATTTTGAAGGGCGTCAAACTTGGACTGAAGTCTCTGAAGACTCTCAGCCAATGCTTTTGACTGATCCATTTCTTCACCCAACATATCATCGCTCTTACTAAGCATGTTTTGAACCTTTTCCAAGGCTCTTTGTTGTTTAGTGGCAAGGGAAGCAAGTTTGACATAGCTGGGGCCAAATTCATCACCTGTTCATCATCACTAGTCTTAGAGAGGCAACATTCAGTTACCTTGTTACCCCCTGCCATGAGGCAAGGTGAAGATGAAGACGATTCAGGTGCAAAGGTCATCTCCTTAAGAGACTCCTTGTAGTCCTCAAACCAAGGATCATGACGAGTACGATGACCTTCATAGACCTCAGATAGCCGGTCCCAGATTAGCTTCGCGTGATTGAGGTGCATGACGTTCCTGAACTGATTTCGGGATAGATAGGAGCAGATGACATCCTTCGCCGTGAGGTTCAGTAAGGTGTACTTGCGAATGTCATCAGCATCCGCCATCTTGCATAGATCGGTAAGACCGATCTCAGTGACGGTCCATAGTTCGCTGTCCATAGCCATGAGTCGCTTCTTCATCATGGCCTTCCACCGAGGATACTCATGACCGTCAAAGGTGGGGCAAGATACATTCCTCAATCCTGCAGTCGACATAGCTGAAACTCCAGGTGGTTAAACCGAATCACACCGAACAAGGGAGTACCTTGCTCTGATACCAATTGAAAGTGCTAGTATCGACTAGAGGGGGGGTGAATAGGCGATTTTTATGAAAGTCTTCTAAACTTGAACGTTTTGAAGACAAACTATAGAAAGGACCTAGTTGATATGCAGCGGAAGATAAACTACCATAAGCAAACCATAGTCAAGTATGCAATGTTGTGAAAGTACATGACTAATGGCAGCTAAGTAGTAAGGATCAGGATGGAAGATAGTATGAAGCCAATCAACAGTAATAGTCAAGCAATGAAGTCAAACAGATACACAGATAGGCAATGACTTCACAAAGACAAACTTAAGTAAAGGAAGGGAGAAGATAGAACCAGTCACTTGTTGAAGACACATGAACTGTTGGACCAGTTCCAGTTGTTGTGACAACTGTATGTCTGGTTAGGGAGGCTGAGATTCAACTCAGAAGACCGCGTCTTCACCTTATTCCCCTTGAGCTAAGGACACCTAGTCCTCGCCCAATCACTCTGGTAAGTCTTCAAGGTAGACTTCCAAACCTTCACAGACTTTGTTCACCGGCAATCCACAATGACTCTTGGATGCTCAGAACGTGACGCCTAACCGGCTGGAGGATACACAGTCCTCAAGTGTAATAAGTCTTCAGGTCACACAGACAGAAAGACTTCAGTGATGCCTAACACTCTTTGGCTCTGGGTGTTTGGGCTTGATCCTCGCAAGGATTTCTCTCTCAAAGGCTTCGAGGTGGGTTGCTCTCAAAACGACAAAAGCCGTAGAATTACTCTGAGCAGCCACCAATTTATGGTGTAGGGGGTGGGCTATTTATAGCCACTGGGCAACCCGACTTGATATGTCCGAAATGACCCTGGGTCACTAAGGAACTGACACGTGTTCCAACGGTCAGATTTCAAACACACACGACAACTTTACTTGGGCTACAAGCAAAGCTGACTCATCCAGCTCTGGATAAGATTTGCTCACATTGTCTTCGCTCGAAGACATAGGATTTGGGTTGAGCATCACTTCAGTCACTCTGACTTAGTTCACTTGGACCCCACTTAACAGTACGGTGGTTCCTGTGACTCAACAAAGAAGAAAAGGATACATCGAAACAACACAGTCTTCGTGCTCCATAGTCTTCACTCAATGTCTTCTCATGTCATAGTCTTCAATATGAATATCTTCACATACCACCAATGTCTTCAATGTCTTCATACATTTTTAGGGGTCATCCCCGGTAGGTAAACCGAATCAGTGAGGGACACTACCTGCGTTATCTTGCAATTCTCACAAACGCATTAGTCCCTCAACCAACTTTGTCGTCAATACTCCAAAACCAACTAGGGGTGGCACTAGATGCACTTACACCACCAGGGGCCCACGAGACATGGGGGGGCGCGCCCTGGGGTAGGGGGCGCGCCCTCCACTCTCTTGGCCTGGTGCTTGCCCCTCCTACAGTGTTTTTAGTGCCTAAAATCCTCAAATATTCTATAAAAATCATACTAAATTTCCAGGGTATTTGGAGCACTTTTATTTTCGGACTACTTTTTATTGCACGAATAATTCAGAAAACAGACGGATAATACTATTTTTGCTTTATTTATTCTAAATAACAGAAAGTAAAAAGAGGGTACAGAAGGTTGTGCCTTCTAGTTTCATCCATCTCGTGATCATCAAAATGAATCCACTAACAAGGTTGATCAAGTCTTGCTAACAAACTCATTCCGTATAACACGGTGCCGGAGAAATTTCAAATAACACTAAGTTACCTCAAAGGGGATATGAAAATCCCCAACAATAAGAATATCATATTTTTTCTTGACAGTAGGGAGAGGAAATTCAAAACGTCCAATAATGATAGTTGGAACTTTTCCAATAGGATTGATGCTATGAACTTGAGATTGTTTCCTCGGAAAGTGTACCGTATGCTCATTACCATTAACATGAAAAGTGACATTGCCTTTGTTGCAATCAATAACAGCCCCTGAAGTATTAAGAAAAGGTCTACCAAGAATAATAGACATGCTATCGTCCTCGGGAATATCAAGAATACAAAGTCCGTTAAGATAGTGACGTTTGCAACCACAACAGGCACATACTCACAAATACTGACAGGTATAGCAGTTGATTTATCAGCCATTTGCAAAGATATTTCAGTAGGTGTCAACTTATTCAATTCAAGTCTACGATATAAAGAGAGAGGCATAACACTAACACCGGCTCCAAGATCACATAAAGCAGTTCTAATATAATTTCTTTTAATGGAGCATGGTATAGTTGGTACACCTGGATCTCCAAGTTTCTTTGGTATTCCACCCTTAAAAGTGTAATTAGCAAGCATGGTGGAAATTTCAGCTTCCGGTATCTTTCTTTTATTTGTGATGATACCCTTCATATACTTAGCATAAGGACTTACTTTGAGCATATAGTTAAGCGCATATGTAAGAAAATAGGTCTAATCATTTTAGCAAAGCGCTCAAAATCCTCATCATCCTTTGTCTTGGATGGTTTAGGAGGAAAGGGCATGGGTTTCTGAACCCATGGTTCTCTTTCTCTATCGTGCTTCCTAGCAACAAAATCTCTCTTATCATAACGTTGATTCTTTGATTGTGGGTTATCAAGATCAACAACAGGTTCAATCTCTACTTCATTGTTTTTGCTAGGTTGAGAATCAACATGAACATTATCATTAACATTATCACTAGGTTCATGTTCATCACCTGATTGTGTTTCAGCATCAGAAATAGAAATATCATTGGGATTCTCAGGTGTGTCTACAGTAGGTTCACTAGAAGCATGCAAAGTTCTATCGTTTTTCTTTTTCTTCTTTTTAGAAGAACTAGGTGCCTCTAAATTATTTCTCTGAGAATCCTGCTCGATTCTCTTAGGGTGGCCTTCAGGATACAAAGGTTCCTGAGTCATTCTACCAGTTCTAGTAGCCACTCTAACATCAAAGTCATTTTTGTTATTTAATTCATCAAGCAAATCATTTTGAGCTTTAAGTACTTGCTCAGCTTGGGTAGCAACCATAGAAGCATATTTGCTAACGAGTTTGAGTTCATCTTTAACTCTAGCCATATTATCGCTCACGCGTCCTATCTCGAAAGCATTATTCTTTAACTCTCTACCAATGTAAGCATTAAAACTTTCTTGTATAGCCATAAAGTCATCAAATTCATCTAAGCATGTGCTATGAAATTTAGTAGAGGGGATTTCAACTTTATCATATCTATAGAGAGAATTTACCTTTACTACATGTGTCAGGTTATCAAGACAATGAGGTTCTTCAACAGGCGGTATATTAAGACCATGTATTTCTTCAATGGGAGGTAAATTCTTAACATCTTCAGCTTTAATACCTTTTTCTTTCATTGATTTCTTTGCCTCTTGCATATCTTTAGGACTGAGAAATAAAACACCTCTCTTCTTCGGAGTGGGTTTAGGAATAGGCTCAAGAGTTGGCTCAATTGGTTCAAGAATTGCTTCAGGAATTGGCTCAGGAAGAGTCCAATTATTTTCATTAGTCAACATATTATTCAATAATATTTCAGCTTCGTCGACTGTTCTTTCCCTGAAAATACAACCAGCACAACTATCCAAGTAGTCCTTGGAAGCATCAGTTAGTCCATTATAAAAGATATAAAGTATTTCATTTTTCTTGAGAGGATGATCAGGCAAAGCATTAAGTAACCGGAGAAGCCTCCCCCAAGCTTGTGGGAGACTCTCTTCTTTTATTTGCACAAAATTATATATTCCCCGCAAGGAAGCTTGTTTCTTATGAGCAGGGAAATATTTAGCAGAGAAGTAATAAATCATATCCTGGGGACTACGCACACAACCAGGAGCAAGAGAATTATACCAAGTCTTAGCATCACCCTTTAATGAGAACGGAAATATCTTAAGGATATAAAAATAGCGAGACTTCTCATCATTAGTAAATAGGGTGGCTATATCATTTAACTTGGTAAGATGTGCCACAACAGTTTTAGATTCAAGGCCATAAAAAGGATCAGATTTAACTAAAGTAATAATCTCAGGATCAATAGAGAATTCATAATCCTTATCAGTAACACAGATAGGTGAAGTAGCAAAAGCAGGGTCAGGTTTCATTCTAGCATTAAGAGACTGCTGCTTCCATTTAGCTAATAATTTCTTAAGATCATATCTATCATTGCAAGCAAAGATAGCTCTATAAGCTTCTTCATTCATAACATAACCCTCAGGAACAACAGGTAATTCATAATCATTGGGAGAACCTTCATCATCACTATCATCAATAATAGCATCTTCATTAATTTCATTCCCCCTAACTCTAGCAAATTGTTCATCAAGAAATTCACCTAATGGCAAAGTAGTATCACGTACTGAAGTAATTTCATCATGCATAGCAGAAGTGGCATCATTAATAACATGCGACATATCAGAATTCAAAGCAGTAGCAGGTTTAGGTGTCGCAAGTTTACTAATAACAGAAGAAGAATCTAGTGCAGAGCTAGATGGCAGTTCCTTACCTCCCCTCGTAGTTGAGGGATAGATCGTAGTTTTGTCGTCTTTCAAGTTCTTCATAGTGATCAACAGATATAAATCCCAAGTGACTCAGAGAATAGAGCTATGCTCCCCGGCAACGGCGCCAGAAATTAGTCTTGATAACCCACAAGTGTAGGGGATCACAACAGCTTTCGAGGGTAAAGTATTCAACCCAAATTTATTGATTCGACACAAGGGGAGCCAAAGAATATTCTTGAGTATTAGCAGTTGAGTTGTCAATTCAACCACACCTGGATAACTTAGTATCTGCAGCAAAGTATTTAGTAGCAAAAGTGGTATGATAATAAAGGTAACAGTGGCAAAAGTAAAGATAATAGTTCTTGGGTTTTTGTAGTAGTTGTAACAATAGCAACGGAAAAGTAAATAAGCGAAGAACAATATATGAAAAGCTCGTAGGCAATGGATCAGTGATGGATAATTATGCCGGATGCGATTCCTCATGTAATAGCTATAACATAGGGTGACACAGAACTAGCTCCAGTTCATCAATGTAATGTAGGCATGTATTCCGTAAATAGTCATACGTGCTTATGGAAAAGAACTTGCATGCCATCTTTTGTCCTACCCTCCCGTGGCAGCGGGGTCCTAGCGGAAACTAAGGGATATTAAGATCTCCTTTTAATAGAGAACCGGAACAAAGCTTTAGCACATAGTGAATACATGAACTCCTCAAACCACGATCATCACCGAGAAGTATCCCGATTATTGTCACTTCGGGGTTGTCGGATCATAACACATAATAGGTGACTATAGACTTGCAAGATAGGATCAAGAACACACATATATTCATGAAAACATAATAGGTTCAGATCTGAAATCATGGCACTCGGGCCCTAGTGACAAGCATTAAGCATAGCAAAGTCATAGCAACATCAATCTCAGAACATAGTGGATACTAGGGATCAAACCCTAACAAAACTAACTTGATTACATGGTAAATCTCATCCAACCCATCACCGTCCAGCAAGCCTACGATGGAATTACTCACGCACGGCGGTGAGCATCATGAAATTGGTGATGGAGGATGGTTGATGATGACGACGGCGACGAATCCCCCTCTCCGGAGCCCCGAACGAACTCCAGATCAGCCCTCCCGAGAGAGATTAGGGCTTTGCGGCGGCTTCATGTCGTAAAACGCGATGAAACTTTCTCTCTGATTTTTTTCTCCCCAAACGTGAATATATGGAGTTGGAGTTGAGGTCGGTGGAGGTCCAGGGGGCCCACGAGATAGGGGGGCACGCCCTATGGGGGTGGGGCGCCCCCTGTCTCGTGGACAGGGTGTGGGCCCCCTGGTGTATTTCTTTCGCCTAGAAATTCTTATTAATTCCAAAAAGTGCCTCCGTGGATTTTCAGGACATTCCGAGAACTTTTCTTTTCTACACATAAAACAACATCATGGCAGTTCTGTTGAAAACAGCGTCAGTCCGGGTTAGTTTCATTCAAATCATGCAAGTTAGAGTCCAAAACAAGGGCAAAAGTGTTTGGAAAAGTAGATACGTTGGAGACGTATCAGTAGCTACTAACTATGGACCCGAAGGTCTATGGTAAACTACTCACGTATCATCAGAACGGTAATAATGTTGATGTAGAGCTCGTTCGTGATCAATTCCCCCTCCGGCAGAGTGCCGGAGAAGGCCTCTAGATGGGATCTCTTGAGAACAGAGACTTGCGGCGGCAGACAAAGTATTTCGTGGACTCCTCTATTGATTTCCCAATTTTAGAGAATTTATAGAGGTGCAATTAGGTCAAACGGAGCCACGTGGGCCCCACGAGCCACCATGGCGCGCCCTGGTGCCTTGTGGGCTCATGTTTCATCTTCTGGCCCTTTCCCGAAGCTTCCAGGGTCTCGTATGTCTAGAAAAAATCTCCAAAAAGTTTCACGACATTTGGACTTCGTTTGGTACTGATATTCTGGAAAACCAAAAATAGGCAAAAAACAACAACTGTCACTAGTCACTAATTTAATAGGTTAGGGCTAAAAATGATATATAATTGCTTGTAAGTGTATATAAAACATCCAAGATTGATAATATAATATCATGGAACAATAAAAAAATTATAGATACGTTGGTGACGTATGAACCAGCCTATCAACTCCCCTTTAATAGTAGAGATACATGTGATTTGGTAAGATAAGAAAATATATTTGATTTGATAAGATAAGAAAGAAGTATGCTATTTTTGTTTGTATCAGTAAAGTTGTGGTTCTCATTAATAAAGTTGTGATTCTCAGTTGTTTGTATCAGAAATAGATCTTCGCAATAATAAATGTTAGCACATTGGAAGGTTATCGAGGAAAATCCTATGCATGTCTTTTAGGAAGGTGATTTCACATATATGGTGCGATATCTGAATTCCTACCTATTATTTACGTGATTGAATTGAATCAGCACCTGCCGAAGCAAGCACGAAACAAGATCTCCCCATTTTAACAGGACTTGATTTTTTAATGAGAGGGAGAAAAATCTAGTGGGAAGGGGTGGTGGGAGGTGAGGCGAAAATAAACCGGTGGGAGGGGATGGTGGGAGATGAGGTGAAAATAAACCGATGGGAGGGGATGGTGGGAGGTGAGGTGAAAATAAACCAGCGAAAATAAACTTGGATACCGGGCTACCAACTCCCCTTTTAAGAGATGAGATAAGAAGGATGGTCAAAAAATGGTATAGAAAACAAAAAGTAGGGTTCAGTTGGGAGAAAATTGTTGGGAATGTGCAACATATGAAAAACCAGCATGGGGATGGTGGTGGAAGGTGAAGGCGAAAATAAACCATGTAGACAAAATTAAACTGTGTGTACCGGCCTGCCAACTTCACTTTAATAGTAGAGATATATGTGATTTGATAAGATACAAAAATATATTTGGTAAGATAAGTAAAAACATATGTCATTTTGTTGTATTGGTAAAGTGTGATTCTCATTTAATAGTAGAGATAATAACAATGATAAATGTAAGCACATTGAAAGATTATCCAGAAAATTTTCTTATGTCTGTCTTTTAGCAAGGTGATCTCACATATACGATGTGATTTTTGAATTCTCAATTACCTATTTATTACGTGATTGAATTAAATCACCACATGCCAAAGCAAGCACGAAACAAGATCTTATACTCTTTAATGTGATTTGGTTTTTCTAGTAAAAGTGAGAAAGATCCAATGAGAAAGGGTGGCGGGAAGTGAGACGAGGGGATGGTGAAAGTTGAGGAAAAATAAACGGATCAAAATAAACCTGAATATCAGGCTACCAACTACCCTGAGAGACTTAAAAAAAACTCCCCCGAGAGATAGAGATGACACAAAATCTTCTTATAATCAACAACCAATGAACAAATCAATGTACCATATTGTATCTTTGATCATGTAGCCAGCCATTGACGTGAGGTCGTAAGCCGTGGACGCGGATTTTCTATTTATATCAAACCATTTACCAAATCATACTCAAATATATACTAATGTATGTTGTTTTTATCACCACATTATTTGATAATATTACATAGACATCATTCTTTGGTATAACCGATATCATTAAAAAAATTTAAATCCTCTTATATTAGATTACAAATTTGACCAAATAGTTCACCTACTTATTTTACAAATATATTTTAGTGCTAAATTGAATCAATATTGGGTTGTTAAAGAATAGTTTGTTACAATGAGCTTCAGTACAACTCCATTCCTTGGTGTCCTAGTAATGTGCTTTTACATGTGTAGTTTCTAGTGATGTCACTACATATCAACGCAGGTAGAGTGCTTTCATGACACATGGATCTAGCAAAAACTATTTGACAAAGATATCTAGAATTCAACATTAAGAAGTTTAGGTGCAACCAAAATAGATATTTTGTACAAGTGTATGAAATTTCAATCTATAGGCCACCGTGTGAAGTGTCCATCCTAAAAGGTGAAACCCTACTTTCTCTCGCTACCGTTTGTTGATGGCGCTCGTCTCTTCAGGATTCTTCGTGATAAACATGTAGACATCGTTACGTGTTTGATAAGTGCCCCCTCCGTCCCATAAATATGAGACGTTTTTGCGAGCTGATGGGGGGAGTACTTTTTTACATCATGATTATGCGGTTCATTTGAATTTGAATTTGAATTTGAATTATAGTCCCTCCCACAGAAAAAGCACCCCATTTCCAGAAACGCACCCCGGCTTTGCGAAGTAATTACCTGCGGCTGCCACCGCGTGCCCCCCAAACCCCCCGGCCGCCCGCAGCCGCAGGGTTCTCCTCCTCATCACTCCCCCGAAGCTTTGCGCCGCCGCTAGCCCCTCTCTCTCTCCCCCCTCTCCCCCGTGCGCGACAAGCGGCGGCTAGGGTTTCGCCCTCCCACCCCCGCCCCGCCGTCGCGGCCCTCGCCTCCCGCCGCGTCCTCCGCCGCCGGCCACTTCCACGGAGCTCCCGCGCCAGCAGATCGACGCCGCCGGGCCCGTCCAGCCCGTCTCGTCCCCGGCCCGCCCGAACCGCGGCGTCCACGAGTTTCTGCGTCCGGCCCCGAGCCAAGAGATCCGGACATCTCCATGGCGACCGCGCTGCGTCTCGCGCGGGACTCTCCGGCGGCCGTCTCCAAGCTCGGGAGGGAGAGGGCCTCGCTGTGCGCCATCGCTAGGCCGGGTGGGCAATGCTGTGCGCGGAGGGGGCTGGTGCTCCGCTGCCAGAGCGGGGCGGCCGCAGCGGCGGCCACCACTATCAGGAAGGGCGAGGCGGCGGATGGAGCCGGGGCAGCGGCGGGGTTCACCGTCGTGATGAAGTTCGGCGGCTCGTCGCTGGCGTCGGCCGCGCGGATGCGGGAGGTGGCCGACCTCGTCCTCAGCTTCCCCGAGGAGACGCCCGTCGTCGTCCTCTCCGCCATGGGGAAGACCACCAACAACCTCCTCCTGGTACTGCTGTTGTTGCCATTTCCCGCTCCGTGAAAATTCTGGCCTTTCGGTGGCTCCGTTCCGTGCTGAATTTGCTTGGGTGTTGGACCTGTGTAGGCCGGAGAGAAGGCGGTGAGCTGCGGCGCCCCCAAGGCGTCGGAAATCTACGAGCTCGCCGTCATCAAGGAGCTCCATCTCAGGTGCGTCTTGATTTTGCGATCTTGCGATCCCCTTTTGCTTCAAGCCTGGTTTGGGAGTGTGCATATCCTGAGTGTTCGCTGCTTTGCTCTGCTCAGGACCATCGATGAGCTTGGCCTAGATAGCTCCATTGTTTCAGGTATGCCACGGTTGCTTTCCCCTTTTTCAGTTGTTGGCTCAAAGTCAATACTTGTTCTGCAAAGCTAACATGGAATTCTCCAAGTCATGCCTTTTTCTTTGGTAGTTAGAGATCCACCCACCGAATGATAAGCAAGTAAAATCGCCTTTCGCCACTTGCGGTTCATCAGTAATTCCATAAAGTAGCTGAATCTTTCTGTTTAATATGTCTGTTCTGTTTGTTTTAAGAAGATTAAGTAAGACTTCTGTTTTGGCTTGCATCTGATTTTCCCCTTCAGCGTCCATTTTCCTATTTGTGTCCTTGCACACAATCCCTATGTAGTACATCTTTCTGTTTATCTGACCATCTCCTTGTGCTGAAAACTCTGCAAATATTCTTTCCACTTTGGGATAATTGAGGAACGACAAGGTTTTTGGTTCATAGAATTACCCAATGCCCACCTCACCCATTTTCATAATATGAAGTTAATACTGGCAATTTGAATTCTTAAGCCAGTGAATGTATATTTTGAGTGTCAGCAGAATGTTTCCCATTTTGAGGTCCTGGTGGCCCAAATTATACAGACCATAGCTTATTATTTTATAAAAGGCCATAGAAGGATCTATTAATACCACAGGCTGTGTCTGCGTTTTTTGCACATGATGAAGTGAGAATCAATCAACACCAAGTTTTTTATGTACAATAAGTAAGGGTCCGGTCTGCTTAAGCTGCTCTTATCCTGATGGGGACATCTATCTTTTTTTCCTTTAGCTACACAAACTGTTCTCTTTTTTCTTCTGTCGTGGTGTGCCACCATTTTCGATGGTGGGTTGTAAATGAACATAGATACACCCATTTTCCCTTTAAATTATGTATGATGGTGAGAAGCCTGGAGGTCATTGTCATCTATTCACATCCTTTTCAGCCTTTTTGTTCTATATTCAATAGGGACAGCTTTTGTATTCTATAGATTAGTGGTTGGACCACAGTTGGTTTTTAACTTTCCCCCCCTCACTTGGATGACATTATTTAATACATTGACCTCAGTGTACAGCTGAACAAATTAGTGGTCTACTAATGATGTTCAATCAGTTTCACAATGCGTCGCAGATTTCCCTGTGGAACAAGCTCTGTTAATATAGATTTTTTATCTTCTAAAATCTACATAAAACATTGGATTAATGTAAACACAGCAAGCGTGGCATGCAAATTTCAGTTCACGCACATACCCCTTGACTAATGTGGAAGATATAGAGCATGTGAAATGGTCAGTAATTCAAACCTGAAAGTCCCATAGTTGATGTGCTCCCCAACACATAAAAATTCAGACAATCTGAAGTGTGGTACGCTGGATCCTTATTCGTAACACCAGCACAAGCTGTGGTCATTGATTCTTTAGCATTTAGCCGTTGTTTGTTGACTTGCATCTTTTGGGCTAATTCAGCACTTTTAGCATTCATTTCGTCTTTCATGAAAGTGTCTTCTGTAGTACTCCCTCCGTTCTTAATATTTTGTCATAGATTTGCCTAGATACGGATGTATCTAATACTAAAATGTGACTTGATACATCCGTATTTAGACAAATCTAAGACAAGAATTTTGGGATGGAGGGAGTACTATACAAACAACACATTTTCACTGTTCAATCAACAGGTTTTTTGGACGAGTTGGAGCAACTGCTCAAGGGTGTTGCTATGATGAAAGAGCTGACTCTTAGGACACGAGATTACCTTGTTTCCTTTGGTGAATGCATGTCTACAAGAATATTTTCTGCATATTTGAATAAACTAGGGAAGAAGGCACGACAGGTACATACTTCTGTTCTAGCAAGCAACAATTTAGTAGTTCGGTTCATTGTTTTTATGGAGTCCTGCCTTAGACGCTTAGGCGAGAAGGCGCCCTGGCAGCGCCTTACAAATATGCCCACGTTAGGCGCTTATGCGTCTGCCTAGGCGCTAGAGCGGGTGCTGCTCGCCTTAGGTCGCCTTATAAACAATGGTTTGGTTACAACTTTGTTTTGCAGCATAAATGTTTGGACCTGTTGAAAGTAATGCACTTAGACAGAATATGTCCAGAAGGGGTTATTTGTATGTCGCTAGCATGGAAAAATGAACTCCTGAGTCTTTCCTTGTATATATTCTGTTGCTTCTGCTTCTAGTTGACTGATGAAACTAATTTCATCAAGTTGATTAATTGTACCGCAATACGGCAACATTGGTTCCATGAACTACCAAAAGGTCCCAGCCATGCAACGAGTCAGATGAACTTGCTGTATTAATATGCTGTTAGTAGATATGATGATAGCCCACAACTATCTGACATTGGGTTGGAGCATATAATGAATTTCACAACTACCTGTAATTAGATATGTTCCACAAATAACAATGATATTTCATTCCAACAATGTCTTAACTATTATTTTTCTTGTTTGCAGTATGATGCTTTTGATCTTGGCTTTATAACCACTGACGATTTCACAAATGCCGATATTCTCGAAGCAACTTATCCTGCTGTTGCAAAGAGGCTACATGGAGATTGGATTGATGACCCTGCTATTCCTATAGTGACTGGTTTCCTTGGGAAGGTGTGTAATGTTATGCCATTCATGCGCAAGAGCATTTTGCTTTGTTTGTGATTATAATCATGCCATACAAATAACAGGGATGGAAATCTTGTGCGGTCACAACGTTAGGAAGGGGCGGCAGTGACTTGACCGCTACAACCATTGGCAAAGCCTTGGGGTTAAGAGAAATTCAGGTTTGTTTTCTATTTGAGTGTTATATTTGAATTATCTGATGAAAGGCCAGTTGCTACTGAAACTCCACATTCTAAGCTGCGTCCAAAAGCTTTGTATTTGGATTTGGTTAATTATGCTTCCGCTGCTAAGTTGTCCAGATGTTTAACCAAATAAACTTAAGCTATGAATAGTGGTGGACCTGTAGTGCATCTGCTATATTTTGCTGTGCTGTGAGCTGTAACTCAATTTTTGAAATCTGCAACAGGTTTGGAAGGATGTAGACGGTGTGTTGACGTGTGATCCAAATATTTATGCAAACGCGGTAGCAGTACCCTACTTGACTTTTGATGAGGCAGCTGAACTTGCTTATTTTGGTGCACAGGTATTCCTTGTTTATTTACTTGTTGACTGAATAGTGGAAGCTTCGCTGTTGCACCTTATTACCTTAGAAAATGCTAATATATGTTTATTCTCAATTCTTGGCATTTCAAAATTAGTTAGTTTTGTGGTTCAGGGGTTGGGTGTGTAAGCTGGGACCTTTACAGCATTGATACTTTTTGTTCTATGTGTTTCTTGTGTTACTAGGTGATTTAGCAAGTATCGTTCTACCATTATATAACACTTACTCAAATACGTCCACCAACTATTAGGTTTTGCATCCCCAATCCATGCGACCAGCCAGGGAAGGTGGTATCCCAGTTCGAGTGAAGAACTCATATAACCGTCATGCACCTGGCACTGTGATCACTAAAACAAGAGATATGCGCAAGGTTTGTTACATGACTGTGTCAGTATATTTTGATTCGTCAATGTGCAATTGCTACTGATCCCTGATTGGACATTATTTTGCAGAGCATATTAACCAGCATTGTCCTGAAATCAAATATTACCATGCTGGATATAGTGAGCACAAGGATGCTCGGACAGTATGGCTTTCTAGCAAAGGTAAATAACAACAGTCTTGTGGCTCTCTTTCCCTATAGCTATACGCTTTCTTTTATTGTACGCCGTTTTTGACTTTCTATGCAGGTCTTCTCTGCAAAGGTAAACATAGCAACAGTCTTGTGGCCCCTTTTTCCTACAGTTATATCTGTTTTTTTCTTACTATATTGTTTTTGCGCAGGTCTTCTCAATATTTGAAGATTTGGGTATCTCTGTTGATTCTGTGGCTACTAGTGAAGTCAGCATATCATTGACACTAGATCCATCAAAACTGTGGAGTCGTGAATTGATCCAGCAGGTAAAAACTTGGGACCCTATTCCACTTTTATGTTCAGTTCTCTGCCAACAATACTGCTTGGGACTGTCCTACCGCTGTGTTTTTTTATATATGCTCTTGTTTCATTGTTTTGTGGCGATGATGTGGCAGGAGCTTGATCATGTAGTTGAAGAGCTTGAAAAGATTGCGGTTGTTCATCTCCTACAGCACAGATCAATCATTTCCCTGATAGGGAATGTGCAGAGATCGTCTCTGATTCTTGAGAAGGTATGACTACGCAATCTTTATCTTAACATAATGCACGATGTGGTAATGCGTTAGAATGCTCACCAAATATTTTAAGTGCTTCAGTTGATCATTTTGCATTATAGCGTTTACATTCACTGCTTGCATGCCAGGCGTTCAATGTTCTACGCAGAAATGGTGTTAATGTTCAGATGATTTCGCAAGGGGCGTCCAAGGTATAATACCTGCTTTGCCAAAATGGAACGAACTTTGTTTTCTACACATGTCAAAGGGAACGACGGTTTCCAACTGTGCATATGAGCAGGTGAACATCTCCTTGGTGGTGAATGACAGCGAGGCGAAGCAGTGCGTGCAAGCCCTCCACTCGGCATTCTTTGAGAACGGTTTCTTGTCAGAAGTAGAGGAAGCGGACCTTGCGCAGAAGAGGGCTCCAGTCCTAGTAAGCTCGAATGGTGCCATCAACGGAAACTAGTCGACGTCGCTTTTTTCTACTTCCAGCAACGGATGCGCCGTTCTTAGGTTAAGAGGGTGATTCGACCTTGGATTATTTAGGCCACCTGAGCTGATTCATTGGTGTTGCACGAGCGGTATTATAGCTATCATTGGTGTTGTAAGAGTGAGCGGCATGATTCTTCGAGTGCTAGCATATGGTAGCCCAATCAATGTATGTGATTGTGAGGCGTCCTACTTGCTGAACTTAACCATTGTGAGGAGCCCCTATGAACTTATCCTTGGGTGTCTTCTACCAAATACTAAATAGTATGTGTGTTGTTCCTCCTATTTATATTAGCGAATAATTATTGTTTTTGTCTTTGATATCTATGGCATGGTGAGCGTGGGGACTGTTTTTTTTGTCGATGGACTTGTAAATCTGACAAGCCGTCACATTGGTCTTGTCGGGTAGATTACTTGCCACTGAATCTGCAACATAATAATATAAGACGTTTTGAACTGCAAAAACAAGATGTCATATATTTAGGAACAGAGGTTGAACTTCAAAAAATGTCATATATTTAGGAACAGAGGGAGTATATGTGTGGACCAGAGAAGTTAGATTCGTTGAGGTACTACCTGTAAATAAACTGCAAGCTCACTGAATTTTTTTAAAAAAAAATTCAAGCTCACTGATTCTTAGATATACAGAAAGGAAAGAAAATGGAGAAGCTGAAAACTGCATAAAAAAGAATTTTGGGGCTTGCCGCACTTTTCTTCTTCTTCCAGATAGCAGATTATAAGTTTGCTGAAAATGTGAAGCAAGATCTGATGGATGTTAAAACATACAGCATATGACAAAACCGAAACGATGCGAACTTTACCAAAAATAATGAAAAGGAAATAAGTGCCCGAGACTAGGTTCTTATGTTAGAAACGTGAAGCAGAATATGCTGGAAGTTCGAACAAAATGTAAAATGTACAAACCAACACAAAATTTGGAGAAAAAAAAAGGCAAAAACGATGCGAACTTTACCAAAAATAATGAAAAGGAAATAAGTGCCCGAGACTAGGTTCTTATGTTAGAAACGTGAAGCAGAATATGCTGGAAGTTCGAACAAAATGTAAAATGTACAAACCAACACAAAATTTGGAGAAAAAAAAAAGGCAAAAACGATGCGAACTTTACCAAAAATAATGAAAAGGAAATAAGTGCCCGAGACTAGGTTCTTATGTTAGAAACGTGAAGCAGAATATGCTGGAAGTTCGAACAAAATGTAAAATGTACAAACCAACACAAAATTTGGAGAAAAAAAAAAGGCAAAAAACTGAAATAGATGTCTGAGCCCAGGTTCGAACTGGGGACCTTTAGTGTGTGAGACTAACGTGATAACCAACTACACCACCCAGACACTTTTGTTTGCTGATTCGAAATAGAGCTATATGAATAGAGTCATAGATAGTTTGCATCTACTTACTTTGTGCCGCTCTAACAAAGCAACAAGCTTAAATGCAGAATATAATTACTTTAGACTCTCTCATACTCATGCTTTGCATCTACTTAGCGCTTGGCTGGCAACTATACACGGTAGCACAGATGGGTATATAATTTTTGGGGAAAATTATCAATTTACCATTGGAAAATTAGATAGATAATATAAACCTTCCATCTTGTAAAATATGATATATTTATAAATCTACCATTGGAAAAGATAGACAATGTCAATCTACCATTGGAAAAGATGGATACTATATATCTTCCATATTGCAAAATATTTTATATTTATCAAACCCACCATTGGAAAAGATAGACAATATCAGTGTACCATTGCAAAAAATGATACCAATCTACCATTGAGACAATACACTATGTCAATATACCATTGCTAACAGAAGTTTGACAAACAACATTTGGTGATGATGAAAATGACACAACCCACATGTGAATTTCGTTGCCTCTTCTAGTCCTATGCTCCCCCTTTGTGTAACGGAGCAATGTCAGAAAGAGCTACAGACTACAGTGTTCGACGGCTTATATATTGTTGTACTTACCATATTTGTATGATCAAAATTGCCCCGACCAATCAACAGCTAGGATTGAATTATCCTCTTACCTCCTCTTATCTCTTAGATGATGCTCAATAGGTTCAACCGAGAGCTATATCTAAAACTCCTGCTAATACCGGATTTAGATATGCAATACTTGGAGCACATCTAGATGTGCTTTAGCAAAACTGTATCTCATTTTGCATTTCCCACTGAGGTTCGTGGTCCTCCCTCCTTTCTCCCATAAGACATCTTACCATTTTCTACCCAATTACATTCTTTTGTTAGTATTGCTTTAATATTATAATTATATAACTCTCTTTTATTTATTTTTATTTTGGTTGTAGCCCTCAAGAAGTGGTGAAGTTCAATGTTCTGTCCGACTCATACACGACGTTCATGTAGACTATGCATGCCAAGCTATTGGGCCCACATCCAGAGAAGGTCAAACAACGGCCGTGCTACTGGTCAAGCTGACCAAGGACAACCAGCCTCCACCATGGTGAGCCGAAGAGGAGTTGGTAGGCAAGGGTGGGGCTGCCCCCAAGGTTTCCGTTTGCAACAACAACACGTACGTCTTCGCCTTCACCAACTTTGAAGGGAAGTTGTTCAAGCTGACAGATGGAAGAACCGAAGTCCTCTCATACACCACACCACTAGGATTCAACAAAAATTGCAACACCTTGGTTGGTGGCGCCAAAGACCCACCGCAGCTGAAGCTCGGTAACTTTGGCGTGGCGGAGGCGGCGGCGACACTGTGGAACCACAACAAGAAGAAACCATTCAAGGACGACGAGCTGAAGAAGGCATTAGGCAGGTAGAAACTGCTGGTGGGCTAAGGCTAAAACATGGGTGTTTGAGGATGCAAAATGCAAAAAAATCTCATCTAAGCCCTTCCCCCAAAAAATTCCTCACAGTTTGGTCCAAAGCTGGGGGAGGAGGGAGGGGGGGGGGGGGTTGCCCCCCAGAGTTGTACATAGCTTCACCAGTGCATGTGTGTGGTCCTGTGCGAGGCCGTGAGGCTAGGGCCCGTGTAGGATGCCGTGAATGATGGTTGTAGCATGCTGCATGCTGCCCAAATAAACTTAAAAGCAATGAATAATGGGTGGTTGACTTATAGTAATCTATGCAATTTTGCAGTGTTGATGTGTGATCCAAATATTTATGCAAATATGATACCAGTACCTTACTTGACTTTTGATGAGGCAGCTGAACTTGCTTATTTTGGTGCACATGTATTCCTCGCAGTTTATTTACTTGTCGACCGAATAGTAGAAGTTTGCATGTTGCACCTTTAACCTAGAAAATGCTATTATATGTTTATTCTCGCATTCTTGTCCTTCCAAAATTAGTTTGTTTTGTGCTTTAGGGGTTCGCTGTGTAGGCAGGGACCTTTAGAACACTAATAACTCCTTTTCGTTATATGTGTTATTGGAGTCACTTGTGATACTTTTTTTTTCGAAAAGGAGGATTGCCTTCGGTCTCTGCATGAAAATGATGCATGCAACCATCTTTATTAATTTATTCAGCAGATTCTGACAAAATGAATACAAAGATCAACCCAAAGCCATCTTCAAGGCGAACAAAGTTGCTACACCACAAGGAGATTTGTTGAACGTGGAGTTGAAAAAAAGGAGCTCTTTTACATGGCAAAGTATATGAGCTGGGATTAATATACCAAAACATGGTCATATATGGCGTGAGGGAGATGGAACTAATATTGATATCTGGAAAGACAAATGGATCCCAAATATTGCATCACGTGAAGTTATAACTAGAAGGGGCCAGAACATTTTTAATCGGGTGAGCGACCTTATTGATCCCAACACAAATCACTGGGATGTGGATCTAGTGAGACCGACTTTTTGGCAAGTGGATGTTCAAAGGATTGTTGGTATCCTTTATCATCTTCTGCCATGCAAGACTTTGTTTCTTGGAACCTAACTCATACGGACACCTCTTTTGTGCGTTCAGCATATTATGAGAAGGGGAGGGCCAATATGGCCGAAGATTAAACATAGGCCATCAAGCATTGGGTATGAAACCACATCCAACTTGGGATAAGATCTGGGGTCTCAAAGTGCTAGCCAAGGTAAAAATCTTTCTTTGGAGAACTATGTGTTGGAAATATGCCCTAGAGGCAATAATAAAAGGATTATTATTATATTTCCTTGTTCATGATAATTGTCTTTTATTCATGCTATAATTGTATTATCCGGAAATCGTAATACACGTGTAAATACATAGACCACAATACGTCCCTAGTAAGCCTCTAGTTGACTAGCTCGTTGGTCAACAGATAGTCATGGTTTCCTGACTATGGACATTAGATGTCATTGACAACGGGATCACATCATTAGGAGAATGATGTGATGGACAAGACCCATTCCTAAGCATAGCACAAGATCGTGTAGTTCGTTTTGCTAGAGCTTTTCCAATGTCAAGTATCTCTTCCTTACACCATGAGATCGTGTAACTCCCGGATACCGTAGGAGTGCTTTGGGTGTACCAAACGTCACAACGTAACTGGGTGACTATAAAGGTGCAATACAGGTATCTTCGAAAGTGTCTGTTGGGTTGACACGGATCGAGACTGGGATTTGTCACTCCGTGTTACGGAGAGGTATCACTGGGCCCACTCGGTAGTGCATCATCATAATGAGCTCAAAGTGACCAAGTGTCTGGTCACGGGATCATGCATTACGGTACGAGTAAAGTGACTTGCCGGTAACAAGACTGAACGAGGTATTGGGATACGACGATCGAGTCTCGGGCAAGTAACATACCGTCTGATGGTTATCCAACATGGGTATCCAGATCCCGCTGTTGGTTATTGACCGGAGAGCTGTCTCGGTCATGTCTGCATGTCTCCCGAACCCGTAGGGTCTACACACTTAAGGTTCGGTGACGCTAGGGTTGTATGAATATGAGTATGCAGCAAACCGAATGTTGTTCGGAGTCCCGGATGAGATCCCGGACGTCACGAGGAGTTCCGGAATGGTCCGGAGGTAAAGAAAACTATATAGAAAGTGCCGTTTCGGCCATCGGGAAAGTTTCGGGGTCACCAGGTATTGTACCGGGACCACCGGAAGGGTCCCGGGGGTCCACCGGGTGGGGCCACCTATCCTGGAGGGCCCCGTGGGCTGAAGTGGGAGGGGAACCAGCCCCTAGTGGGCTGGTGCGCCCCCCCTTGGCCCCCCTGCGCCTAGGGTTGGAAACCCTAGGTGGGGCGTGGGGGAGGGGCACCACTTGGCTTGGGGGGCACTCCACCCCCCCTGGCCGCCGCCCCCTTGGGAGATTGCATCTCCCAGGGCCGGCGCCCCCCCTGGGGGCCTATATAAAGGAGGGCAGGGGGGAGGGCAGCGGCACCCCGAGTCTTGGCACCTTCCTCCCCCTGCTACACCTCGTCCTCCTCCCGCAGCAGCTTGGCGAAGCCCTGCCGGAGTTCTGCTGCATCCACCACCACGCTGTCGTGCTGCTGGATCATCATCAACCTCTCCCTCCCCCTTGCTGGATAAAGACGGAGGAGACGTCACGCTGACCGTACGTGTGTTGAACGCGGAGGTGCCGTCCGTTCGGCGCTAGGATCTCCGGTGATAGGATCACGTCGAGAATGACTACCTCAACCCCGTTCTTTTGAACGCTTCCGCTCGCGATCTACAAAGTGTTATGTAGATGCATCTCTCCTTTCACTCGTTGCTTAGATGAACTCATAGATGGATCTTGGTGAAACCGTAGGAAAATTTTTATTTTCTGCAACATTCCCCAACAGTGGCATCATGAGCTAGGTCTATGCGTAGTTCTCTATTGCACGAGTAGAACACAATTTTGTTGTGGGCGTAGATCTTGTCAACTTGCTTGCCGCTACTAGTCTTTTCTTGCTTCAGCGGTATTGTGGGATGAAGTGGCCCGGACCGACCTTACACGTACGCTTACGTGAGACAGGTTCCACCGACTGACATGCACTAGTTGCATAAGGTGGCTAGCGGGTGTCTGTCTCTCCTACTTTAGTTGGAGCGGAGTAGATGAAAAGGGTCCTTATGAAGGGTAAATAGAAGTTGACAAAATCACGTTGTGGTTATTCGTAGGTAAGAAAACGTTCTTGCTAGAACCCAATTGCAGCCACGTAAAAGATGCAACAACAATTAGAGGACGTCTAACTTGTTTTTGCAGCAATTGTCATGTGATGTGATATGGCCAGAAGTTGTGATGAATGATGAATGATATATTGTGATGTATGAGATCATGTTCTTGTAATAGGAATCACGACTTGCATGTTGATGAGTATGACAAACGGCAGGAGCCATAGGAGTTGTCTTTATTTTTGTATGACCTGCGTGTCATTGAAGAACGCCATGTAAATTACTTTACTTTATTGCTAAACGCGTTAGCCATAGAAGTAGAAGTAGTCGTTGGCGTGACAACTTCATGAAGTCACAATGATGGAGATCATGATGATGGAGATCATGGTGTCATGCCGATGACGAAGATGATCATGGAGCCCCGAAGATGGAGATCGAAGGAGCTATATGATATTGGCCATATCATGTCACTACTATATAATTGCATGTGATGTTTATTATGTTTTATGCATCTTGTTTACTTAGAACGACGGTAGTAAATAAGATGATCCCTTATAATAATTTCAAGAAAGTGTTCCCCCTAACTGTGCACCGTTGCTAAAGTTCGTCGTTTCGAAGCACCACGTGATGATCGGGTGTGATAGATCCTTACGTTCACATACAACGGGTGTAAGACAGATTTACACATGCAGAACACTTAGGGTTAACTTGACGAGCCTAGCATGTACAGACATGGCCTCGGAACACAGAGACCGAAAGGTCGAACATGAGTCGTATGGAAGATACGATCAACATGGAGATGTTCACCGATGATGACTAGTCCGTCTCACGTGATGATCGGACACGGCCTAGTCGACTCGGATCGTGTAACACTTAGATGACTAGAGGGATGTCTAATCTGAGTGGGAGTTCATTAAATAATTTGATTAGATGAACTTAATTATCATGAACTTAGTCTAAATTTTTTGCAAAATATGTCTTGTAGATCAAATGGCCAACGCTCATGTCAACATGAACTTCAACGCGTTCCTAGAGAAAACCAAGCTGAAAGATGATGGCAGCAACTATTCGGACTGGGTCCAGAACCTGAGGATCATCCTCATAGCAGCCAAGAAAGATTATATCCTAGATGCACCGCTAGGTGAAGCACCCATCCCAGAGAACCAAGACGTTATGAACACTTGGCAATCACGTGCTGATGATTACTCCCTCGTTCAGTGCAGCATGCTTTACAGCTTAGAACCGGGGCTCCAAAAGCGTTTTGAGAAACATGGAGCATATGAGATGTTCGAGGAGCTGAAAATGGTTTTCCAAGCTCATGCCCGGGTCGAGAGATATGAAGTCTCCGACAAGTTCTATAGTTGTAAGATGGAGGAAAACAATTCTGTCAGTGAGCACATACTCAAAATTTCTGGGTTGCACAATCGCCTGTCCCAGCTGGAGATCAACCTCCCGGATGAGGCGGTCATTGACAGAATCCTTCAGTCGCTCCCACCGAGCTACAAGAGCTTTGTGTTGAACTACAATATGCAGGGGATGGTGAAGACCATTCCTGAAGTATTTTCAATGCTGAAGTCAGCAGAGGTTGAAATCAAGAAAGAACATCAAGTGTTGATGGTCAATAAGACCACTAAGTTCAAGAAGGGCAAGGGTAAGAAGAACTTCAAGAAGGACGGCAAAGATGTTGCCGCGCCCGGTAAGCCAGTTGCCGGGAAGAAGTCAAAGAATGGACCCAAGCCTGAGACTGAGTGCTTTTATTGCAAAGGGAAGGGTCACTAGAAGCGGAACTGGCCCAAATACTTAGCGGACAAGAAGGCCGGCAACACTAAAGGTATATTTGATATACATATAATTGATGTGTACCTTACCAGTACTCGTAGTAACTCCTGGGTATTTGATACCGGTGCCGTTGCTCACATTTGTAACTCACAGCAGGAGCTGCGGAATAAGCGGAGACTCGCGAAGGACGAGGTGACGATGCGCGTCGGGAATGGTTCCAAGGTCGATGTGATCGCCGTCGGCACGCTACCTCTACATTTACCTACGGGATTAGTTTTAAACCTCAATAATTGTTATTTAGTGCCAAGTTTGAGCATGAACATTGTATCTGGATCTCGTTTGATACGAGATGGCTACTCATTTAAATCTGAGAATAATGGTTGTTCTATTTATATGAGAGATATATTTTATGGTCATGCCCCGATGGTCAATGGTTTATTCTTAATGAATCTCGAACGTAATGTTACACATATTCATAGTGTGAATACCAAAAGATGTAAAGTTGAAAACGATAGTCCCACATACTTGTGGCACTGTCGCCTTGGTCACATAGGTGTCAAGAGCATGAAGAAGCTCCATACTGATGGACTTTTAGAGTCTCTCGATTATGAATCATTTGACACGTGCGAACCATGCCTCATGGGTAAAATGACCAAGACTCCGTTCTCCGGAACAATGGAGCGAGCAACCAACTTATTGGAAATCATACATACCGATGTGTGCGGTCCAATGAGCGTTGAGGCTCGCGGAGGATATCGTTATGTTCTCACTCTCACTGATGACTTGAGTAGATATGGGTATGTCTACTTGATGAAACACAAGTCTGAGACCTTTGAAAAGTTCAAGGAATTTCAGAATGAAGTAGAGAATCAACGTGACTGAAAGATAAAATTCTTACGATCGGATCATGGAGGAGAATATTTAAGTCACGAATTTGGTACACACTTAAGAAAATGTGGAATCGTTTCACAACTCACGCCGCCTGGAACACCTCAGCGTAACGGTGTGTCCGAACGTCGTAATCGCACTCTATTGGATATGGTGCGATCTATGATGTCTCTTACCGATTTACCGCTATCATTTTGGGGATACGCTCTAGAGACAACTACATTCACTTTAAATAGGGCACCGTCTAAATCCGTTGAGATGACACCGTATGAATTATGGTTTGGGAAGAAACCTAAGCTGTCGTTTCTAAAAGTTTGGGGATGCGATGCTTATGTCAAGAAACTTCAACCTGAAAAGCTCGAACCCAAGTCGGAAAAATGCGTCTTCATAGGATACCCTAAGGAAACCATTGGGTATACCTTCTACTTAAGATCCGAGGGCAAGATCTTTGTTGCCAAGAACGGATCCTTTCTGGAAAAAGAGTTTCTCTCGAAAGGAGTAAATTGGAGGAAAGTAGAACTCGATGAAGTACTACCTCTTGAACCGGAAAGTAGTGCAGCTCAGGAAAACGTTCCTGTGATGCCTACACCGACTGGAGAGGAAATTAATGATGATGATCAAGGTACTTCTGATCAAGTTGCTACTAAACTTCGTAGGTCCAAAAGGACACGTTCCACACCAGAGTGGTATGGCAACCCTGTCCTGGAAATCATGTTGTTAGACAATGATTAACCTTCGAACTATGAAGAAGCGATGGCGGGCCTAGATTCCAACAAATGGCTAGAAGCCATGCAATCCAAGATAGAATCCATGTATGAAAACAAAGTATGGACTTTGACTGACTTGCCCGATGATCGGCGAGCGATAGAAAACAAATGGATCTTTAAGAAGAAGACGGATGCGGATGGTAATGTCACCATCTATAAAGCTCGACTTGTTGCTAAGGGTTATCGACAAGTTCAAGGGGTTGACTACGATGAGACTTTCTCTCCCGTAGCGAAGCTTAAGTCCGTCCGAACCATGTTAGCAATTGCCGCATACTATGATTATGAGATATGACAGATGGACGTCAAAACGGCATTCCTTAACGGCTATCTTAAGGAAGAGTTGTATATGATGCAGCCGGAAGGTTTTGTCGATCCTAAGAATGCTAACAAAGTGTGCAAGCTCCAGCGATCCATTTATGGGCTGGTGCAAGCATCTCGGAGTTGGAACATTCGCTTTGATGAGATGATCAAAGCGTTTGGGTTTACGCAGACTTATGGAGAAGTCTGTGTTTACAAGAAAGTGAGTGGGAGCTCTGTAGCATTTCTCATATTATATGTAGATGACATACTTTTGATGGGAAATGATATAGAATTCTTGGACAACATTAAGGCCTACTTGAATAAGTGTTTTTCAATGAAGGACCTTGGAGAAGCTGCTTACATATTAGGCATCAAGATCTATAGGGATAGATCGAGACGCTTCATAGGTCATTCACAAAGCACATACCTTGATAAGATTTTGAAGAAGTTCAAAATGGGTCAGTCCAAGAAAGGGTTCTTGCCTGTACTGCAAGGTGTGAGATTGAGCTCGGCTCAATGCCCGACCACGGCAAAAGATAAAGAAGAGATGAGCGTCATCCCCTATGCCTCAGCCATAGGATCTATTATGTATGCCATGCTGTGTACCCGACCTAATGTAAACCTTGCCGTAAGTTTGGTAGGAAGGTACCAAAGTAATCCCGGCAAGGAACACTGGACAGCGGTCAAGAATATCCTGAAGTACCTGAAAAGGACAAAGGACATGTTTCTCGTTTATGGAGGTGACGAAGAGCTCGTCGTAAAGGGTTACGTCGACGCTAGCTTCGACACAGATCTGGATGACTCTAAGTCACAAACCGGATACGTGTATATGTTGAATGTTGGAGCAGTAAGCTGGTGCAGCTGCAAGCAAAGCGTCGTGGCGAGATCTACATGTGAAGCGGAGTACATGGCAGCCTCGGAGGCAGCGCATGAAGCAATTTGGGTGAAGGAGTTCATCACCGACCTATGAGTCATACCCAATGCGTCGGGGCCGATCAAACTCTTCTGTGACAACACTGGAGCTATTGCCCTTGCCAAGGAGCCCAGGTTTCACAAGAAGACCAGGCACATCAAGCGTCGCTTCAACTCCATTCGTGAAAATGTTCAAGATGGAGACATAGATATTTGCAAAGTACATACGGATCTGAATGTCGCAGATCCGTTGACTAACCTCTCTCGCGAGCAAAACATGATCAACACCAGAACTCTATGGGTGTTCGATTCATCACAATGTAACTAGATTATTGACTCTAGTGCAAGTGGGAGACTGTTGGAAATATGCCCTAGAGGCAATAATAAAAGAATTATTATTATATTTCCTTGTTCATGATAATTGTCTTTTATTCATGCTATAATTGTATTATCCGGAAATCGTAATACACGTGTGAATACATAGACCACAATACGTCCCTAGTAAGCCTCTAGTTGACTAGCTCGTTGGTCAACATATAGTCATGGTTTCCTGACTATGGACATTAGATGTCATTGACAACGGGATCACATCATTAGGAGAATGATGTGATGGACAAGACCCATTCCTAAGCATAGCACAAGATCGTGTAGTTCGTTTTGCTAGAGCTTTTCCAATGTCAAGTATCTCTTCCTTAGACCATGAGATCGTGTAACTCCCGGATACCGTAGGAGTGCTTTGGGTGTACCAAACGTCACAACGTAACTGGGTGACTATAAAGGTGCACTACAGGTATCTCCGAAAGTGTCTGTTGGGTTGACACGGACCGAGACTGGGATTTGTCACTCCGTGTTACGGAGAGGTATCACTGGGCCCACTCGGTAGTGCATCATCATAATGAGCTCAAAGTGACCAAGTGTCTGGTCACGGGATCATGCATTACGGTACGAGTAAAGTGACTTGCCGGTAACGAGACTGAACGAGGTATTGGGATACCGACGATCGAGTCTCGGGCAAGTAACATACCGTCTGATAAAGGGAATAGTATACGGGATTGCTTGAACCCTCGACATCGTGGTTCATCCGATGAGATCATCGAGGAGTATGTGGGAGCCAACATGGGTATCCAGATCCCGCTGTTGGTTATTGACCGGAGAGCTGTCTCGGTCATGTCTGCATGTCTCCCGAACCCGTAGGGTCTACACACTTAAGGTTCGGTGACGCTAGGGTTGTATGAATATGAGTATGCAGCAAACCGAATGTTGTTCGGAGTCCCGGATGAGATCCCGGACGTCACGAGGAGTTCCGGAATGGTCCGGAGGTAAAGAAAACTATATAGAAAGTGCCGTTTCGGCCATCGGGAAAGTTTCGGGGTCACCAGGTATTGTACCGGGACCACCGGAAGGGTCCCGGGGGTCCACCGGGTGGGGCCACCTATCCTGGAGGGCCCCGTGGGCTGAAGTGGGAGGGGAACCAGCCCCTAGTGGGCTGGTGCGCCCCCCCTTGGCCCCCCTGCGCCTAGGGTTGGAAACCCTAGGTGGGGCGTGGGGGAGGGGCACCACTTGGCTTGGGGGGCACTCCACCCCCCCTGGCCGCCGCCCCCTTGGGAGATTGCATCTCCCAGGGCCGGCGCCCCCCCTGGGGGCCTATATAAAGGAGGGCAGGGGGGAGGGCAGCGGCACCCCGAGTCTTGGCACCTTCCTCCCCCTGCTACACCTCGTCCTCCTCCCGGAGCAGCTTGGCGAAGCCCTGCCGGAGTTCTGCTGCATCCACCACCACGCCGTCGTGCTGCTGGATCATCATCAACCTCTCCTTCTCCCTTGCTGGATCAAGACGGAGGAGATGTCACGCTGACCGTACGTGTGTTGAACGCGGAGGTGCCGTCCGTTCGGCGCTAGGATCTCCGGTGATAGGATCACGACGAGAACGACTACCTCAACTCCGTTCTTTTGAACGCTTCCGCTCGCGATCTACAAAATGGTATGTAGATGCATCTCTCCTTTCACTCGTTGCTTAGATGAACTCATAGATGGATCTTGGTGAAACCGTAGGAAAAATTTTATTTTCTGCAACGTTCCCCGACACTATGCATGATACTATTCCTTGTCAGGTTGCACTGGCAAACCGCCATATCAAAGTGAGCGAGCAATGCCCAACCTGTGAGATTGGAGCTGAAGACATTAAGCATCTCATGTTCAAGTGTAGTCGAGCAAAAGCACATATGGCAAGCATTGGGTATTCATGAGTTAATTGAGAAAACTTTTCTTGTTCATCGTTGAGGTCAGTCTGTTATAGAGGAATTGTTGTACTCAAGCCCTGATCATTCACTGATTTTGGGACAAGTCCCATTGCCAGAGCTTGTTGCGGTTAGCCATGATATTCAGGTGCAGTCCCAGAAAGATCTGGGATGGCAATTAAAGTTTTATTCTCAAATTTTAGGTGTGCTGCAGTTCCTAATGCAAGTGTGAGAAAGGAGATATGGGCTCCTCTAACAGGTGATTGTGTTAAAAATAAACGTTGATGCTTCTTTCAATCCAGGCATTCTGAGGGGAACTAATAGAAAGGGGAAGTTCATCGCCGTGTGTAATACACGTTTGGATATGGTTTAAGATGTTCTTTCAGCTGAAGCTTTGGCCCAGAATATTAATATTGCCACAATTTTTTTTGTTCAAAAGGTGAAGCAAAGTTTGGTGCAAGTTAAAATAGATAGGTTTTCTGTAAGAGTATAGCTGCAAGTGCAAATTCAAATTCAAAATAAAATAAAATAAATAAAATAAAAGTTATTTGTCTGAGCCCAGGTTCGAACTGGGGACCTTTAGTGTGTGAGACTAACGTGATAACCAACTACACCACCCAGACGCTGCTGTTTGATGGCTCGAGGGGAAGCTATATGAGTGTTGTTATACTCTCTTATGTAGAATACCCAGCGTGAATATGCATGCCGTGCAGTCGTGCTATAACCTCCCTTTTGCTGATTCTCCTTTCACCTCTTTGCTAAGACGTTTTAGGTCACGAGGAATATATACTCCGGCATCTGATCTGGTGAGATGGAGTTCATGGATCTGACGAGGCCATGGCGGCTGATCTGGTGCGCCGGGTTGCGGCTCGCCCTTCGTCCAAGCCATGACGTGGCCCTTTGCCGGCGGTCAGTCTCGATGCGGTTACTCTCGCCGGACTAAGTTAACTAATCGTAAAAGTAATGGTAAGGTGCAGCGTGCATGTGTGCGTGTGTTCCTGTTCTTTGTGTTCGGAGACAGTGGGAGGCTGCTCCCTTGGTTGCTAGCTCGGCGGCGGCGCCATTGCAGGAGTCGGCGATGGTTCGTCAGATGCCCGCCTCGGCAGCATGTGCATCGCAGAAGGGGAGTGCCTCACTTCGTCACTCGCTGGCTTTTGTTGCCACGGCAGCGATGACCGCAGGGAAGGTTTTAAATTTAATTTTTTGAGAGATGGAAGATTTTGAATTCTCTTGATTCTCTGATCGAGCACGCGGCCCGTCCTGAGATCGTATCACTGTGTGTGGTTTTTTCGGCAGCCCACCTCATCGGTGGACAGCGTGGCGGACCTAGAAATAAAATAGAGGGTGTGCACACTTTAAAAATTTAAAGTCTGTTTCAATTAACTTGCATGGGCTTTAAAAATACGGATTTGCTAAAACTCATTCGAATGAGAAACTAATTGGTCTCATTCACTTTTTAGACCGTCCGATCCAGCCGCGCGACGATTCGTGCTTCCTCCAGGTGGAGAGCTTCATAGCGACGGGAGGCGCGGCCCATCTGTTGTCCCGCTCACATCCCGTTCTTTTTTTTGTCGCACGTTTTCTTTCTTCTCTTTTTTGTTTGATGAAGGCCACTTGCATTCCGGCCCGGACATTTTCCACGCACAAGCCCAAGTACGCTTGTAGGATATACGAAGCCCTGTATGATCGCCCCTCTTTTCAGTCTGTTGTTCGCTTCTTTTTAGTGGTGTTGATCCTTTCTGCGGCTGCTAGTGTGTGTAGGTTGATGTTCGTCTGGTCTCTGTGTGTGTGTGTTTTGTTTTTTATTCTTGGTCTTCAGTTGCAAGTTTATCATCAACTCGTAACTAGGCAGAGGTGTGTGTGTGTTTCTGTCAAGGGGGGTCCCCAGTTGCAAGTTGCCCATCGACTCGCAACTAGGGCGTGTGTGTGTGTTTTTATTCGTGGCCACTAGTTGCAAGTTGACCATCAACTCGTAACTAGGGAGAGGTGTGTGTGCGTGTGTCGAGGGCCCCCAGTTGCAAGTTACCCATCGACTCGCTACTAGTGTGTGTGTGTGTGTGTGTGTTTTATTCGTGACTCCCAGTTGCAAGTTGCCCATCGACTCGCAACTAGGTGTGTGTGTGTGTGTGTGTGTTTGTGTGTGTTTTGTTGTGGGTCCCTAGTTGCATGTCAATAACTGACTTGCAACTAGGAGTGCGTGTATGTGCATGTCTTTCTGTCAAGGGGGTCCCCAGTTGCATGTCAAGTATCGACTCGCAACTAGGAGGGTGTGTGTTTTGTTGAGGACCCCGAGTTGCAAGTTGCCCATCGACTCGCAACTAGGGGTGTGTGTGTGTGTTTTTATTCGTGTCCCCTAGTTGCCAGTTGACCATCAACTCGTAACTAGGGGGAGGTGTGTGTGTGTGTGTGTGTGTGTGTGTGTGTCAAGGGCACCTAGTTGCAACCTACCCATCGACTCGCAACTAGGGTGTCTGTGTGTGTTTTATTCGTGACCCCAGTTGCAAGTTGCCCATCGACTCGCAACTAGAAGTGTGTGCATGTGCGTGTCTTTTTGTCAAGGGGCCCCCAGTTGCATCTCAACAATCGAGTCTCAACTAGGGGTGTGTGTGTGTTTGTTGAGGACCCCTAGTTGCAAGTTTCCCATCGACTTGCAACTAGGGATGTGTGTGTGTGTTTTGTATTTTATTCTTGGCCCCCAGTTGCAAGTTGACCATTGACTCGCAACTAGGGGGAGATGTGTGTGTGTGTGTGTGTTTCTGTTAAGGGGGTCCCCAGTTGCAAGTTGCCCATCGACTCGCAACTAGTGTGTGTGTGTGTGTGTGTGTGTGTGTGTGTGTGTGTTTATTCGTGGCCCCTAGTTGCAAGTTGACCATCAACTCGTAACTAGGGAGAGGTGTGTGTGCGTGTGTTGAGGGCCCCCAGTTACAAGTTACCCATCGACTCACTACTAGTGTGTGTGTGTGTGTGTGTGTGTTTTATTCGTGACCCCCAGTTGCAAGTTGCCCATCGACTCGCAACTAGGGGTGTGTGTGTGTTTGTGTGTGTGTTTTGTTGTGGGTCCCTAGTTGCATGTCAACAACTGACTTGCAACTGGGAGTGCGTGCATGTGCGTGTGTTTCTGTCAAGGGGGTCCCCAGTTGCATGTCAAGCATCGACTCGCAACTAGGGTGTGTGTGTTTTGTTGAGGACCCCTAGTTGCAAGTTGCCCAATGACTCGCAACTAGGGGGTGTGTCTGTGTGTTTATTCATGTCCCCTAGTTGCCAGTTGACCATCAACTCTTAACTAGGGGGAGAGGTGTGTGTGTGCGTGTGTCGAGGGCCCCCACTTGCAACCTACCCATCGACTCGAAACTAGGGTCTCTGTGTGTGTTTTATTCGTGACCCCCAGTTGCAAGTTGCCCCTTGACTCGCAACTAGAAGTGCATGCATGTGCGTGTCTTTTTGTCAAGGGGCCCCCAGTTGCATCTCAACAATCGAGTCTCAACTAGGGGTGTGTGTGTGTTTGTTGACGACCCCTAGTTGCAAGTTTCCCATCGACTTGCAACTAGGGATGTGTGCGTGTGTTTTGTTTTTTATTCTTGGCCCCCAGTTGCAAGTTGACCATCGACTCGCAACTAGGGGGAGATGTGTGTGTGTGTGTGTGTGTGTTTCTGTCAAGGGGGTCCCGAGTTGCAAGTTGCCCATCGACTCGCAACTAGTGTGTGTGTGTGTGTGTGTGTGTGTGTGTGTGTGTGTGTTTATTCTTAGCCCCTAGTTGCAAGTTGACCATCAACTCGCAACAAGGGAGAGGTGTGTGTGCGTGTGTCGAGGGTCCCCAGTTGCAAGTTATCCATCGACTCGCAACTATGGTGTGTGTGTGTGTGTGTTTATTCGTGGCCCCCAGTTGCAAGTTGACCATCAACTCGTAACTAGGGGATGTGTGTGTGCGTGTGTGTGTTGAGGGTCCCAAATGCGTGTCAGATAATCGACTTGCAACTAGAGAGAGAGAGAGAGAGAGAGAGAGAGAGAGAGAGAGAGAGAGAGAGAGAGAGAGAGTGTTTCTGTGAAAGAGGGGTCCTAAGTTGCATGTCAAGCATGGACTCGCAACTAGGTGTGTGTGTGTTTTATTGAGGACCCCAAGTTGCAAGTTGCCCATCGACTCGCAACTAGGGTGTGTGTGTCTGTGTGTGTGTTTTTTTATTCGTGGCCCCCAGTTGCAAGTTGACCATCAACTCGTAAATAGGGAGATGTGTGTGTGTGTGCGTGTGTCAAGGACCCCCAGTTGCAAGCTACCCATCGAGTCGCAACTAGTGTGTGTGTGTGTGTGTGTGTGTGTGTGTTTTATTCGTGACCCCCAGTTGCAAGTTGCCCATCGACTCGCAACTAGGGGTGTGTGTTTTGTTGTGGGTCCCTAGTTGCATGTTAATAACCGACTTGCAACTATAAGTGCGTGCATGTGCATGTCTTTCTGTTAAGGGGGGTCCCTTGTTGCATGTCAAGCATCGACTCGCAACTAGGGGGGTGTTGAGGACCCCCAGTTGCAAGTTGCCCATCGACTCGCAACAAGGGTGTGTCTGTGTTTTTTTTATTCATGGCCCCCAGTTGCTAGTTTGACCATCAACTCGCAACAAGGGAGAGGTGTGTGCGCGTGTGTCGAGGGTCCCCAGTTGCAAGTTACCCCATCGACTCGCAACTATGATGTGTGTGTGTGTGTGCGTGTGTCTGTGTGTGTGTTTTGTTGTGGGTCTCTAGTTGCATGTCAATAACCGACTCGCAGCTGGAAGTGTGTGCGTGTGTGTGTCTTTTTGTCAAGGGCCCCCCAGTTGCATCTCAACCACCGACTTCTAACAAGGGGGTGTATGTGTTTGTCGAGGACCCCTAGTTGCAAGTTGCCCATCAACTCGCAACTAGGGTTGTGTGTGTATGTGTTTTTTATTCGTGGCCCCTAGTTGCAAGTTGACCATCGACTTGCAACTAGGGGGAGGTGTGTGTGTGTGTGTGTGTGTGTGTGTGTGTGTGTTGAGGGTCCCCAATTGCGTGTGCAACTAGTTGGGGTGTCTCTCTGTGTGGTGTTTGTCTTTTTTGTCAAGGGGCCCCCAGTTGCATCTCAACCCCCGACTTGCAACTAGGGTGTGTGTGTTTTGTTGATGACCCCCAGTTGCAAGTTGCCCATCGACTCGCAACTAGGAGATGTGTGTATGTGTGTGTGTATTTTATTCGTGGCCCCTAGTTGCAAGTTAACCATCGACTCGCAACTAGGGGGAGATGCCCAATTGCATGTCGATAATCGACTTGCGACTAGAGGGGTGTGTGTGTGTTTCTTTGTGTGTGTGTGTTTTTTTGTCAAGGGGCCCCGAGTTGCATCTCAACCACCGACTTCTAACTAGGTGTGTGTGTGTGTTCTGTTGAGGACCCCAGTTGCAAGTTGCCTATTGATTTGCAAGTAGGGGGGTGGTTTTTTTTATTCGTGGCGCCCTGCTTGTAACTTGCAAGTTGACCATCGACTCGCAACTAGGGGGGGATGTGTTTGTGCATGTGTCGAGGGTCCCCAGTTGCAAGTTACCCATCGACTCGCAACTAGAGGATGTGTGTGTGTGTGTGTGTGTGTGTGTGTGTGTGTTTCTCATGTCCCTAGTTTTTGTGAGTCTACCATCGAGCCACAACCGAAGAGGAGGCGGAGAAGTTGCTAGTCGAGTATCGACTTGCAACTAGGGGGAGGGGGAGGGACAAAAATTGTTTTCTGTACGAATCCTTATTTTTTTTGCAAGTCAACCACTGAAATCGCAATTGAGAGGTGCCGGTGTCTGTGTGTGTTTGTTGAGGAACGATTTTTCAACTAGTTCCAAGTTGATGCTCGACTCACATTCTATTTACTACTATTTCCTTTTTTTGATAGTTTTTTTTCCTTTTTTAATGGAACAAAACAAATGATTTTTTACTTTGTTTTAATATAATAGCATTTTGTAAAAAAATATAGTCCCTAGTCTTTACTATGATCAATATTGTATAATAATTATTTTTATTAAAATATTTTTTTTGTATCAACTTTTCCTTACATGGTATGATCTCGTGTATGTTTTTTACACAAACAACCTCTTGTGTAGGAGCATAAAGGCCATTTTTTGAACTCAACTGTATTACTTTTTTAGGGTTTTTGTGGAAGATGTCCAACGTTTTGCAACGGATAACACCAGGTTGTGCGGCTCTGCTTCTATCTCTTTTTGGCTGGCACTGTTTGAATCGGTGGGAGAGAGAGCTGGGCAGAGACGGGGGCGAGCACATCGAAGACGATGGCCTGCGATGTCGCCGCCGACGAGCCACCAGCCATCCCGACCGTACTGGAGCTTCGCGCGCTCGACAAGGCCCCGGCCGTCTGCCCCGTCCAGGAGCCCCGCGCGCCCGACAAGTCCCCCGCCGTCTGCACCGTCCGGGAGCTCCGCGCAGGCGACGCACCGTCCGCCATGGGCAGGGCCCCCGATCTCTGCGCCGGCAACACTGAGCACGCGGCACGCGATAGAGTAAGACCAAGTCCACATCACGCTATCTCTATGCTGTTTTTTTTTCGTTTGTGTGCGGAGTTCCAGTTTGGTTCCGCTCCGTTCAACTCAGCGCCGCGATTTTTTGTTCTATAGAATGCGTCGGCTCGCACTGGTGAATTTTGTGTAGGTCACGTTGGAGTAGTGGGTTGGGCAGCAGGGGATGAGGATTTTGATTCATTGAGCCAGGAATCTCTATTTGATAGAAGTCTGTCTCTGCTAGAGAATTTGTACAGCAAGTCTGAATTTGTTAGATTCAGAGTACCATAGCATTTCTGAACTTCTATTAGAGTGTGGTTATGTGGCAAGGGGGGGGGGGGGGGGGTGAGTTTAGGTGTTTCTCCCTAGGAGGGGATTTTATGTTGGTGATCAAAGTGTTTGAACAGACTAGCCATTTCAGCACAAACACCAGCACCAAATCTTCCTGTATGTGCAGCTGTCCCAGTTGTCCTTGTTTTGATTGGCTTATTTAACAATGACAACCAAAACAAAAGATTAGGGACAGTGTGGGCCTGCGAGGGAAACGGGCTGCGGCGCTCCAACAACCAAAACAAATAACAAAAAAAAAACTGACAAGCAAAAAAGTGACAAGCAAAAGAGGCCCGTTATTGAGAGGGACAGTGCGGGCCTGAGAGGGAAACGGGCTGGGACAAGGAGAAGGACAATGCTGGCCAGAGGGAAACGGGCTGGGACAAGAAAAGGGGATGTCATGCATACGTCATGTGAATGAGACCATTTTATGTCTCATTCGAATGAGTTCCAGGCGCTCCCTTAAAAATAAGCAAATGTTTACATGACGAAAAAATGTTTTCCAAATATCTGGGTGTGCCATGGCACACCTGGCACACCCCCTGGGTACGCCACTGTCGGTGGGTATGATGTGCTCATGTCTAGTATACGCCATGCGATATAGCTTTCACCCATGCAGCCCGTTGTATGAGTAGTGGTACCACTTCATCGGTATGGCATTTTTAATTTTTGCTAGGTCGGTATGTACGTGATTTGTAGTATGGTTTTTATATGATATAAATGGGACATGTATTACCATGCCATAAAAAAAAGTCTCTCCGCTTCCGATCCAGTAGTTGGGTTTGCCACTCAGTTTGAGGAAACTTTGAAAGCAAGATTTTCAAAGCCTCATTGAAACGATCAGAAGAAGATTGGGACTGTGGCGCACCAGCTTTCTTTATGAAAGCGGTCATCTAATCCTCTCAGCCATACCAATTTTCCCCATCATAACTCTTGATCCACCACCTTGGGTCTTCAAAGGAATAGATAGAATTCAGGAGAAGGGCATTTATGTAGAAAAGGGGGGCATTGCCTTGTCGGATGGAAGGTGGTTTGTCGCCCTAAGCCACTAGGGGGTTTATGAATTATGAACCTAAAATACGTGAACTCGACTCGTCGCCTCAGATGGGCCTGAAATTGTGCACCTCAGATAATAGGGCTTGGAATGTGTTGGCTGCTCCTCTCAGCGATCAAGAGAGACAATTTTCATTGCCGCGAGCCAGGTCGATCCTCAACGACATGGTAGAAAGTATTTTTTTTTGGGCCGACAAATGGATGAATGGTGCAACACTTGAGGATGTGGCTCCCGATGTGTTCCTCCCCATCAGCTACTAAAACATTGACTGTTTATATTCATGCCCGAACATTAGGCCTGTTGGCCTCTAGCGCCGCGAGGCTCGAGTTGTACCAAGCACATGTAGCTTGACAAGCATAGTCGTCAACCTCCAGCGGCAAGGTACTGCAGCCCCACATAGACGCGACCACAACCATGTCCACGGCTTCTGCATTGTCGTTACCATCCACCATCTGCATCGCTTTTGCACTGGCGTCGCCATCCACCATCTCGTCATTGACATTCGACCATCTCGTCATTGACATTCAGATTGATGGTTGCCGGCGCTAGTTCTCCCACCGCATAGGCCGCCGGGGAACAAACGAGTGACTGATGCTTGGTACACCGAGCTTTCTTCCCGGGGTCGTCTGACTCACTCTCCTTCGTCTCTCGTAGGAAGATGTCGATTGGAAGCGCCGACACCAACATCAGGGACCATGCGCTGCCGCTCCGTCGTTGTCACTACGGATGTCACAGCTCGCCCCTCCTTGATGAGCTCAATGACGTCGGTGAACCGTGCACATATCTCCATCATCTTGCAAAACCCAGTGGTAGTCGCATGCGCACCCCAAGATCACGGTGGAGCCGGCCCACTGGGAAAAGGGTTGGACACCACGGTGGAGCCGGTCACGGTGGTACCCGGCTTACACTAGCTAGGTTACACTAGGTTAAGCGGAGTACGCGTGAAATAACACTCGGCTTAATTATGATAAAGTACTGGGTAACATGTATTTTTTCGGTAGTGCAGTAGTACCACCAATCATAGACCGGCAAAGCAAAATGTGATAAAAAGAGAAAAGTGAGAGAAATGGAACAAAAAAGAATCTAAAGGAAAAGCCATATCAGGAGTTTCGACGTTGCGTGCAATTGCAAACCAAATCCCTTAGCGATACGAAGTGAAGACGGGAAGCACTGTATTAATTAAGGATGATTAGATCGATGTTTGCGTGGCGAAGCCGGGCGTTTCACAGAGAGATCGTTTGCGTCCGCTTGACAGAGAGATCGTGCAGTGCATGGATCCAAACGAGCTGAATCCCAGCTTGCTCGCTCCCTCAACGCGCGGTCGTTCTACGCTTACGTTGCAGCGCCACAACCACCACATACACCTTACGGACCGTATATACACTAGATGCGTACGCTAGCAATCCGTATACGAACTGAAGACGCTCCTGAGTCCGAAGCACTCTAGTAGTGTATTGATCAAGGACGGCACGTACATAGCCCTGTGTCGCGATCCATCCATATATACCTACCTAGCTAGGGTTGCACACCTACGGACCTTCCATAGCTAGTTCCTTCTGATCGAGGCGACGAGAAGTACGTCCCCTAGCTAGCTCTGATCAAGCGAAGGCGATTCAATATGGCCGGCCATGACGAGCTCTTTCCCGTCGGCTCCACCTTCAGTCCCCAGGATCACGAGCTCATCAACCAGTTCCTCCGCCCGAGGATCGCCGGAGCAGACCGAGGCCGCTTCAGCAGCTTCATCCACGAAGACGACGTCTACTCCGCGCCACCCGGGGACCTCATCGAGAACCGTGCCCACGCGCCTGGCTCCGACAAGGACGACGGGAAAGGAGGCGTGTGGTACTTCTTCTCACCGGTCCGTCGTCACAAGACCAAAGGTGGCCGCAGCGGGAGGCGACAGCGCGTCGTCGACGACGACGAGGGTTACAACTGGCACTCCGAGAAGAGCCATCCCGTGCTAGACACTCAAGGTAAACGGGTCGGCCTCATCGACCATCTTTCCTTTGGGATCAAGAGGCCTGGAGCAGCCAGAACCAGGGTTGGGTGGTGCATGAAGGAGTACGGCCTCGACCACGAGGACGAACAAGACGGTGCGGCCGGAATGGTCCTATGCAAGATCTACGTCTCAACCCACAAGAGGGAGATTACCTACGCGTCGGTAATCAACGCCCCTGGTTCCAAGAAGAAGAGGAAGGCGGCCGCCGAGGTCCAACATCCGGAGGCTCCACGTCCCAAAACCCCACGCCGCCAAGAAATGACCATCCAACAACAAGATGCCGCCGGCGGGACGCTTCGGGAGTTCGAGCGTTCGTTCATGTCCGACCAAGACGACGAGACGTTGCCCCCCGGAGTAGTGGACGACGGCAGCGTGGATCCAGGCGGGTTTTTCACCGACATGCTTCCAGAATTAGGACCGACGCTCCAGGGAAATACTAAGGCGGCCGAGCATGGCAGCGACTGTACATTGGAGGAGTCCTTAGCCGGCGAACATGGCGACGTTCACCAAGGCGTCGAGACGGTGGAGGAGGATGACGGCAGCTTCCAATGCACATGGGAGGAGCTGTTCGGCGACGACATGGAAGTGGCATGCCCTGCCCCGCCGACGGCGTCGTTGCACGTGAGGACCGAGTGTCCGTGTGTGTGAAGGAAAGTGCGGAATTTGCACCCGAGTATGCGTGTATGTCTTGTTGATTGCACATTGTTGATGAACAAGCCATGCATATATGTGCAGCAGATTAAGTAATTGATATTCTTTTATCATATATTCATATTAGACTACGTAATGATTAGTGATACAATTCCTCTGTTCCTAAGCGTGAAATAAATACTTGACGAATCAAAAACAAAATCCTGTCTGATGAGATCGGTGCATGTACTTTGCTGCAAGAACACCTAGCTCTAAAGCATTATGTTCATCGAAAAGTGTAAGCATTCCTTTTTTCTGTGAACAGCCTAATCCCAGCCATTTCCATTAGTCCTCATAAAGGATATACATCTGCCCAGCATACAAAGGTATCGAGGAAATGAGAACGGGAAGAAATGGGTTTAAAGCACTAACAAGAAACCCACCGTGCATTGACGGCGTCAACGCATGCACTATGGTGCAAAAACCTGATGGCACCTAACCACTAGCCTAACAAGTTCAAAAGAGCCAACATCTAGCAATTCAGTAGCAAAATTACGCAAACTAACAATATATGACCGCTAAAACGCCCATGAAGGCAACAATGGAAGTTCGATGTAGCAGTGTGAACATCTTGAGCAGCAGCACAAATCATAATCAATAAATAACATTGTCTCAAAGCATCGCCACCCAATGTTTCAATGGCCTCAACTTTCCCATCTTTCTTAAGACTCGCCCATCTTTCTTCGTGACATATAATGTTCCATCCATTATCTTAGCCTGATCTTTCCGAACCCTAGCCTGCAAGCCAGCAGCATACAATGCGGGTGGTCCAATTGTTGGTCCGCTGACCACATCCCTACCACTCCGGTCTCCCGAGAATATTGATCCATCCTCCCTATTTGCGCTGGTAAAAGAACTTTATTCCAAAGGTATAGGGTTACAATCACGAGGCAGGAGGTCCTCAACACACGGTGGACCTCGACCCAGCCTTACAACAGTAGTACTCTCTGTACGACTATACATGGCCAAACGATCTACTACCCTATTCTGCATACGGCTAATTTTTGAGGGAATAAACTCTCTATCTACCATAAGAAGTCGAATCTCAGCGACCAAATGTCCATAGGCCTACCTAGATAAACTGTCGCCAGACAGGGCGGAGAGGGCGACAGAAGAATCCGACTGAACAATGACATGGAGATCACAATGCTGGATGACCAGAGCCATCCCTTGCATTAACGCATGCAACTCCGCTTCCAGAGCTTCATTTCAGTTAAAGATGCATCGGTACGCTGAGAAAATCACACTCCCATCATGTCTCCTTAGTACCATCCGTGCCGCTGCTGATCCATCAGATTGAAGAAAGGCTCCATCAATAGACAAGGCCACCTTACCCGGTGGTGGCTTCGGCCAGGGGTGGACTATGACCTCCTTTTGTGCGACAGTCGGCACCTCGCTCCGCATAGGAATCTTCCCTTTGATAATATCATCAATGGAGTATTTGGGGCATAGATCTAATGATTGCATATAACTTTGCAAATATAAAGTTGATGTAGCCACCGACGGAACTTCCTTTCCATGTACTAGATCTGACCGGAGAGACCAAATACGCCAAATCAGCATGATCACACACGCCCTCATATACTCATCACAATTTGCCAACACATTTAGAAGCCAGTCTTGCCCTGTATCCTGCAGCAGTTCATGGCGTGACAAGCTCCACACGATCCACATCTGTTGCCATAGTTGCTGAGCATGATCACATGTAACTAGGGCATGGAAAGAGGACTCCTTTTCCTTAGCGCATAGAGGGCAGGTATCACGTGTAGATATATGTCGATACTTTTTGCAGGCGTTTGTTGTTGACGCCCCCGATACCGCCTTCCACGCCGAGATCATCATCTTGAGGGGTACCTTGGTTGTCCATATGCACTGCTAGATCGGCCTGTCCCCAGAGGGCCTACTGCTTGTCGCGGGTGTCCTCCCCTGATCGACGCTAAGAGTTGCGAGCCTGTAGGCACTCCTGACAGAAAATTGTCCGCTCCTCTCCGGAAACCAGGCAATGAAGTCTTGGTCATTCCTTGGTGAGGTATGGATCTTAAGAATCTCCCGTACGTCCATGTCCCAAAAATGTTCTCGCAGCCTTTGTTCGTCCCAAGCACCGTGTACAGTTAAGAAATCCGCCACCCAATTAAGTCTGCAGTTGCACTTTGGTGTGATTGGCCGAAGATTATGACCCCTCGGAATCCAAGCATCTCTCCAAGTTCTAATCAGTGTCCCGTCCCCCACCCGCCAAATGATGCCTTTCTTCACCTACTCAAGACCATGTACAATCCCCTTCCAAACTGCAGACGAGCTGGTCGGAAACACTGTATCCAACAAATTACCATGGGGGTAATATTTTGCTCTAAGAAGTCGTGCACACAGGATATTTGGGCAATCCAACAGACGCCATGCCTGCTTAGCAAGCAGGGCGTGATTGAAAGCTCTCATGTCATGGAAGCCCATGCCCCCCATAGACTTTGGAACCACCATCTTCTTCCAACTAAGCCAGGCCATCTCCCTCTTACCATTCTCCACCCCCCACCAGTACTGCCTCATCATCCTTGTCAAGTCATCGCAAACTGACGCAGCCAACCTGAAGATACTCATAACATATGTAGGGATGGCATGTGCAACAGACTTAATCAAGATTTCCTTGTTCCCCAAAGATACAAACTGTTCACTCCAATCTATCAACCTTGCTCTCAATCTTTCCTTAAGTGTTTCGAATTGTCCTTTGTGAACTCTTCCTTCTGGCACCGGTAAGCCCAGGTATTTGGGATCAAATACTTGCTGGGAAACTTTCAAAATGCCTTTTACCTTATCCGCCACCACCGCATTGTAGTTGTCAGAGAAGAGGATGGAACACTTTTCGGGATTTATAAGTTGACCCGTCGCTGAAATGTAAGTGACAACAAACCGTTGACAATGCTAGCTTGCTGGCTCGAAGCCTCAAAGAACAATAATGTATCATCCGCAAATAGTAAGTGAGATATCACCGGAGCACCTCGACAAATGGTCACTCCCCTTAATTCACCACTCTCAACAGAGCTGGTAATCAGAGCAGACAAGGCGTCAGCGACAAAAAGAAATAGAAATGAGGACAGCGGATCACCTTGTCGAAGCCCTCTTGACGGGGAGAAAACCTCAAGCAACTTTCCATTGAATTTCATAGAATATGTGACCGATTTTACACAAGCCATCATCCACTTGATCCACGTTGCAGAGAAACCCCATCTGCCTAAGGCCTTCTCTAGGAAGTCCCAATCCACCCGGTCATAAGCCTCAGACAAGTCCAACCTGTATGCACACGCAACTGGATTATTATTCTTGAGAGTCTGAATATGATTGATACACTCAAAAGCTATGATCGAGTTATCCGAGATAAGCCAGCCGGGTATAAAAGCACTTTGGTTTTCTGAAATTAGTTCCGCCAACAAAGGACGTAGCCGGTTCACCAAGCACTTAGACCCAATCTTGTAGATCACGTTACACAAACTTATTGGACTAAAATCCTTGAGCTCCTTATGAAACCGAACCTTCGTAATTAGTACAATAGCTGTATCATTCACACCCTCCGGCATGACTCCTGTATCAAAAAATTCCATAACTGCCGCTGTAATCTCCCCCTTCATAACAGCCCAATTCCGCTGATAGAACCGAGCAAGAAACCCATCCGTACTTGGTGCTTTTAGCGGTCCAATTTGGAACAGCGCATCGGACACCTCTTCCACAGTGAACGGCCTACACAAAGTTGTGTTCATCTCTTGTGTAACTTTTGGTGTTATCCTCTCCAGGACCGCCTCCGGGGAGAGGGTCGGGTCCTTTGTGAACACCTCCTTAAAGTATGAGGTGGCCATCAACTCCATCTCAGAGGGGGACGAGCACCACGTCCCATCAGTACGTCTCAGACGCTGAATATAATTGCGACGCGCGCGCTACACAGCCCGCCGATGGAGGTACATAGTGTTCCTCTCACCTTCCTTGAGCCATGTGATTCGTGAACGCTGCAGCCACAACATCTCTTTACGGTACAATAACTCGTCCAGTTGATACATCTTCTGTCTTATGGCTGCCCTATCCGCATCTTGAAGCTGCAAGTCAGCTAGTTCAGTGTGCAACTTTTCAATCTCGGTCATGACATGGCCGAAATTTGCCTTGCTCCATGCTCGCAGCCGCTGCATCATCTCCTTCAGGGCATCACGAACTGACCCCAGATGCCCATTTGGTTTACTTTTGCCCCAGCTTTCAGCAATCACTGCCTCCCTATATCTTGAACTGGTGAGAGAGACCATGGCAAGGAAGGCCAGCAAGGTCCGAGTGGTGGACCGGTGGTGTCGTCGTGGCAGCATCGCGTGCTAGTTCCATTCGAAAACTCGTATCAAGCAGCCTAGTGTAGTGCTAATCGGACTTTTTTTTGTTACAACAACCACAAAAGTTATATCTACCTTGTACTCTAATTAAATATAATGAATACTCTCTTGCTTGAAATAAAAACTACATCATGTATTTAGCCAAATTATCTTTAAGCTACTTCAGGAAACTATTAAGCTACCCATGTACTACAAAACTAATAAACTTAATAGATATCATCAAAAAAAGAAAAAAATATTTAGTAGAAGTTTAAGCTCTAATGACCATTTAGGGTGGAATCAAACATTGCATAAAAATTAGTTTATCTCTTTTGTTTGGCAGTTGATTATTTAAGGTTTGACAATACACTCCTTGTACCGATGAAATTTGACCGAGTACCTTTGGCCTCCCAGGAGCCATTCGAAGGATTGGAAGGTGCAAAAAGAATTCATGGGTTTTCTTTGGCATTGAGACGCATCATTAAGCCCCGGCATTACGGGAGCATTTGTTGCTCCGAAATTAGCAACACTATAATAATCATCAATAATGTCTTCTATCGTGCCCCCCCCCCCTAATTCCATTGATGAAGGAAATGTTATGCTTGCAAGGTTTTCCTGATACTTGGAATTCTCTACATATGCATGTCCTCACATCTAGATCCACAAATTGTCGCTCGCCATCGTCACCGCCTAACTCACTATGCTTTCATGTGGTCAATCCTCTCATATTCTAAAAAGACGAGGCACAAGAGCACACTGCACGATTGACCCGTACGCTCAAGAAACTTTGGCAGCTGATTAGAGTCTGTCATACACGCAAATTGGGGAAGAGATAGCACCAACATTTGAATAAAAAATGCTTGCTCTATTCCGGATGGACGTACACAGCCGGTTACTATGGTGGAATCGTTTTGGCTGCCAAAATTTGTTAAGATCGATTGAGCCGGCTCTTGGGGTTGCTTTGCTTTTCATTGATGCGAGCCATATGCATTGGACGAGATGATTTTATCTTTCCATTCAAGTTTTGAGGGAGGAATACGTGTACAACAGATCAATGCCAGTGTACACAAGACACCATCGCCCGTCGAGCTGGCATCCACTTGGACACATTGCCTGCCTGCTACCTTTTCCTCCAATAGGGACCGTATTTTGTCTTCTGCCACAACACTCCTTATTACATGCGTGTGCTCTAGCTCACAGCCACAGCATCACGCTCCCTATAAATCCATGGCTCCGACTCCTTGTGCATATTGTGCGCCCTGATCTCTTCCCACAGCCCCAACGCCATCTCTCTTCCCACGTCTCTCAATCCTGCCCCGATCCAAGGGCCGCTGCTGCACATGGTGACAGCAGTGGCCACACTAGTCCTGGCCACAGCTGTGCCAGCGGCCAGCATGCTGTTCGTTGATGAAGACCTCGACTCCGGAGGCAGCGGCAGAGCTAGACAAGATTTTCAAGAGGAGGAGGGGGGGATAAAAATATGTATTTTGGGGGAGGGGAGTGGGGCAAAGGTTATATTTCCTCTAAACTAAGCAGTCCCCCAAAAATTCCTACCCGGCTTTTATAAAAGCTAGGGCAAGGGGGGGAGGGCGCATGGCCCTGCAGCAACGTACATAGCTCCGTCATTGCTTGGAGGAGACATTGTGGGACCTGTATGAGTGCTGGTGCAGCATTCACGAGGTGTCATGCGACCCCGTCGACAAGTTGAGGCGGTTCACCGTCTTCAACGCTCGTCATGGCGTTATGGTTCTGCCAGTCGCCACCACTCCTGCGTAAGTTCTTTCACATATTATTACTTTCATCGTAGCAATTCGGGTCTACTATCTCATCATAAATCGATAGAGAAAGTGAAAACTCTGTACTGCTTGTTTCGCTAGCTATAGTATAATGACGATGAAAACTAAAATCAATCCGAAATAGGTGAAAAAGTAACATCATATAAATTGTAGTATCATAACCTAACGAAAAAATTAGTTAGATTGGAAAGATATGTATTCAATGATGGTTAATAGGCTCCCTCACCTTCGATATGCAATGGAATAGTTTGATTGCAAGGTTTTATGTATATGATAATGCTCAATAGGTTCAACTGAGAGCTATTCTGGAATCAAACTCCTACTAATATCTCATTTTGCATTTTCTACTGAAGTCCGCCATCCTCCTTCCTTTCTCCCATAAGGCATGTTACCATTTTCTACCAAATAACATTCTTTTGTTAGTATCGCTGTATAATATTATAATTTTTCTAACTCGCTTTTATTTATTTTTCTTTCGGTTGTAGCCCTCAAGAAGTGGTGAAGTTTAATATCTATCCGATCGTACACAATGTTCACGTCGACTTTGCGTGCCAAGCTATTGGGCCCAAATCCGGGGAAGGTCAAACGATGACTCGTGCTGCTCGTCAGGCAGACCAAGGACAACAGGCCTCCACCATGGTGGGTTGAAGTGGTGTTGGTAGGCAAGGGCGGGGCTGCCCCCCAAGGATTCTGCCCGCAACGACAACGTGTACGTCTTCGCCTTCACCAACTTCGAAGGAAAGTTGTTCAAACTGACAGATGAAAGAACTAAAGTCCATCCGGACGCCACACTGGTAGGACTCAACGGTAATTATAACACCTTGGTTGGTGGTGCCACAAACCTACCGCAACTGAAGCTCGGTAAGTTTGGCGTGGCAGACGCGGCGGTGGCACTGTGAGAGCAAAACAGGAAGAAACCATTTAAGGACGACGAGCTGAAGAAGGATTTGGTGATCATGAGTGTGGTCGTGTGCTAGGCCGCAAGGCTGCGGGCCGTGTACGATGCCATGAATTGCGGTTGGAGCACGCTGTCCAGTGGCAGAATCACAGCTAAAGACGCCGCAAAAACTACATCAACAAATGGTCCTCCCTCCCCAATCAAGGTGGTGCGTGGCTGGAAGGGCGGTGTTTCAAAGGCACACACGGTTCAGCCAGTTCGAGAGCACGGGATTAGCACCGGGGACCATGCCTTGGCACTGGCAGTTGTTGAGCTCGTGTTCAACGTCGTAGCTAGCTAGAGAGAGGGAGACCCTTGATTTGTTCAGAGAGAGAGACAGAATACGTTCACCAGTGTCCTCCCGTACGTATATGGGATACGTGCATATGCACAAACATTTGTTCACTATGTGGAGGACGGTGAAAATTGATGGACTGATCGAGACTTCACGTGCATGTTAAGTTACTTGAGAAAAATAATTGATATGAGCCGAGAGAGTGGTTCGCAGAACAGATTGATGAAGTACCTTATAAAATAAAAAAGTAACAACAATATGCAATATGGTACTTAAGACACCATGCCTTTTTTTCAATACACGGTGAACAGGAAACTAGCACCAGATGATAAGAACAAGAAAAATAAAAATAAAAATGAAATACGAAAATAGAAACACCATGAAGATTTTCTTTCATACATGATTTTTTTATTAATATTTCTGGAATACATGAATATTTTTAATATATGTTGAATTTTTTTTGAATGCATGATAAATAGGTTCTAAATTCACGACAAACGTGCGACGAACATTTTAAAAAGTACACATGATTTTTTAAACATATGTTGAATAAAATTTCAAATATACCATTCCATTCTGAAATGTGCGACGAACATTTTAAAAAGTACACATGATTTTTTAAAATACAAGATGATCTTACTTTAAATGTACAATGAATTTCCTCGTATAGGTGCTGAATATTTTCTGAAATAATCCCTCCGTGTCAGATTGAACTGTAAAATTGTAATATATTTTAGTACAGAGGTAGTATATAATGAACATTTTAGGTAAACGGTGAACATTTGGAACTACAAATGAGTATTAATAAAATAGAGTAATGATATTTTTTAATTGCGCTACTTACAATTTTAATACACGATGATTGGTAATCCGGCAAGAATAGTAACAATGAAAAAAAGTAACAAAAATAATAGAAAGAAGAAAGGACACAAAAAAGGAAAATAAAACATAAAAATGAATAAAATAAACAAAAAGGGACTGGTGAATGTCTAGTACTCCCTTTGTAAATAAATATAAGAGTATTTATATCAAAAATGCCAAACAGAAACCGAGGTCCATGGAGGCCTTTATTTGAAAACTTCAAACTTCAAACTTTTCAGTTTCAAAAAATTCTGAAAATAAATACACATGTACCTAGATACATAATGTACATGTGTGCAAATTTTCAGGCTGAAATACATTAAAATGTGAGCTACACAGAAACGACAAATCTAGGGCTTTTTAGCATATGTACTATTCATATTCTAAGTCCATGATTTTGTTTTTTTATGTACCTCATATTCAAGGTATTCCATCCTGAAAATTTTCACACGTACACTTTACATCCTTACATACATGTGTATTGTTTTCCAGAATTTTTTGAAACTGAAATTTGTGAATTTTGAAATTTTCAAAATGAAGGGCTCCATGTAGCTCGGACTCCAAAATGCCGTACTCCGTTTAGCTCAGTAAAATAGTGACTTAAATGCTCTTATATTTCTTTACAGAGGGAGTACTATGAGTCTCACGCGAACAAGGAAAAATAAACATAGCAAGCCTAGTGTGCGCTACAATGAGCCTAACATCGTTGCGGTTTTGTGGCCAGGCTCATTCTCGATACCACAAATATCTAGTGCTATTTCTCGCTCGCAATAAGTGGCTGGCCCCAATTTGGCGCCTTAAGTGCCCGTTAAAATGTTTATGTAAACAGCACACAAGAGCTACCTCTCTAGATCAAAATGGGCTGGCCTATCAAACGTATTTTTCCTTTTTGTTTCTTAGTTTCTTTGTTTTTCTCTGAACGGGCTATTGTATTGTTTTACTTCTATTTTTTTGTTTCCTTTTTTTATTTTCCCAATTCATTTTACCCATTCTAAAAAACAATGAACTGTTTAGCAAAACCGGTAATTTTTTTTAAATTTACAATTTGTTTTTGAAAATTGAAGAACATTTTTTCAAAATAGATGAACATTTTTTCAAAATTTTGAACTTACATTCAACATCGACGAACTTTTTACAAATTTGTGAACTTCTTTTTTGGATTTTGATGAGATTTTCCCCAAAATTTCTGAACACATTTTCTAAATCAATGAACTTATTTCAAATTGATGAAATGTTTCCAGAATCAATTAACCTTTTTCAAATTTGTGGACTTTTTCTTGTTGGCGATGGGCCCTCCATGTGCTTTGTATTTCAAAATTGGTGAACATTTTTTATACATAAATTAAAATTTTCGAATTGGTGATCTTTTTCACAATCTATGAACTTTTTTGAATTTGTGAACTTTTTTTAAAGTTGACGAACTTTTCTTTGAATTGAGTGAAATTTTTTTTGTGAAATTTTATGAATTTCTATTTTTGGAAATATTATTTTCATCACCAAGTTAACATTTTCTTTTTGAAAAAAATGGATTTCATTGAAGTAATAAAACTATAACCGGTGGACCGGTCAACCCGTAACCAGCCGAACTGGAAAACCGACGCACCCTCATCCTTTTTGAGCCGGTCCACGAAGCGGGCGCGTGCACAACAAGATCACATAGGAGCTCTGTAGTAAGCGAGGTATCGTTTTTGTGTTTGCGGCCAACAAGCTCTACTGCTTCTGAACGTTGCCCTATGGGCCATGCACACCAGTCTAGATGCATGCTCGCTCCAAACATGCTACCTATTTAAGAGCAACTTTTATGCTGGAGAAAGCCACAACTTTGTAACCCTCCGTGAGCGCGGCCTTCCTTTCTTTCATTGTGGCCATCGTCATGCGGGCAGGGTAGGTGCGGACGGCAGGGATCACGTTCTGCTCGACCAACTTGGACCACCTCTGGGTATTCTCCTAGAAGTTTCTCACAGCACATCCCTCTTCAGTCTCGCCGAAGAAAGGTCCACATGGAGGGTTCAGCCATCAAGACATGGTAGATAGGGAGTGAGGCAAGCGGCGACGGAGAAGAAGTGTGAAGCTTACGGCGACGAAGAAGAGTAAGGAGTGGCACCGCCTAGCGGGTGTGGTTCGGTTTATATATCACGGCCTTCATCTCCCACAGGTCCCGTGGTAGATATAGGGGACCAGTCCCTCGTCAGGTTGCCACCGCTGGGACCGATGACGTCTACACAGACCCCAGCTCGAGCCATGAGAAATGCGGCGCGAGGCCGGGGTGGTGATACGTCTCAAGCATATCTATAATTTTTAATTGTTATATGCTATTATGTAATCACTTTCAAATTCTTTTTATAGCATTTTAAACTATTTTCCTGGACTAACATATATATTATTACAGTGCCAACTGCCAGTTGTTGTTTTATGCATGTTTTTTACTTTTCAGAAAATCAATATCTACCAGGTAGAAAAACCTGAGGATTTAATATGTATTTTTGAGTAATCACTACTAGGAGAAAGCTTATAGATAGAACCTTAGCAGTAGCGCGGGATTGTGACACGGCGCTACTAATAATTAGCAGTAGCGCATGTCTCGTACCAACGCCATAGGTAGGACAGTAGTAGTACCGCTGGGCTGCGGCACCCCGCTACTGCTAAGTGGCCCCCTTTACTCATCGGGGTTAGACAGAGTGGCAGCGCTAGACCTGGGTCCGCCATACTACTAAGGATGTTGGCATAGCACGGGACGCCCAACGAGCGGTGCTACTACAGCTACCCCGGGCCCAGCTCACATGCCCAACTTAGCAGGAGTGTGGGTTGTTGCCCCGCGCTACAACTAGGTGGGCTAGCAGTAGCATGGCCCGATGAGCCGCACTACTGCTAATCCCACCTTATCCTCTCCGGCCCACGTGCACGGTCTCACTCTCCCTCTCCACTCCCACCGTTCTCTCCATCTTGCCCCGTCGTCGCCCGCTGCCGTCGTCGCCCGCATTACCTTGTTGTTGTCGTCGTCGCCCGCTGCCACCGTCGCCCCCCGATATATGTCCCTCCCACCCTCTCCCTCCCACCCTCCCTTCTCCCTCCCTCCCTCTGACCCTCTTCCTCCATCCCTCCCTCCCTCTCCCTCTGACCCTGTCCCTCCATCCCTCCCTCCTGTATTGCATAAATTGATGGATTAGAAGTAGGTTAGGGTTGGAACTAGGGTATTTTTGGTAATATAATTTTTTAGTAGGTCTTTTCAATTATATTTTTAGTCAAAAATAGATATAGAATAGAAAATTTGCCGGAATCTTGGCTTTTGTTGTTTGCAGGGAACACCTCCGAGTAGCCTATGTTTTGCCGGAATGTTGATTCATTTCCGTTTCGGCAAATTTCAGGCGCTCGATATGTCCTATTTTAGCAAAGGTCGTGCCGAATTTTTTATGTCATTTCTCCATATATGTAACCGATTGACTTTCAGTTTGTCGATGCTACTTGAGTGACTTTCAGTCTGTTCTTGAAGGAAGGATGCCGACTATTGTCGTGGGGGTCGCTTCTTTCCTTCTTCTCGTAATATACCTTGGTAATGCACGAGAGAAGGAGGGGAAGCGACCATCATCGATGGTCGAAATATCAGAGAGGGAGTATCCACCATATACTGTCGAAATATCAGAGAGGAAGAATCCTGATTGTTATCGTGGGGGTGGCTTCTTCTTCGTTCACGTGTGCTAGACATTAAGGTGAAATGCACTCACAATATCAGAGAGGGAGTGCCCACCATATACACCATGTGAGATAGAGTGTAGCAAGGAAGACTCGATGGACCGAAAGTCAAGCTGTGCTGCATAATGACCTATGTGTTGAGTTTCCTGGCAATTGCCCTCGATTGATATTTAATCTTTGAATTATGAACATAGGAAATGTCCGACGATGATAGGATCCCTGAGTGCGACTACTATGGCAAGGACCGGGGTCTGTGTGATAGGCCTCACCTGGAAGACGGACGATGCTTCAGTATTAAGCTCGATGAGACCTTCGATGTTTGTACGGTACGCAAGGATGACAAGACTTTTTTTCATAATCAAGCATGACTTCTGCTTCTTCAACGTGTATTTTCTGTTTTTTACAATTCTACTAGTGCATTCCCCGCCATGCAAGATGTTATGTCTTGGAGAAGCTGGATTTCGAAGATCATGAGAATAGGGACACAAAGAGAGGTCACCGATCAGGACCCAACATGGTTACGCTTTTGCCGTAAAGCTATACAATGGGGTGACCTACTCCCATTTTGGTTTCTCGAATTGGATAGCACTATGCAAGGCGTATGGTTTCCAGGAGGGTATGCATGTCACCTTCAATCTTGGTGATCCTGAAGATGACATCGACGAAGATAATATCGACATTTGGGTCGATATTAATACGCTTTCAGTTCTACCTCTATGTGAGTTTCTCAAACATATTTATTAAGTAATTTATATTGTTTATTTAAAAATAGTTGACAGCTTATTCCATTCTTCAAAAAATGTACGGAAAGTAATAGATAAAACCTACTATAGTTATGGGTCTGAACTAACTTGCGAGGAGATAAATCATTTTGTTTCATGGATTAATGATGTTGAGACTTTCAAGACGAGTCATTATTGAAGGAAATATGCCCTAGAGGCAATAATAAAGTTATTATTTATTTCCTTATTTCATGATAAATGTTTATTATTCATGCTAGAAATGTATTAACCGGAAACATAATACATGTGTGAATACATAGACAGATAGTGTCACTAGTATGCCTCTACTTGACTAGCTCATTAATCAAAGATGGTTAAGGTTTCCTAACCATAGACATGAGTTGTCATTTGATAAATGGGATCACATCATTAAGAGAATGATGTGATTGACTTGACCCTTTCCGTTAGCTTAGCACTTGATCGTTTAGTATATTGATATTGCTTTCTTCATGACTTATACATGTTCCTATGACTATGAGATTATGCAACTCCCGAATATCGGAGGAACACTTTGTGTGCTACCAAACGTCACAACGTAACTGGGTGATTATAAAGGTGCTCTACAGGTGTCTCCGATGGTACTTGTTGAGTTGGCATAGATCGAGATTAGGATTTGTCACTCCGACTGTCGGAGAGGTATCTCTGGGCCCTCTCGTTAATGCACATCACTATAAGCCTTGCAAGCAATGTGACTAATGAGTTAGTTGCGGGATGATACATTATGGAACGAGTAAAGAGACTTGCCGGTAACGAGACTGAACTAGGTATTGAGAAACCAACGATCGAATCTCAGGCAAGTAACATACCGATGACAAAGGGAACAACATATGTTGTTATGCGGTTCGACCGATAAAGATCTTTGTAGAATATGTAGGAGCCAATATGGGCATCCAGGTTCCTCTATTGGTTATTAACCAGAGAGATGTCTCAGTCATGTCTACATAGTTCTCGAACCCGTAGGGTCCGCACGCTTAACGTTCGTTGACGATATAGTATCATATGCGTTATGTATGTTGGTGACCGAATGTTGTTCGGAGTCCCGAATATGATCACGGACATGACGAGGAACTCCGGAATGGTCCGAAGATAAAGATTGATATATGGGATAATAGTGTTTGGTCTCCGGAAGGGTTCCGGAATTCACCGGAAGGGGTTCCGGATGTTTCCCGAAATGTTTGGGCATGAGAACACTTTATTTGGGCCAAAGGGGAAAGCCCACAAGGTTTTTGGAAAGTGCAAAAGAAAGTTTTGCGGAGTCCAGGGGCCAGACGCCTGGGTCCCTGGCGTCTGGGTCCAGACGCCGGGAACCCTGGCGTCTGGCCGTGGAGTCCGAGAAGGACTCTTGCCTTTCGGGTGAAACCGACTTTGTGGAGGCTTTTACTCCAAGTTTCGACCCCAAGTCTCAACATATAAATAGAGGGGCAGGGATAGCACCAAAGACACATCAAGAAACACCAAGCCGTGTGCCGGCAACCCCGTCCCCTCTAGTTTATCCTCCGTCATAGTTTCCGTAGTCCTTAGGCGAAGCCCTGCGGAGATTGTTCTTCACCAACACCGTCACCATGATGTCGTGTTGCCGGAGCTCATCTACTACTTTGCCCGTCTTGCTGGATCAAGAAGGCGAGGACGTCATCGAGCTGAACGTGTGCTGAACGCGGAGGTGCCGTACGTTTGGTACTTGATCGGGGCGGATCGTGAAGGTGTACGACTACATCAACCACGTTGATAAATGCTTCAGCTTAGCGATCTTCAAGGGTATGAAGATACACTTTCCCTCTCGTTGCTATGCATCACCATGATCTTGCGTGTGCATAGGATTTTTTTGAAATTACCACGTTCCCCAACAGTGGCATCCGAGCAAGGTTTATGCGTAGATGTTATATGCACGAGTAGAAAAGAAGTGAGTTGTGGGCGAGTCATACTGCTTACCATCATGTCATACTTTGGTTCAACGGTATTGTTGGATGAAGCGGCCCGGACCGACATTATGCGTACACTTACGCGAGACTGGTTCTACCGACGTGCTTTGCACATAGGTGGCTGGCGGGTGTCAGTTTCTCGAACTTTAGTTGAACCGAGTGTGTCTACGCCCGGTCCTTGTTGAAGGTTAAAACATCACTAACTTGACGAAATATCGTTGTGGTTTTGATGCGTAGGTAAGAACGGTTCTTGCTCAGCCCGTAGCAGCCACGTAAAACTTGCAACAACAAAGTAGAGGACGTCTAACTTGTTTTTGCAGGGCATGTTGTGATGTGATATGGTCAAGACATGATGCTAAATTTTATTGTATGAAATGATCATGTTTTGTAACAGAGTTATTGGCAACTGGCAGGAGCCGTATGGTTGTCGTTTTATTGTATGCAATGCAATCACCCTATAATTGCTTTACTTTATCACTAAGTGGTAGCGATAGTCGTAGAAGCAATAGTTGGCGAGACGACAATGATTCTACGATGGAGATCAAGGTGTCGTGCCGGTGACGATGGTGATCATGACGGTGCTTTGGAGATGGAGATCAAAGGCACAAGTTGATGATGGCCATATCATATCACTTATATTGATTACATGTGATGTTTATCTTTTATGTATCTTATTCTGCTTTGATTGACGGTAGCATTATAAGATGATCTCTCACTAAATTTCAAGGTATAAGTGTTCTCCCTGAGTATGCACCGTTGCAAAAGTTCTTCGTGCCAAGACACCATGTGATGATCGGGTGTGATAAGCTCTACGTTCAAATATAACGGGTGTAAGATAGTTTTACACACGCAGAATACTCAGGTTAAACTTGACGAGCCTAGCATATGCAGATATGGCCTCGGAACACTGAGACCGAAAGGTCGAGCGTGAATCATATAGTAGATATGATCAACATATTGATGTTCACCATTGAAAACTACTCCATCTCACGTGATGATCGGACATGGTTTAGTTGATTTGGATCACGTGATCACTTAGATGACTAGAGGGATGTCTATCTAAGTGGGAGTTCTTAAGTAATATGATTAATTGAACTTTAATTTATCATGAACTTAGTACCTGATAGTATTTTTGCTTGTCTATGTTGTTGTAGATAGATGGCCCGTGTTGTTGTTCCATTGAATTTTAATGCGTTCCTTGAGAAAGCTAAGTTGAAAGATGATGGTAGCAATTACACAGAGTGGGTCCGTAACTTGAGGATTATCCTCATTGCTGCACAGAAGAATTATGTCCTGGAAGCACCGCAGACATTGTGCTTGCTGCAGATGCAACTGCAGACATTGTGAACATCTGGCAGAGCAAAGCTGATGACTACTCGATAGTTCAATGTACCATGCTTTACGACTTAGAACCGGTACTTCAACGACGTTTTGAATGTCATGGAGCATATGAGATGTTCCAGGAGTTGAAGTTAATATTTCAAGGGAATGCCCGGATTAAGAGATATGAAGTCCCCAATAAGTTCTATAGCTGAAAAATGGAGAATAGTTCTGTCAGTGAACATATACTCTGCGAGTTAATCTTCCTGATGATAGTGTCATTGACAGAATTCTTCAATCACTGCCATCAAGCTACAAGAGCTTCGTGATGAACTATAATATGCAAGGGATGAACAAGACTATTCCCGAGCTCTTCGCAATGCTAAAGGCTGCGGAGGTAGAAATCAAGAAGGAGCATTAAGTGTTGATGGTCAACCAGACCACCAGTTTCAAGAAAAAGGGTAAAGGGAAGAAGAAGGGGAACTTCAACAAGAACGGCAAGCAAGTTGCCGCTCAGGAGAAGAAACCCAAGTCTGGACCTAAGCCTGAGACTGAGTGCTTCTACTGCAAAGGGACTGGCCACTGGAAGCGGAACTGCCCCAAGTATTTGGCGGATAAGAAGGATGGCAAGGTGAACAAAGGTATATGTGATATACATGTTATTGATGTGTACCTTACTAATGCTCGCAGTAGCACCTGGGTATTTGATACTGGTTCTATTGCTAATATTTGCAACTCGAAACAGGGACTACGGATTAAGCGAAGATTGGCTAAGGATGACCGATGACAAAGGGAACAAGGTATGTTGTTATGCGGTTCGACCAATAAAGATCTTCATAGAATATGTAGGAGCCAATATGGGCATCCAGGTTCCGCTATTGGTTACTGACCAGAGAGATGTCTCGGTCATGTCTACATAGTTCTCGAACCCTTAGGGTCCGCACGCTTAACGATCGTTGACGATATAGTATTATATGAGTTATGTATGTTGGTGACCAAATGTTGTTCGGAGTCCCGGATATGATCACGGACATGACGAGGAACTCCGGAATCGTTAGGAGATAAAGATTGATATATAGGATAATAGTGTTTGGTCTCCGGAAGGGTTCCGGAATTCACCGGAAGGGGTTCCGGATGTTTCCCGAAATGTTTGGGTACGAGAACACTTTATTTGGGCCAAAGGGGAAAGCCCACAAGGTTTTTGGAAAGCGCAAAAGAAAGTTTTCCTTCACGGTCCCAGCAAATGATCCCAAACTTTATGCATACCCAAGGATGATCATGCCATGAATGCATGACAAGTATCGTTCATTTCCGACACTCGATGCATTTTCTAGGGTTTTTCCGGCAACAAAACCCTACAACACTGCCCCCACGTGACGCAGCATGCGTTTTGTGTCCGAATTTATGCACACCTTGCCTGGGGGACCACATTGGCCATGCCCACATGGTCCCAAAAGTTGGGGTCATCTCATGCATGCCTCCACATGCACCATGTACAAGCAGGACCATTCGGGTCTGCCGGAGGGCAGGTCTCAAAGTGGTTTTCCTTCGCGGTCCCAGCAAATGATCCCAAACTTTATGCATACCCAATGATGATCATGGCATGAATGCATGACAAGTATCATTCCTTTTCGACACTCGATGCATTTTCTAGGGTTTTTCCGGCGACAAAACCCTACAACACTGCCCCCACGTGACGCAACGTGCATTTTGTGTCTGAATTTGTGCACACCTTGCCTGGGGGACCACATTGGCCATTCCCGCATGGTCCCAAAAGTTGGGGTCATCTCATGCATGCCTCCACATGAACCATGTACAAGCAGGACCATTCGGGTCTGCCGGAGGGCAGGTCTGAAAGTGGTTTTCCTTCGCGGTCCCACCAAATGATCCCAAACTTTATGCATACCCAAGGATGACCATGGCATGCATGCATGACAAGTATCATTCATTTCCGACACTCGATGCATTTTCTAGGGTTTTTCCTGCGACAAAACCCTACAACACTGCCCCCACGTGACGCAACGTGCGTTTTGTGTCCTGCACACCTTCACTGGGGGACCACATTGGCCATGCCCACATGGTCCCAAAAGTTGGGGTCATCTCATGCATGCCTCCACATGCACCATGTACAAGCAGGACCATTTGGGTCTGCCGAAGGGCAGGTCTGAAAGTGGTCTTTGTTGCCGGTCCCACCAATTAGCAAGGCATAAATAGGACAACATTTAATCATACATATTTGAAATGAATTTGAAAACTATGAGAATAAGTGATATGGAATTATAAACATGAAAAAACAATTAGGAATAAGAAGGAGAAAACATAAAATAACAAGAAAACCAAATTAAAAGGGAAAGAGGAACAATACATTTGAAAATATAATATTGCAGAAATGATAGAGATACTATAAATATTGTTGAACATATACAAGTATACAATAACTAATAGGTGTCACAAATATTTTTTATTGAGGGAAGAACCAATGACATTTATTTTGAGGGAAGAAACAATGGAGAGGTAGGTAGGCCGGCCCAGACCGCAAATAACTATCAGATCCATATTGTGGGGGCCCACCACGCTGCGCTTTCCATGCACATCGATCACATGCACGTCGATCATGGGAGTAGTTGTCGTTCTGTTACACAATTCCGGGATCGTGCTAATCCAAATGTTCCTAATCCCTACGATTGAGGAGCACGTTCAGCCTCAATTCAACGGAGGAAAATATAGATCGCGAGATTGGCCACAGGGAAGTTACGACGACCTAGGAGACGACCTCGTATATAATATCCACCTCCTCGCACATGTCGTCGTCTAGATTGCCTCCTGCCAGCGAGTCATCGACAGCTCAGTCCACCGCATCCCACACGCCACAAAAGCCCCGAGAAGATCAAGGCCGTCCGCACGTGATGGCTGCCCTCGACGAACTACGTGGACAACGCATCGCTGACTTCTTTCATCTTCGTCGACCGATCAAGTAAGTTGTCCTCCTTACCTCGCGCCTTCATAGCAAGCTAGTTCCCCCGTCTTGTTGCTTTGATGGACTTAGGTTTACCACATATTTTCAACTAGCTAGTATCAACTCGACTAAATGCGTTCTGACGAGATGGCGTACATGAACTAAATCTTTGGTTCTTTCATAGCATGGTAGAATAAGATGTTGTTTCTTGAGAAACATGATGCAATAGATTTTTTGCCACATGATCCAATTATATTTTTGTCACACGATCCAATTATATTATTGTACGCATAGAACATTAAAGAGTTATAAGCATTAGATGTTGATGAACCTCAAATAGGTACCATTGCTATAGACTATAGTTATTTACAACTGATCAATTTGTCACCCTGTTAATAATTTATCTGATACCCAAAGAACTCGATCAGATGCAAGTAAATTCAATTACCAATTGTAGTTATTTTTTTATTGCCTCATATCAGCACACACTTGGCTGCATGTTGCTGTATACATGGTGCTAGTTTTATATTTGCATTAGTGTTATTTTTGCATTTTTGTTTGCTACTGCCAGAAAGTTTTATATTTTTGCATGTCTATTGTTATTTTTGCATTAGTGTTCGCTAATGTCACGAAGTTTTATATTTTCTTTCTACAGGATGGACGAGCGGAATGGAGAAATAGTGTGCGCCGTTGAAAAATGGTGCAAGCTTGTTGCCGCTCTATCAAGCGGTCAACGCGCTAGAGTGCCGATACAACATTGCGGAGCTTGCTGCAGATACAATCTATTAAGATGTGTACCCTACTGATTAGGTATATGATTGAGAATTTTGATGCCAGCAAGTCCAGATTCATCATACAAGAGTAGGTTGGGGAGGTGACTCTCGGTGCGGTCGACGTCGAGTGCATCTTTAACCTCGAGAACCAAGGACTCTCCACTTCGGACATTCTGATTGAAGAAGGAGAGGACATGAAGGAGCGGGTGCCGCCACAATTTCTCAGTAAGACATCGGAATACATAGTGATAGATAATCTCATTAAGGACATAATTAAAAGTAAAGCCACCGATGATGATTTCCTTCAGAAATTAGTCCTTGTCCTGTTAGGAACAATTATTGCTCCCATGTCCAGCAAGATTGTGCCAAAGCAGTACTACGCTTTGGTCCATGATGTGAAATGTATTTCAAAGATTAACTGGAATACGCTCACCTTGCATGTTCTCCTCGATTGCCTTCGCATAGTCAAGAAAGGCAAACACCTCCGCCAATGGCCGAAAGGCAATTTGGCTCTGTTGCAGGTACACATATGAGACCTGTTGCATAATGTCAATTATTATATCGTTGCAATTTTATGTGATGTATTGTACTAACTCTAAATCCTTATATTTTTTTGTAGTACTGGTACTGGGAGAAGGTGCAACCTGTAGAAGGCGATTGCGCCTATAATCCCAACTTGTCCATACAACCTCTTATGAGGAACTGGACCGAAGGTGCAACCACTAGGAGAGATCGGTTCGACTATGACAATGGGCGCGGCCGTGGTAACGTCAAGGTAAGTCATTGTGTTCTGTCTTCCTTAAATGTTTTGTGACTAAATAATATTTATTTTTAATTCATCACATGTACTTCAATATCGCATGCAGATCGAAAATAATATCACCCGAGAGTATAGGGCGCAGGAGCCCAAAATCCCAAATAATGCGCCTACCATGAAGCCAGAAACCAAGCCTGCAAATGGAAACGCAAAGAAGTCGACAACAGCCCCAATGTCGGACGATTTGATGGAGCTTCTAATGAAGCGGTGCATGGACTTCATACACACCTAGATGAGGCAAATCCCTGACCAAGTTGCTGAGGTGTCACACCACAACATTATAGTTTACAGTTTGTTCCCTGTTTTAAACCATGCAAGCGTTATTAACTTTATATTTCTATTGCAGAGGTTGTTGGAGAAGTTGAACAAATCAGGTGTCATGTACAAGCCGGCTGCTGCAGTGCCATCCGTGGACAATGATGTGGATCAAGAACTGGATTCATTCGAGAACGGTCCATATGAAAAGAAGGAATTCATGTACAAGGATGACATAGACTCACACGGAGAGCCTGTCATTGACATGACGCAGCCCGATGAAGTGGTTCCCAACCATAAAACCGTACCTGAGGTACTATGTATATATATTTCTGTCTAATTTTCTCCTTTAATTTTTTTACAGGCTGAAATGTTCACACGATTTTGTTTGCCAAACAGAAAACCCCACCGAAGATGAATGGACACAAGGAAGCTTCACCTATTAAGCGTAATGATAAATGTGGCGCTAGACCCAAAAACCCTTAGGTCGTTGGTAATTCTACACAAGAACCTTCATCGGACATAGACATTTGTCCATCTTCTGTCAGCAAGTTCATGGCTAAGGCGAATGGAAAAAAGGGTGCAACAGTCGATAAGGATGAGGAAGTTATGTCCGGTAAGCGGAAGCGGACCGTTCCCAAGAAATTTGAATCCCCCTACGCACTTGATAAGCCCAGCAGGTGTACCAACCATGGTCAGAAACCCTCCGGTACACGTTCTGCTAGTAGAGGTATCATAACTAACTTTCTTAATTTGTTGTATACTACGAATGCATATGATCACCACTGTTGACGTTCATATTATTTCATGCAGCTCTCTTTTCTGAAAATGATGAGCCGGAGGTTGTGGCAGATGAGTTGACGCCAGAAATAATTGATGCAGCTGTTTCATTTGTCGAGTTAGCTGCTAGCACCGACAAGAATAAGGGGAAGAAAATTTACTAAAGTGAAGGGCGTGGCATATCTCTGACTTCCGAAAGGATTCGACCGGTACTAACTCATAGATGGTTGTCGGACGATGTAAGTACTACTTGCATGCCCTGTTATTAAAATTCTCAATAATATATGTCTCAACTTTCAACATGTAATGCCCTGATATTCTATGAAGGTTATTGATGCTTATATGGGACATTTGGAGTTGCGCGTTGGTCATGATCGTTACCTCTGTCCAGCGTGGAGGTCCAAATTCCTTGTAGATCATGCTATTGCACGAGACGATCCATTGCCGTCGAGATGCAACATGGATAGTGCTCTGTCCAAAGCTGGGGCAGTTAATAGAGTCACGCAAGAGTATACTGTGCGTGATAAGGTACGTTATGTTTGTAATTCTTCACTACAAGACATTTCATCTAGTGTTTCGTTTGATCCATAATGGTTTTTTTGCACTGTAGACGTATATCGCGTTGAATATCGAAAATGCCCACTGGATGACCGTGGTCATGCACTTGATCAAGCAAGAATTCCAAGTTCTCGATTCACTCTATCCTATGGACCTGACAGAAAAGACTGTGAAAGCACTAGTAATATAACCAACATTTGTACCATTGGTCTTACATGTTGTTTATGATTCTTCTTTAACACTATCCTCTTTATAGCGAATGGCTATAGCAAACGATATGCGCCAAGCAAATCTTATTACACCAGGGAAATATCCGGACGTAAGTAAGTGGCATATCAAGGAGTATGACATGCCCCAACAAGAGGATGGGTGAGTTAGTAGGACATCATGCACATTCAAACAACAACACACATGTTCGTATTGCCCACCGCTAATGTTTGCATATATACCAGGAACTCTTGTGGCCTTTTTGTCACAGAATGTCTAGAGCATTGGGACGGGGACCGAATGACCCGCGATTTTTCACAGGTATGCTGTTATTTACGTTTGTAGACTAGCTAGTATGGTCGTGTACAAAATTCGGTTCATGTAACCTGTATGTCATTTTTTGCAGGCCACCATTGACGCAAGGAGAAGACGTTTCGTCGCCGAGTTGATTATGTCACCTTCGAACACGATGGAGTGTGTGAAGAACAAAATTCGCGAAATCGCAAGGAAAAGGCGCGCCTGAAGAATTCATGCGGCATGCAAGAGTCAAGTTTTAGTGTTTGGATTTAGTCCGGTCGAAGGTTTCGACGACATGATTATCTTAGGGTTTCTATCATTTTTATGTAATAAACAGGGCATCTCGAATATTGTGACACATACATGTGTATGTGTCTGTCAGACAATAGGCTCGTACCAGACAATTCGGTCATACAATTCGCTCGGAGAAGACAATTTGGTCGTACCAATAAAGTTTTGGCTTCAACTATCAATTGTTCTTGCTTAATATTTTTCTCGTTCTCCAATTTTTTATAATTGTATTTATCACATTCATAGTATTCGCATTCTATTTTTCTCTTCAACTGCTCTCCGAAGTTTCATATTAAAATTTTCACATTCTTTACTTTTTTTAAAACTCTATCAAACTTAGCCTTCTGCCTTAGCTATCTGCATGTCATCATCTTGCATAATCTCCTGGTAATTCCCCCTCATCAGATGATTATGAAAAGTAGTCATGTTAGCTATGTAAATATATCGAGCCAAAACGTATTACGCAGATGAAAATTAGTCATGTCAGCTCGTTGGCTCTATCGCGTGTTACCAGGCATCATGTTTTTCTATTTTGTTTTACAAACCCATCGTATTTTTTATTGTACGTATAATTAACTTTTTCTGTACTCACCATGATGTCAGGCATGGCCCATCTAACCACGTGAGGGGCCCCACAGGCGGCCTATCATGCCGGCAGCGGTACATAAGCCCATTTTGCCAGGTTCACATCGATCTTTCCCCTTTTCTCGTTTCCCTTCCAAATCCCTTGCCCTCTCTCTCCATTTGCGCCTCCAAATCTCGATGGTGAAAGCATGACAGCGAGTTGGGCGTCGGGCGGCGGCGGCTGCGGCGAGAAGAGCGGTGGCGACCGCAAGTTAGGTCGAACCCTGGGTCCTGGAAGTAGGTGGGGCGAATTCAGTGGAACAGGAGGCAGCGGCGGCGGATCGGACGGGACGGATCGAGTGGAACAGGGGAGGGGGTTTCACGGGCGGCGGAGGGCCGGGAGAACCGACGGCTAGGGTTTCTTCAGTGCTACACTTTGGTGGCAAAAAGGTAAGTTCTTTACCGTTGTTCTTTACATCCCAGCATCGCCGCCCACAAATCATGACCTGTGGCCCTTACAAGCTCCATCTATTTGGTCATTAGGAAACTCCGGGTGGCCGTGTCTGCATAAATGCAGACAATTTTGACAGCGCATTAGTGGGATGTGTGTTCGAGGTTAGTCTACTGAGCATGATCTTCAAACTAGTACTGCTACTGCGGTCAAGCTGCAAAAAAGTTCAGTGTTTAACGCTTGCACTAACAAGTTCAGTTATAAATTGACTTGAATTGCTCATGATTTATTTAGGATGATATCACTTCTGAGTATGTTTAATGGGTTGATGGGGAGTGGGATAGCAAAGCAAAGTCAGTCATTAAGTATCTTGCCATGAAGAACAAGAAACTGGAGACTAAGATTACAGAATATGAAGCTGAAATTAAAAGGAATGAGAAATAAAAGAGGGCAATGGTTAAGATGCACAAGGAAATATTGCTCTATAGGGATAGGATTTTAGGATTTGGAGGTCTTCCGTATCTTGGCCTGCTTGCCATTATGATTGTTGTCATAGTTACCAAGTAGATTGTTCATAAAGTTATTGACATCATTGTAATTGACATGATGAAATGCTGATTAATTATTTGCTATTCAGTTTATGGGCAAAGTGTAACAGACATTGCAGTAGAAATAACATGTGGCCATCATGATGGGTAGATAATGCACTTTTGGCATGTTCTACATTGGCAGACACTGCACTTTTGGCATGTTCTATATTTGGCAAGTGATGCACATGGGCACATCACATAGCAACACTACTGATTTGTGCAGCAGCCCAGTTCATTGTCTTGTTGCAACATAGGAGCAACACCTAGCAGCACCTATACCTTTGATGCAACACTGAAGCAAAACAACAGTACATATTCAATATTTTGAAATTTAACTGAACTTGACACTTAGGGTGAGCAGTAGATATTCAGTTCTTCAGCCACAAAGAACCCGACGAAACCGTACCGATTGCATAACTTATATGCTTACATATAAAAGCATACCTAACCAACATCAAGCCCAAAATAATGCTAACTTATATGCTGAAACATATAACAGCATACCTAACTTAAGATAACCAGCAACTTCCTCCTCCTTCAGCAACTGTGCCCATCTCCACTTCTTCAGAAATTTGAGGCGGCGTGAGCGGCGCACCACACACGGAGAAGCCTTCTTCTTGACTGCCGTCTTGTTCGAAAGCTGCGCCACCGGATCCTGAGCCACCTCCTCTTCTTCCACCTTCACTATGTCAGGGTGGAGGGGAAGGAGCTCGACATCGATGGGCATTGTCTTGCCACCCTCGACGGCGACCGGCTCTACCATCTGCATGGCATCCTCCTCGTCCTCCTCATGGTCATCAGGGATGAGCAGTACCTCGTCCACGTCGTCAGAGCCCAATGGCAGGACTTGCTTCGGCACGTGGCGGACCTGGTAGTCCGGGCTGACGGGCGCAGGGAGAGCGAGCTCGACGTCGACGCGCTCCGCCCTCGACGCGACACGTGGTGGATCTGGCCGCAGCGTCATGGTGGTGGAGCGGTACATCCACCACCTTGCACGCTGAACAGGGGAGTCGCTCAGCGTGGCCTCTCGCATTGCCCAGACGAGGAGGATAGCCGGCGGGACGCCGCGGCCGTAGGGGAAGGCGTGCTTCTTCTCGGCGTCCATGAGGACTTTGACGAGGCCACGCGCGTGGTTGACCAACATCTCCGTGCTGGGGAACCAGCCGCACACCTCCGTCAACTGCGCGCACCACCCCTCGTCATCGCCGGCGAGCTCCATCATCGCTCCCTGCCAGCCGGGGCTTTTCTCCATGGAGGCGGCTGCAACGGTCGCCGGGCGAGGGTTTCTCGATCTCTACTGTAGGTGGGGATTAAGAGGGGAGTTCGAATCGGCGCGCGAGGTAGGTGGGTGAATGTGTGGTGGGGAGTGGTAAGTTACTTATTTAATGGCAGTTAGGACGTAGGGAGGGGAAATGTACAATATTCTTTCTACCATGTATAACTAATTTATTTAGGTCGGATTTTGTTGTTTATTTCGAGATGTAAAAGGTTGACACTCCCACTAAACAAAGTGCCGATCGAGTTGGTACAATATTTAGGAACCAAACACGATGTTAAGTGTCGAACTAAATTTGATGCCATAATGTGAAAAGGATATACTGTCCTATTCACTCGATTCATCCGTAAAAAATTGAAGCAAGTGTTCTACTCTTCTTCCTTCTCCACTTTTCTGCACATCATAAAAGACAAGATCAATTAATAAATGATAAATTTTTCAATAATCCACAATGCTACAAACACTTACTTCTGATTTAGTTTGCATTTCTTGCTACGTTTAGTGTGTCCTAGCAATTTGCAAGCACCGCACCGGGTTTTCAACTCATCAAAAGAGAGTGGTCTACCATTTTTCGAGACAGGGCGGTTCTCATCTACCTTTGTTGCACCTTTGCTTGACACTTTCATAGGATCTTTAACTGCGACCATGTTGCCTTCACCATCGTCTACATATTCAACTGCACACTTACTGAAGTCATTTGTATTCTTGCTCAAATTTTCCTGTAGCAGATCATACTCATGACTCTTAGCTATCACAGCCTTCAAACTATCCTGTAACTGATCCCACAAAGCTGGGTGTTTGCATGCCGCATGCCTAGCTTCTGACGCTAACACACTGACCTGGCTATATTTCATTCTTTCCTGTGCCCCAGTCCAACCAAATCCCAACAGATCGCTTGTGCGCCTCGCGGGCAGTCCCAACCTTGCTTGTTTCGTGAACCGAACAAGAACTAAACACTTTGGTATTTCAGATATGTTCAAGTACTTCAATACGTGGAATATGTGCTTGCAAGGTAGACCCTTTCAAATCATTCTTCTGCAGTTGCACCGTATAGATTTGCGGAATTTACTGGTGTATACTCCACCAAAAACGGCTATTCTGGTTATTCTTCCAGGCCACGATGTACTGCTGTGATCCGTCTCCCAGATTAATTTCTACAATCTCCATGCCGTCAATTTTTCTAAGATCATCTTGCAACATATAGAAGTTTGCTGGAGTGAAGACGTGAGAAGCAGCTATCTCAAGTTCCCTCGAGCTAGTAACTAGCACCGGTAAACTCTGTGAGGCCGTGCAGTCATCTCGCGCCTTGTTTTCACGGATACGTACAACGGCGTTCTCATAATGCAAATCATATCCTCCAGGGTCATTTCACCGTCTAGGTGGAGGTGAAGGCATGAGTTCAGGCTTTCACTCCGCTGGTTGCTTTTCATGCCAAGCCAAAACCCCTCTATCAGATAAGCCACGGCCCACAGTCTCCTCTTCTTATACATCCGTCTCAACCATGTTACAGTTTTTTCCGACTGCCATCTTTTGGTAAACGCGTGCCATCTCTCCTCAAACGTGGCCGTGGACGTGCTGTAGTGCAGAAGAGTTCGGAACTCCTTCAAGGACTTGTGACTGAGGTGAATCTTCATATTTTTTTTCTATATGCCACGTACATATACGGTGCCACATGTCTGGCAAGACTTCACGAATTGCCTTGATCATCGCAGCGTCGGCATCTGTGATTACACTCTTCGGCATCTTTTGACACATGGACCTCAAAAAAGTCTGCAGCAGCGACATGTATGTCTGTTCGGTCTCGTCCAAACTATGGCACAACCAAAAATAATGGTCTTCCGGTGATTGATAAGACCAACAAAAGGTATGAATGGCATACCATAGCGGTTCATCTTGTACGTGTTGTCAAATACAAGCACGTCGCCGAAGTCCTCATAGTCATGACGAGACTGGGAGTCACACCAGAACATCCTATTCAAGTGTCCTTCCTTATCTAGCATGTACTCGAAAAAGAAGCTAGGATCCCTCTGTTTCCTACTGGCCATGATGCCTATGGCTGTGGCAGCATCACCTTTTGAAAGCAGCTTCCTCTTCTCCCTGGCGCAAAGGTTGTATATTTCACGCCTGGTAAAACCAACACCGCCATACCATACATGTTTGCTGATGAGGGAATCCATCATGTCATGAATTCTAATCCCTGCAGCTCACATGGACATTATCTCATGCTTCTGGAACTCTTTGATTTTTCTGTGGGACCAAAGAAAAGGTACCTCGTCCGGTCCTGCCAACATATGGCTATGCTTGTCCTCAAAACTTGCAACGTACCAAACCCCACGCTTTTGGTCAAGCTTGACGGTCAAGTGTGCTTCCCAAAAGCAGCGTGTCTCGGCTCTGAGCCTACGGCTGTGTCCTTCCTCGGTTAGCAACTTGCTGTCACATTTCCCTTGTCTGGAACAAACAACCGCCTATAACGCATATGATGTGACTCGGTTTTGCTATACCTGACCTTATTCTTTCTAATGCTGAAACCATTAACTCTAGCATAGCTGTTGTAGAAATCATACGCAACATCGTGAGTCATAAAAGTCATGTCCATTATCTGCATGAACATATCCCTCTTATCATCTGCACTGGCAGTATCTTGGACATTCTTTGCCCCACCATCTTCTGTCACCTACACAATCAAAACATAGCCATGAAAACAGTTTTCTATGCTTTAACATTACTTTCATAAAACATGATTACACAAATACCTCACTCATGATGACCGACGACTGCGAATCCCCAGAATCAGGTGCATCTAATGATTCGTCGTTAAGGCCTGTCTCCGCGTCGGATTCACCGTAATAGTCGTACGCATTATGACATTCGGAAATGAACTGAAAAATACAACACAAATACATAATTACTTATCATATAATATTCCAGAATGAATTCAATTTGAATGCCAATAAAGTTTTTCACTTACGTACCTGACTAATGTAATATTCATTTGAGAGCTCCGAATTGTTTTCCTGACCATCATCATGCTCATCCATCTACAAATTTTCAACACAAAAATATAATGTTGATGGATGGCACCAAAAAAATTACAACATGATAATGCCACTCACATTAAAATCTTCCCATTCGTTCCCATTCTTTGACTGATCTCCAAGATCTGAATTTTCATCATCTTACCAATCTTCTATCCAGTCTTTCATCAGTTCTCCAAACTCCATGTCTACCATCATATCAGTTAACTCCTCGTCCGCAATTTCCTACAACAAATAATATGTATCAACACATGTGAAAACATTATCAATGATGAAATATCAACACATGGCACACGATCACGGATGTTATGTAAACAACCCCAACTGAGGCCGTTCAGATCTGCCAAACCAAGTCAGGAAGATGGACACGGCACCCGTCGTGATCACTTTCAATCGCGAGGAGCAGCACTACAAAACCTAGCTAGATCTATGATTACCTCTGCCGCCGGATACCTAGGTTAGCCGCCACATCAAATAACGATAGTCCTGGTGGACACAGCCGGCGGCAACCGACGCTACGTGAACCCTACACTGAAGAAACCCGGATCACGAGGAGCAACACTACTGGAACAAGATCCACGATCGCATGCGCCGCCGGGTAGGTAGGTTACCCGCCCTGCTAGGTTAACCACTACCTCTGACGGTGGCAGTTCGTTCGATGTTGCCGCGAGCGAGACTAGAGGGGTGCGGGGGATGCGGGATGCGGTACCTGTGAGCGCTGGAGATTCACGACGTTGCCGCGCCCGCTGTCCGACGAGATCACCGGCGACGAGATCGCCGGCGACGAGATAGCCACGCGCCACTGAAGATCTACCGCGTGAATTATGGAGCTGCGTGAATGCTCGCAAGATTGATGGAGCTGCGTGAATGATTGAATCCGGCAGGTCCTACGTGGTCGTGGGGTCATGTGATGTTTTTTTTTCGGACCAGGGTATTGTACGTATACGGTCTAGGTTATATAGGGCTAGACATGGCTTGGCAGAGCTAGATAGGGCTTGGATCTGGGATACGGCGGGCCAGAAAAAAACCAAACTCGCGAGGACAGAAATGCCCCTCGAAAATTAGGTTAGGGGGGAGCACCGGAGCAGGGCTCGAGTTGAACATGGACGTTGCATGCAATTGCAAACCCAATCCCTTAGAAACATGAACTGCGCTAGCAATTATGATACGAACTGAAGACAGGAAGCACAATTAATTAAGGATGATTAGATCGATGTTTGCGTGGTGCATTTGACAGAGAGAGATCCATTGGATTAGATCGATCGTTTGCGTCCGCTTGACAGAGAGATCGTGCAGTGCATGGATGAATCTCAGCTTGCGGTCGTTCTACGCTTACGATACACCTTACGGACCGTATATACACTAGATGCGTACGCTAGCAATCCGTATACGAACTGAAGACGCTCCTGAGTCCGAAGCACTCTAGTAGTGTATTGATCAAGGACGGCACGTACATAGCCCTGTGTCGCGATCCATCCATATATACCTACCTAGCTAGGGTTGCACACCTACGGACCTTCCATAGCTAGTTCCTTCTGATCGAGGCGACGAGAAGTACGTCCCCTAGCTAGCTCTGATCAAGCGAAGGCGATTCAATATGGCCGGCCATGACGAGCCCTTTCCCGTCGGCTCCACCTTCAGTCCCCAGGATCACGAGCTCATCAACCAGTTCCTCCGCCCGAGGATCGCCGGAGCAGACCGCGGCCGCTTCAGCAGCTTCATCCACGAAGACGACGTCTACTCCGCGCCACCCGGGGACCTCATCGAGAACCGTGCCCACGCGCCTGGCTCCGACAAGGACGACGGGAAAGGAGGCGTGTGGTACTTCTTCTCACCGGTCCGTCGTCACAAGACCAAAGGTGGCCGCAGCGGGAGGCGACAGCGCGTCGTCGACGACGACGAGGGTTACAACTGGCACTCCGAGAAGAGCCATCCCGTGCTAGACACTCAAGGTAAACGGGTCGGCCTCATCGACCATCTTTCCTTTGGGATCAAGAGGCCTGGAGCAGCCAGAACCAGGGTTGGGTGGTGCATGAAGGAGTACGGCCTCGACCACGAGGACGAACAAGACGGTGCGGCCGGAATGGTCCTATGCAAGATCTACGTCTCAACCCACAAGAGGGAGATTACCTACGCGTCGGTAATCAACGCCCCCTGGTTCCAAGAAGAAGAGGAAGGCGGCCGCCGAGGTCCAACATCCGGAGGCTCCACGTCCCAAAACCCCACGCCGCCAAGAAATGACCATCCAACAACAAGATGCCGCCGGCGGGACGCTTCGGGAGTTCGAGCGTTCGTTCATGTCCGACCAAGACGACGAGACGTTGCCCCCCGGAGTAGTGGACGACGGCAGCGTGGATCCAGGCGGGTTTTTCACCGACATGCTTCCAGAATTAGGACTGACGCTCCAGGGAAATACTAAGGCGGCCGAGCATGGCAGCGACTGTGCATTGGAGGAGTCCTTGGCCGGCAAACATGGCGACGTCCACCAAGGCGTCGAGACGGTGGAGGAGGATGACGGCAGCTTCCAATGCACATGGGAGGAGCTGTTCGGCGACGACATGGAAGTGGCATGCCCTGCCCCCGCGACGGCGTCGTTCGCACGTGAGGACCGAGTGTCCGTGTGTGTGAAGGAAAGTGCGGAATTTGCATCCGAGTGTGCGTGTATGTCTTGTTGATTGCACATTGTTGATGAACAAGCCATGCATATATGTGCAGCAGATTAAGTAATTGATATTCTTTTATCATATATTCATATTAGACTACGTAATGATTAGTGATACAATTCCTCTGTTCCTAAGCGTGAAATAAATACTTGACGAATCAAAAACAAAATCCTGTCTGATGAGATCGGTGCATGTACTTTGCTGCAAGAACACCTAGCTCTAAAGCATTATGTTCATCGAAAAGTGTAAGCATTCCTTTTTTCTGTGAACAGCCTAATCCCAGCCATTTCCATTAGTCCTCATAAAGGATATACATCTGCCCAGCATACAAAGGTATCGAGGAAATGAGAACGGGAAGAAATGGGTTTAAAGCACTAACAAGAAACCCACCGTGCATTGACGGCGTCAACGCATGCACTATGGTGCAAAAACCTGATGGCACCTAACCACTAGCCTAACAAGTTCAAAAGAGCCAACATCTAGCAATTCAGACGCAAACTAACAATATATGACCGCTAAAACGCCCATGAAGGCAACAATGGAAGTTCGATGTAGCAGTGTGAACATCTTGAGCAGCAGCACAAATCATAATCAGTAAATAACATTGTCTCAAAGCATCGCCACCCAATGTTTCAAAGGCCTCAACTTTCCCATCTTTCTTAAGACTCGCCCATCTTTCTTCGTGACATATAATGTTCCATCCATTATCTTAGCCTGATCTTTTCGAACCCTAGCCTGGAAGCCAGCAGCATACAATGCGGGTGGTCCAATTGTTGGTCCGCTGACCACATCCCTACCACTCCGGTCTCCCGAGAATATTGATCCATCCTCCCTATTTGCGCTGGTAAAAGAACTTTATTCCAAAGGTATAGGGTTACAATCACGAGGCAGGAGGTCCTCAACACACGGTGGACCTCGACCCAGCCTTACAACAGTAGTACTCTCTGTACGACTATACAGGGCCAAACAATCTGCTACCCTATTCTGCATACGGCTAATTTTTGAGGGAATAAACTCTCTATCTACCATAAGAAGTCGAATCTCAGCGACCAAATGTCCATAGGCCTACCTAGATAAACTGTCGCCAGACAGGGCGAGAGGGCGACAGAAGAATCCGACTGAAGAATGACAAGGAGATCACAATGCTGGATGACCAGAGCCATCCCTTGCATTAACGCATGCAACTCCGCTTCCAGAGCTTCATTGCAGTTAAAGATGCATCAGTACGCTGAGAAAATCACACTCCCATCATGTCTCCTTAGTACCATCCGTGCCGCTGCTGATCCATCAGATTGAAGAAAGGCTCCATCAACAGACAAGGCCACCTTACCCGGTGGTGGCTTCGGCCAGGGGTGGACTATGACCTCCTTTTGTGCGACAGTCAGCACCTCGCTCCGCATAGGCATCTTCCCTTTGATAATATCATCAATGGAGTATTTGGTGCATAGATCTAATGATTGCATATAACTTTGCAAATATAAAGTTGATGTAGCCACCGACGGAACTTCCTTTCCATGTACTAGATCTGACCGGAGAGACCAAATACGCCAAATCAGCATGATCACACCACGCCCTCATATACTCATCACAATTTGCCAACACATTTAGAAGCCAGTCTTGCCCTGTATCCTGCAGCAGTTCATGGCGTGACAAGCTCCACACGATCCGCATCTGTTGCCATAGTTGCTGAGCATGATCACATGTAACTAGGGCATGGAAAGAGGACTCCTTTTCCTTAGCGCATAGAGGGCATGTATCACGTGTAGATATATGGCGATACTTTTTGCAGGCGTTTGTTGTTGACGCCCCCGATACCGCCTTCCACGCCGAGATCCTCATCTTGAGGGGTACCTTGGTTGTCCATATGCACTGCTAGATCGGCCTGTCCCCAGAGGGCCTGCTGCTTGTCGCGGGTGTCCTCCCCTGATCGACGCTAAGAGTTGCGAGCCTGTAGGCACTCCTGACAGAAAATTGTCCGCTCCTCTCCGGAAACCAGGCAATGAAGTCTTGGTCATTCCTTGGTGAGGTACGGATCTTAAGAATCTCCCGCACGTCCATGTCCCAAAAATGTTCTCGCAGCCTTTGTTCGTCCCAAGCACCGTGTACAGTTAAGAAATCCGCCACCCAATTAAGTCTGCAGTTGCGCTTTGGTGTGATTGGCCGAAGATTATGACCCCTCGGAATTCACGCATCTCTCCAAGTTCTAACCATTGTCCCGTCCCCCACCCGCCAAATGATGCCTTTCTTCACCTACTCAAGACCATGTACAATCCCCTTCCAAAATGCAGACGAGCTGGTCGGAAACACTGTATCCAACAAATTACCATGGGGGTAATATTTTGCTCTAAGAAGTCGTGCACACAGGATATTGGGCAATCCAACAGACGCCATGCCTGCTTAGCAAGCAGGGCATGATTGAAAGCTCTCATGTCATGGAAGCCCATGCCCCCCATAGACTTTGGAACCACCATCTTCTTCCAACTAAGCCAGGCCATCTCCCTCTTACCATTCTCCACCCCCCACCAGTACTGCCTCATCATCCTTGTCAAGTCATCGCAAACTGACGCAGCTAACCTGAAGATACTCATAACATATGTAGGGATGGCATGTGCAACAGACTTAATCAAGATTTCCTTGTTCCCCAAAGATACAAACTGTTCACTCCAATCTATCAACCTTGCTCTCAATCTTTCCTGAAGTGTTTCGAATTGTCCTTTGTGAAACTCTTCCTTCTGGCACCGGTAAGCCCAGGTATTTGGGATCAAATACTTGTTGGGAAACTTCCAAAATGCCTTTTACCTCATCCGCCACCACCGCATTGTAGTTGTCAGAGAAGAGGATGGAACACTTTTCGGGGTTTATAAGTTGACCCATCGCTGAAATGTAAGTGTTCAACAAACCGTTGACAATGCTAGCTTGCTGGCTCGAAGCCTCAAAGAACAATAATGTATCATCCGCAAATAGTAAGTGGGATATCACCGGAGCACCTCGACAAATGGTCACTCCCCTTAATTCACCACTCTCAACAGAGCTGGTAATTAGAGCAGACAAGGCGTCAGCGACAAAAAGAAATAGAAATGGGGACAGCGGATCACCTTGTCGAAGCCCTCTTGACGGGGAGAAAACCTCAAGCAACTTTCCATTAAATTTCATAGAATATGTGACCGATTTTACACAAGCCATCATCCACTTGATCCACGTTGCAGAGAAACCCCATCTGCCTAAGGCCTTCTCTAGGAAGTCCCAATCCACCCGGTCATAAGCCTCAGACAAGTCCAACCTGTATGCACATGCAACTGGATTATTATTCTTGAGAGTCTGAATATGATTGATACACTCAAAAGCTATGATCGAGTTATCCGAGATAAGCCAGCCGGGTATAAAAGCACTTTGGTTTTCTGAAATTAGTTCCGCCAACAGAGGACGTAGCCGGTTCACCAAGCACTTAGACACAATCTTGTAGATCACGTTACACAAACTTATTGGACTAAAATCCTTGAGCTCCTTAGGAAGCCGAACCTTCGGAATTAGTACAATAGCCGTATCATTCACACCCTCCGGCATGACTCCTGTATCAAAAAATTCCATAACTGCCGCTGTAATCTCCCCCTTCATAACAGCCCAATTCCGCTGATAGAACCGAGCAGGAAACCCATCCGTACATGGTGCTTTTAGCGGTCCAATTTGGAACAGCGCATCGGACACCTCTTCCACAGTGAACGGCCTACACAAAGTTGTGTTCATCTCTTGTGTAACTTTTGGTGTTATCCTCTCCAGGACCGCCTCCGGGGAGAGGGTCGGGTCCTTTGTGAACACCTCCTTAAAGTATGAGGTGGCCATCAACTCCATCTCAGAGGGGGACGAGCACCACGTCCCATCAGTACGTCTCAGACGCTGAATATAATTGCGACGCGCGCGCCACACAGCCCGCCGATGGAGGTACATAGTGTTCCTCTCACCTTCCTTGAGCCATGTGATTCGTGAACGCTGCAGCCACAACATCTCTTTACGGTACAATAACTCGTCCAGTTGATACATCTTCTGTCTTATGGCTGCCCTATCCGCATCTTGAAGCTGCAAGTCAGCTAGTTCAGTGTGCAACTTTTCAATCTCGGTCATGACATGGCCGAAATTTGCCTTGCTCCATGCTCGCAGCCGCTGCATCATCTCCTTCAGGGCATCACGAACTGACCCCAGATGCCCATTTGGTTTACTTTTGCCCCAGCTTTCAGCAATCACTGCCTCCCTATATCTTGAACTGGTGAGAGAGACCATGGCAAGGAAGGCCAGCAAGGTCCGAGTGGTGGACCGGTGGTGTCGTCGTGGCAGCATCGCGTGCTAGTTCCATTCGAAAACTCGTATCAAGCAGCCTAGTGTAGTGCTAATCGGACTTTTTTTTGTTACAACAACCACAAAAGTTATATCTACCTTGTACTCTAATTAAATATAATGAATAATCTCTTGCTTGAAATAAAAACTACATCATGTATTTAGCCAAATTATCTTTAAGCTACTTCAGGAAACTATTAAGCTACCCATGTACCACAAAACTAATAAACTTAATAGATATCATCAAAAAAAGAAAAAAAATATTAGTAGAAGTTTAAGCTCTAATGACCTTTTAGGGTGGAATCAAACATTGCTTAAAAATTAGTTTATCTCTTTTGTTTGGCAGTTGATTATTTAAGGTTTGACAATACACTCCTTGTACCGATGAAATTTGACCGAGTACCTTTGGCCTCCCAGGAACCATTTGAAGGATTGGAAGGTGCAAAAAGAATTCATGGGTTTTCTTTGGCATTGAGACGCATCATTAAGCCCCGGCATTACGGGAGCATTGTTGCTCCGAAATTAGCAACACTATAATAATCATCAATAATGTCTTCTATCGTGCCCCCCCCCCCCCCCCTAATTCCATTGATGAAGGAAATGTTATGCTTGCAAGGTTTCCTGATACTTGGAATTCTCTACATATGCATGTCCTCACATCTAGATCCACAAATTGTCGCTCGCCATCGTCACCGCCTAACTCACTATGCTTTCATGTGGTCAATCCTCTCATATTCTAAAAAGACGAGGCACAAGAGCACACTGCACGATCGACCCGTACGCTCAAGAAACTTTGGCAGCTGATTAGAGTCTGTCATACACGCAAATTGGGGAAGTGATAGCACCAACATTTGAATAAAAAATGCTTGCTCTATTCCGGATGGACGGACACAGCCGGTTACTATGGTGGAATCGTTTTGGCTGCCAAAATTTGTTAAGATCGATTGAGCCGGCTCTTGGGGTTGCTTTGCTTTTCATTGATGCGAGCCATATGCATTGGACGAGATGATTTTATCTTTCCATTCAAGTTTTGAGGGAGGAATACGTGTACAACAGATCAATGCCAGTGTACACAAGACACCATCGCCCGTCGAGCTGGCATCCACTTGGACACATTGCCTGCCTGCCACCTTTTCCTCCAATAGGGACCGTATTTGGTCTTCTGCCACAACACTCGTTCTTACATGCGTGTGCTCTAGCTCACAGCCACAGCATCACGCTACCTAAATCCATGGCTCCGACTCTTTGTGCATATTGTGCGCCCCGATCTCTTCCCACAGCCCCAACGCCATCTCTCTTCCCACGTCTCTCAATCCTGCCCCGATCCAAGGGCCGCTGCTGCACATGGCGACAGCTGTGCCGGCGGCCAGCATGCTGTTCGTTGGTGAAGACCTCGACTCGGAGGCAGCGGCAGAGCTAGACAAGATTTTCAGGAGGGGGGGGGGGGGGGGACAAAAATATGTATTTTGGGGGAGGGGAGTGGGGCAAAGATTATATTTCCTCTAAACTAAGCAGTCCCCAAAAAATTCCTACCCTGCTTTTATAAAAGCTAGGGCAAGGGGGGGAGGGCGCATGGCCCTGCAGCAACGTACATAGCTCCGTCATTGCTTGGAGGAGACATTGTGGGACCTGTATGAGTGCTGGTGCAGCATTCACGAGGTGTCATGCGACCCCGTCGACAAGTTGAGGCGGTTCACCGTCTTCAACGCTCGTCATGGCGTTATGGTTCTGCCAGTCGCCACCACTCCTGCGTAAGTTCTTTCACATATTATTACTTTCATCGTAGCAATTCGGGTCTACTATCTCATCATAAATCGATAGAGAAAGTGAAAACTCTGTACTGCTTGTTTCGCTAGCACTAGTATAATGACGATGAAAACTAAAATCAATCCGAAATAGGTGAAAAAGTAACATCATGTAAATTGTAGTATCATAACCTAACGAAAAAATTAGTTAGATTGGAAAGATATGTATTCAATGATGGTTAATAGGCTCCCCTCACCTTCGATATGCAATGGAATAGTTTGATTGCAAGGTTTTATGTATATAATAATGCTCAATAGGTTCAACTGAGAGCTATTCTGGAATCAAACTCCTACTAATATCTCATTTTGCATTTTCTACTGAAGTCCGCCATCCTCCTTCCTTTCTCCCATAAGGCATGTTACCATTTTCTACCAAATAACTTTCTTTTGTTAGTATCGCTGTATAATATTATAATTTTTCTAACTCGCTTTTATTTATTTTTCTTTCGGTTGTAGCCCTCAAGAAGTGGTGAAGTTTAATATCTATCCGATCGTACACAATGTTCACGTCGACTTTGCGTGCCAAGCTATTGGGCCCAAATCCGGGGAAGGTCAAACGATGACTCGTGCTGCTCGTCAGGCAGACCAAGGACAACAGGCCTCCACCATGGTGGGTTGAAGTGGTGTTGGTAGGCAAGGGCGGGGCTGCCCCCCAAGGATTCTGCCCGCAACGACAACGTGTACGTCTTCGCCTTCACCAACTTCGAAGGAAAGTTGTTCAAACTGACAGATGAAAGAACTAAAGTCCATCCGGACGCCACACTGGTAGGACTCAACGGTAATTATAACACCTTGGTTGGTGGTGCCACAAACCTACCGCAACTGAAGCTCGGTAAGTTTGGCGTGGCAGACGGCGGCGGTGGCACTGTGAGAGCAAAACAGGAAGAAACCATTTAAGCACGACGAGCTGAAGAAGGATTTGGTGATCATGAGTGTGGTCGTGTGCTAGGCCGCAAGGCTGCGGGCCGTGTACGATGCCATGAATTGCGGTTGGAGCACGCTGTCCAGTGGCAGAATCACAGCTAAAGACGCCGCAAAAACTACATCAACAAATGGTCCTCCCTCCCCAATCAAGGTGGTGCGTGGCTGGAAGGGCGGTGTTTCAAAGGCACACACGGTTCAGCCAGTTCGAGAGCACGGGATTAGCACCGGGGACCATGCCTTGGCACTGGCAGTTGTTGAGCTCGTGTTCAACGTCGTAGCTAGCTAGAGAGAGGGAGACCCTTGATTTGTTCAGAGAGAGAGACAGAATACGTTCACCAGTGTCCTCCCGTACGTATATGGGATACGTGCATATGCACAAACATTTGTTCACTATGTGGAGGACGGTGAAAATTGATGGACTGATCGAGACTTCACGTGCATGTTAAGTTACTTGAGAAAAATAATTGATATGAGCCGAGAGAGTGGTTCGCAGAACAGATTGATGAAGTACCTTATAAAATAAAAAAGTAACAACAATATGCAATATGGTACTTAAGACACCATGCCTTTTTTTCAATACACGGTGAACAGGAAACTAGCACCAGATGATAAGAACAAGAAAAATAAAAATAAAAATGAAATACGAAAATAGAAACACCATGAAAATTTTCTTTCATACATGATTTTTTTATTACACAATAGATATTTCTGGACTACATGAATATTTTTAATATATGTTGATTTTTTTTCTGAATGCATGATAAATAGGTTCTAAATTCACGAACAACGCTATTCTGAAAAAAGATTAATGTTTTTAAATATATGTTGAATAAAATTTCAAATATACCATTTCCATTCTGAAATGTGCAACGAACATTTTAAAAAGTACACATGATTTTTTTAAATACAAGATGATCTTACTTTAAATGTACAATGAATTTCCTCGTATAGGTGCTGAATATTTTCTGAAATAATCCCTCCATGTCAGATTGAACTGCAAAATTGTAATATATTTTAGTACAGAGGTAGTATATAATGAACATTTTAGGTAAACGGTGAACATTTGGAACTACAAAATGAGTATTAATAAAATAGAGTAATGATATTTTTGAATTGCACTACTTACAATTTTAATACACAATGATTGGTAATCCGACAAGAACAGTAACAATGAAAAAAAGTAACAAAAATAATAGAAAGAAGAAAGGACACAAAAAAGGAAAATAAAACATAAAAATGAATAAAATAAACAAAAAGGGACTGGTGAATGTCTAGTACTCCCTTTGTAAGTAAATATAAGAGTATTTATATCAAAAATGCCAAACAGAAACAGAGGTCCATGGAGGCCTTTATTTGAAAACTTCAAACTTCAAACTTTTCAGTTTCAAAAAATTCTGAAAATAAATACACATGTACCTAGATACATAATGTACATGTGTGCAAATTTTCAGGTTGAAATACATTAAAATGTGAGCTACACAGAAACGACAAATCTAGGGATTTTTAGCATATGTACTTCTAAGTCCATGATTTTGTTTTTTATGCACCTCATATTCAAGGTATTCCGTCCTGAAAATTTTCACACGTACACTTTACATCCTTACATACATGTGTATTGTTTTCCAGAATTTTCTGAAACTGAAATTTGTGAATTTTGAAATTTTCAAAATGAAGGGCTCCATGGAGCTCGGACTCTAAAATGCCGTACTCCGTTTAGCTCAGTAAAATAGTGACTTAAATGCTCTTATATTTTTTTACAGAGGGAGTACTATGAGTCTCACGCGAACAAGGAAAAATAAACATAGCAAGCCTAGTGTGCGCTACAATGAGCCTAACATCGTTGCGGTTTTGTGGCCAGGCTCATTCTCGATACCACAAATATCTAGTGCTATTTCTCGCTCGCAATAAGTGGCTGGCCCCAATTTGGGGCCTTAAGTGCCCGTTAAAATGTTTCTGTAAACAGCACACAAGAGCTACCTCTCTAGATCAAAATGGGCTGGACTATCAAACATATTTTTCCTTTTTGTTTCTTCGTTTCTTTGTTTTTCTCTGAATGGGCTATTGTATTGTTTTACTTCTTGTTTTTTATTTTCTTTTTTTATTTTCCCAATTCACTTTTCCCATTCTAAAAAACAATGAAATGTTTCGCAAAACCGGTAATTTTTTTTTAAATTTACAATTTGTTTTTGAAAATTGACGAACATTTTTTCAAAATTTTGAACTTACATTCAATATCGACGAACTTTTTACAAATTTGTGAACTTCTTTTTTGGATTTTGATGAAATTTTCCCCAAAATTTCTGAACACATTTTCTAAATCAATGAACTTATTTCAAATTGATGAAATATTTCCAGAATCAATTAACCTTTTTCAAATTTGTGGACTTTTTCTTGTTGGCGATGGGCCCTCCATGTGCTTTGTATTTCAAAATTGGTGAACATTTTTTATACATAAATTAAAATTTTCGAATTGGTGATCTTTTTCACAATCTATGAACTTTTTTGAATTTGTGAACTTTTTTTGAAAGTTGATGAACTTTTCTTTGAATTGAGTGAACTTTTTTTGTGAAATTTTATGAATTTCTATTTTTTTGGAAATATTATTTTCATCACCAAGTTGACATTTTCTTCTTGAAAAAAAAGGATTTCATTGAAGTAATAAAAACTATAACCGGTGGACCGGTCAACCCGTAACCAGCCGAACTGGAAAACCGACGCACCCTCATCCTTTTTGAGCCGGTCCACGAAGCGGGCGCGTGCACAACAAGATCACATAGGAGCTCTGTAGTAAGCGAGGCATCGTTTTTGTGTTTGTGACCAACAAGCTCTACTGCTTCTGAACGCTGCTCTATGGGCCATGCACACCAGTCTAGATGCATGCTCGCTCCAAACATGCTACCTATTTAAGAGCAACTTTTATGCTGGAGAAAGCCACAACTTTGTAGCCCTCCGTGAGCGCGGCCTTCCTTTCTTTCATTGTGGCCATCGTCATGTGGGCAGGGTAGGTGCGGGCGGCGGGGAGACGCTCTGGCCTGACGACTGCTTCAACCTTATGGATCACGTTCTGCTCGACCAACTTGGACCACCTCTGGGTATTCTCCTAGAAGTTTCTCACATCACAACCCTCTTCAGTCTCACCGAAGAAAGGTCCACATGGAGGGTTCAGCCATCAAGACATGGTAGATAGGGAGTGAGGCAAGCGGCGACGGAGAAGATGTGTGAAGTTTACGGCGACGAAGAAGAGTAAGGAGTGGCACCGCCTAGCGAGTGTGGTTCGGTTTATATATCACGGCCTTCATCTCCCACAGGTCCCGTGGTAGATATAGGGGACCAGTCCCTCTTCAGGTTGCCACCGCTGGGACTGATGACGTCTACACGGACCCAGCTCGAGCCATGAGAAATGCGGCGCGAGGCCGGGGTGGTGATACGTCTCAAGCATATCTATAATTTTTAATTGTTATATGCTATTATGTAATCACTTTCAAATTCTTTTTATAGCATTTTAAACTATTTTCCTGGACTAACATATATATTATTACAGTGCCAACTGTCAGTTGTTGTTTTATGCTTGTTTTTGACTTTTCAGAAAATCAATATCTACCAGGTAGAAAAACCTGAGGATTTAATATGTATTTTTGAGTAATCGCTACTATGAGAAAGCTTATAGATAGAACCTTAGCAGTAGCGCGGGATTGTGACACGGCGCTACTAATAATTAGCAGTAGCGCATGTCTCGTACCAACGCCATAGGTAGGACAGTAGTAGTAGCGCTGGGCCGCGGCACCCCGCTACTGCTAAGTGGCCCCCTTTACTCATCGGGGTTAGACAGAGTGGCAGCGCTAGACCTGGGTCCGCCATACTACTAAGGCTGTTAGCATAGCACGGGCCGCCCAACGAGCGGTACTACTACAGCTAGCCCGGGCCCAGCTCACATGCCCAACTTAGCAGGAGTGTGGGTTGTTGCCCCGCGCTACAACTAGGTGGGCAGCAGTAGCATGGCCCGATGAGCCGCACTACTGCTAATCCCACCTTATCCTCTCCGGCCCACGTGCACGGTCTCACTCTCCCTCTCCACTCCCACCGTTCTCTCCATCTTCCCCCGCCGCCGCACGCTGCCGTCGTCGCCCGCATTACCTTGCTGTTGTCGTCGTCGCCCGCTGCCACCGTCGCCCCCCGATATATGTCCCTCCCACCCTCTCCCTCCCACCCTCCCTTCTCCCTCCCTCCCTCTGACCCTCTTCCTCCATCCCTCCCTCCCTCTCCCTCTGACCCTGTCCCTCCATCCCTCCCTCCTGTATTGCATAAATTGATGGATTAGAAGTAGGTTAGGGTTGGAACTAGGGTATTTTTGGTAATATAATTTTTTAGTAGGTCTTTTCAATTATATTTTTAGTCAAAAATAGATATAGAATAGAAAATTTGCCGGAATCTTGGCTTTTGTTGTTTGCAGGGAACACCTCCGAGTAGCCTATGTTTTGCCGGAATGTTGATTCATTTCCGTTTCGGCAAATTTCAGGCGCTCGATATGTCCTATTTTAGCAAAGGTCGTGCCGAATTTTTTATGTCATTTCTCCATATATGTAACCGATTGACTTTCAGTTTGTCGATGCTACTTGAGTGACTTTCAGTCTGTTCTTGAAGGAAGGATGCCGACTATTGTCGTGGGGGTCGCTTCTTTCCTTCTTCTCGTGATATACCTTGGTAATGCACGAGAGAAGGAGGGGAAGCGACCATCACCGATGGTCGAAATATCAGAGAGGGAGTATCCACCATATACTGTCGAAATATCAGAGAGGAAGAATCCTGATTGTTATCGTGGGGGTGGCTTCTTCTTCGTTCACGTGTGCTAGACATTAAGGTGAAATGCACTCACAATATCAGAGAGGGAGTGCCCACCATATACACCATGTGAGATAGAGTGTAGCAAGGAAGACTCGATGGACCGAAAGTCAAGCTGTGCTGCATAATGACCTATGTGTTGAGTTTCCTGGCAATTGCCCTCGATTGATATTTAATCTTTGAATTATGAACATAGGAAATGTCCGACGATGATAGGATCCCTGAGTGCGACTACTATGGCAAGGACCGGGGTCTGTGTGATAGGCCTCACCTGGAAGACGGACGATGCTTCAGTATTAAGCTCGATGAGACCTTCGATGTTTGTACGGTACGCAAGGATGACAAGACTTTTTTTCATAATCAAGCATGACTTCTGCTTCTTCAACGTGTATTTTCTGTTTTTTACAATTCTACTAGTGCATTCCCCGCCATGCAAGATGTTATGTCTTGGAGAAGCTGGATTTCGAAGATCATGAGAATAGGGACACAAAGAGAGGTCACCGATCAGGACCCAACATGGTTACGCTTTTGCCGTAAAGCTATACAATGGGGTGACCTACTCCCATTTTGGTTTCTCGAATTGGATAGCACTATGCAAGGCGTATGGTTTCCAGGAGGGTATGCATGTCACCTTCAATCTTGGTGATCCTGAAGATGACATCGACGAAGATAATATCGACATTTGGGTCGATATTAATACGCTTTCAGTTCTACCTCTATGTGAGTTTCTCAAACATATTTATTAAGTAATTTATATTGTTTATTTAAAAATAGTTGACAGCTTATTCCATTCTTCAAAAAATGTACGGAAAGTAATAGATAAAACCTACTATAGTTATGGGTCTGAACTAACTTGCGAGGAGATAAATCATTTTGTTTCATGGATTAATGATGTTGAGACTTTCAAGACGAGTCATTATTGAAGGAAATATGCCCTAGAGGCAATAATAAAGTTATTATTTATTTCCTTATTTCATGATAAATGTTTATTATTCATGCTAGAAATGTATTAACCGGAAACATAATACATGTGTGAATACATAGACAGATAGTGTCACTAGTATGCCTCTACTTGACTAGCTCATTAATCAAAGATGGTTAAGGTTTCCTAACCATAGACATGAGTTGTCATTTGATAAATGGGATCACATCATTAAGAGAATGATGTGATTGACTTGACCCTTTCCGTTAGCTTAGCACTTGATCTTGTAGTATATTGATATTGCTTTCTTCATGACTTATACATGTTCCTATGACTATGAGATTATGCAACTCCCGAATATCGAAGGAACACTTTGTGTGCTACCAAACGTCACAACGTAAAGGTGCTCTACAGGTGTCTCCGATGGTACTTATTGAGTTGGCATAGATCAAGATTAGGATTTGTCACTCCGACCGTCGGAGAGGTATCTCTGGGCCCTCTCGGTAATGCACATCACTATAAGCCTTGCAAGCAATGTGCTAATGAGTTAGTTGCGGGATGATACATTATGGAACGAGTAAAGAGACTTGCCGGTAACGAGATTGAACTTGGTATTGAGAAACCAACGATCGAATCTCGGGCAAGTAACATACTGATGACAAAGGGAACAACATATGTTGTTATGCGGTTCGACCGATAAAGATCTTCGTAGAATATGTAGGAGCCAATATGGGCATCCAGGTTCCGCTATTGGTTATGGACCAGAGAGATGTCTTGGTCATGTCTACATATTTCTCGAACCCGTAGGGTCCGCACGCTTAACGTTCGTTGACGATATAGTATTATATGAGTTATGTATGTTGGTGACCGAATGTTGTTCGGAGTCCCGAATATGATCACGGACATGACGAGGAACTCCGGAATGGTCCGGAGATAAATATTGATATATGGGATAATATTGTTTGGTCTCCGGAAGGGTTCCGGAATTCACCGGAAGGGGTTCCGGATGTTTCCTGAAATGTGTGGGTATGAGAACACTTTATTTGGGCCAAAGGGGAAAGCCCACAAGGTTTTTGGAAAGCGCAAAAGAAAGTTTTGCGGAGTCCAGGGACCAGACGCCTGGGTCCCTGGCGTCTGGGTCCAGACGCCGGGATCCTTGGCGTCTGGCCCTAGAGTCCGCGAAGGACTCTTGCCTTTCGGATGAAACCGACTTTGTGGAGGCTTTTACTCCAAGTTTCGACCCCAAGGCTCAACATATAAACAGAGGGGCAGGGCTAGCACCAAAGACACATCAAGAAACACCAAGCCGTGTGCCGGCAACCCCGTCCCCTCTAGTTTATCCTCCGTCATAGTTTCTGTAGTCCTTAGGCGAAGCCCTGCGGAGATTGTTCTTCACCAACACCGTCACCACGCTGTCATGCTGCCGGAGCTCATCTACTACTTCGCCCGTCTTGCTGGATCAAGAAGGCGAGGACGTCATCGAGCTGAACGTGTGCTGAACGCGGAGGTGCCGTATGTTTGGTACTTGATAGGGGCAGATCGTGAAGGTGTACGACTACATCAACCGCGTTGATAAACGCTTCCGCTTAGCGATCGTCAAGGGTATGAAGATACACTTTCCCTCTCGTTGCTATGCATCACCATGATCTTGCGTGTGCGTAGGGATTTTTTTGAAATTACCACGTTCCCCAACAGTGGCATCCAAGCCATGTTTATGCGTAGATGTTATATGCACGTAGAACAAAAGTGAGTTGTGGGCGAGTCATACTGCTTACCAGCATGTCATACTTTGGTTCAATGGTATTGTTGGATGAAGCGGCCCGGACCGACATTATGCGTACGCTTAGGCGAGACTGGTTCTACCGACGTGCTTTGCACATAGGTGGCTGGCGGGTGTCAGTTTCTCCAACTTTAGTTGAACCGAGTGTGTCTACGCCCGGTCCTTGTTGAAGGTTAAAACATCACTAACTTGACGAAATATCATTGTGGTTTTGATGTGTAGGTAAGAATGGTTCTTGCTCAGCCTGTAGCAGCCATGTAAAACTTGCAACAACAAAGTAGAGGACGTCTAACTTGTTTTTGCAGGGCATGTTGTGATGTGATATGGTCAAGACATGATGCTAAATTTTATTATATGAAATGATCATGTTTTGTAACAGAGTTATTGGCAACTGGCAGGAGCCATATGGTTGTCGTTTTATTGTATGCAATGCAATCGCCCTGTAATTTCTTTACTTTATCACTAAGTGGTAGCGATAGTCGTAGAAGCAATAGTTGGCGAGACGACAATGATGCTATGATGGAGATCAAGGTGTCGTGCCGGTGACAATGGTGATCATGACGGTGCTTTGGAGATGGAGATCAAAGGCACAAGTTGACGATGGCCATATCATATCACTTATATTGATTGTATGTGATGTTTATCTTTTATGTATCTTATTCTACTTTGATTGACGGTAGCATTATAAGATGATCTCTCACTAAATTTCAAGGTATAAGTGTTCTCCCTGAGTATGCACCGTTGCAAAAGTTCTTCGTGCCAAGACACCATGTGATGATCGGGTGAGATAAGCTCTACGTTCAAATATAACGGGTGTAAGACAATTTTACACACGCAGAATACTCAGGTTAAACTTGACGAACCTAGCATATACAGATATGGCCTCGGAACACTGAGACCGAAAGGTCGAGCGTGAATCATATAGTAGATATGATCAACATAGTGATGTTCACCATTGAAAACTACTCCATCTCACGTGATGATCGGATATGGTTTAGTTGATTTGGATCACGTGATCACTTAGATGACTAGAGGGATGTCTATCTAAGTGGGAGTTCTTAAGTAATATGATTAATTGAACTTTAATTTATCATGAACTTAGTACCTGATAGTATTTTTTCTTGTCTATGTTGTTGTAGATAGATGGCCCGTTCTGTTGTTCCGTTAAATTTTAATGCGTTCCTTGAGAAAGCTAAGTTGAAAGATGATGGTAGCAATTACACAGAGTGGGTCTGTAACTTGAGGATTATCCTCATTGCTGCATAGAAGAATTATGTCCTGGAAGCACCGCTGGGTGCCAGGCCTGCTGCAGATGCAACTGCAGACATTGTGAACGTCTGGCAGAGCAAAGCTGATGACTACTCGATAGTTCAATGTGCCATGCTTTACGGCTTAGAACCGGGACTTCAACGACATTTTGAACGTCATGGAGCATATGAGATGTTTCAGGAGTTGAAGTTAATATTTCAAGTGAATGCCCGTATTAAGAGATATGAAGTCTCCAATAAGTTCTATAGCTGCAAAATGGAGGAGCATAGTTCTGTCAGTGAACATATACTCCAAATGTCTAGGTATAATAATCACTTGATTCAACTGGGAGTTAATCTTCCTGATGATAGTGTCATTGAAAGAATTCTTCAATCACTGCCATCAAGCTATAAGAGCTTTGTGATGAACTATAATATGCAAGGGATGAACAAGACTATTCCCGAGCTCTTCGCAATGCTAAAGGCTGCGGAGGTAGAAATCAAGAAGGAGCATCAAGTGTTGATGGTCAACAAGACCACCAGTTTCAAGAAAAAGGGTAAAGGGAAGAAGAAGGGGAACTTCAACAAGAACGGCAAGCAAGTTGCCACTTAGGAGAAGAAACCCAAGTCTGGACCTAAGCCTGAGACTGAGTGCTTCTACTGCAAAGGGACTGGCCACTGAAAGCGGAACTGCCCCAAGTATTTGGCGGATAAGAAGGATGGCAAGGTGAACAAAGGTATATGTGATATACATGTTATTGATGTGTACCTTACTAATGCTCGCAGTAGCACCTGGGTATTTGATACTGGTTCTATTGCTAATATTTGCAACTCGAAACAGGGACTACGGATTAAGTGAAGATTGGCTAAGGATGAGGTGACGATGCGCGTGGGAAATGGTTCCAAAGTCGATGTGATCGCGTCGGCACGCTACCTCTACATCTACCTTCGGGATTAGTTTTAGACCTAAATAATTGTTATTTGGTGCCGGCGTTGAGCATGAACATTATATGCCGGCATTGAGCATGAACATTATATCTGGATCTTGTTTGATGCGAGATGGTTATTCATTTAAATGAGAGAATAATGGTTGTTCTATTTATATGAGTAATATCTTTTATGGTCATGCACCCTTGAAGAGTGGTCTATTTATATTAATCTTGATAGTAGTGATACACATATTCATAATATTGAAACAAAAGATGCAGAGTTGATAATGATAGTGCAACTTATTTGTGGCACTGCCGTTTAGGTCATATTGGTGTAAAGCGCATGAAGAAACTCCATACTGATGGAATTTTGAATCACTTGATTATGAATCACTTGGTACTTGCGAACCATGCCTCATGGGCAAGACAACTAAAACGCCGTTCCCCGGAACAATGGAGCGAGCAATAGATTTATTGGAGATCATACATACTGATGCATGTGGTTCGATGAATGTTGAGGCTCGCGGCATGTATCGTTATTTTCTCACCTTCACAGATGACTTAAGCAGATATGGGTATATCTACTTAATGACACATAAGTCTGAAACATTTGAAAAGTTCAAAGAATTTCAGAGTGAAGTGGAAAATCATCGTAACAAGAAAATAAAGTTTCTACGATCTGATCGTGGAGGAGAATATTTGAGTTACGAGTTTGGTCTCCATTTGAAACAATGCGGAATAGTTTCACAACTCACACCACCCGGAACACCACAGTGTAATGGTGTGTCCGAACGTCGTAATCGTACTTCACTAGATATGGTGTGATCTATAATGTCTCTTACTGATTTATCGCTATCATTTTGGGGTTATGCTTTAGAGACGGCTGCATTCACGTTAAATAGGGCACCATCGAAATCCGTTGAGACGACGCCTTATGAACTGTGGTTTGGCAAGAAACCAAAGTTGTCATTTCTTAAAGTTTGGGGCTGCGATGCTTATGTGAAAAAGCTTCAACCTGATAAGCTCGAACCCAAATCGGAGAAATGTGTCTTCATAGGATACCCTAAGGAGACTGTTGGGTACACCTTCTATCACAGATCCAAAGGCAAGACACTTGTTGCTAAATTTGGATCCTTTCTAGAGAAGGAGTTTCTCTCGAAAGAAGTGAATGAGAGGAAAGTAGAACTTGATGAGGTAACTATACCTGCTCCCTTATTGGAAAGTAGTTCATCACAGAAATCAGTTCCTGTGACGCCTACACCAATTAGTGAGGAAGCTAATGATATTGATCATGAAACTTCAGATCAAATTACTACCAAACCTCGTAGGTCAACCAGAGTAAGATCCGCACCAGAGTGGTATGGTAATCCTATTCTGGAGGTCATGTTACTTGACCATGGCGAACCTACGAACTATGAGGAAGCGATGATGAGCCCAGATTCCGCAAAATGGCTTGAGGCCATGAAATCTGAGATGGGATCCATGTATGAGAACAAAGTGTGGACTTTGATTGACTTGCACGATGATCGGCAAGCCATCGAGAATAAATGGATCTTCAAGAAGAAGACTGACGCTGACGGTAATGTTACCGTCTACAAAGCTCGACTTGTTGCGAAAGGTTTTCAACAAGTTCAAGGAGTTGACTACGATGAGACTTTCTCATTCGTAGCGATGCTTAAGTTTGTCCGAATCATGTTAGTAATTGCCGCATTTTATGATTATGAAATTTGGCAAATGGATGTCAAAACTGCATTCCTGAATGGATTTCTGGAAGAAGAGTTGTATATGATGCAACAAGAAGGTTTTGTCGATCCGAAAGGTGCTAACAAAGTGTGCAAGCTCCAGCGATCCATTTATGGACTGGTGCAAACCTCTCGGAGTTGGAATAAACGTTTTGATAGTGTGATCAAAGCTTATGGTTTTATACAGACTTTTGGAGAAGCCTGTATTTACAAGAAAGTGAGTGGGAGCTCTGTAGCATTTCTAGTACTATATGTGGATGCCATATTGTTGATTGGAAATGATATAGAATTTTTGGATAGCATAAAAGGATACTTGAATAAGAGTTTTTCAATGAAAGACCTCTGTGAAGCTGCTTACATATTGGGCATCAAGATCTATAGAGATAGATCAAGACACTTAATTGGACTTTCACAAAGCACATACCTTGACAAAGTTTTGAAAAATTTCAAAATGGATAAAGCAAAGAAAGGGTTCTTGCTTGTGTTACAAGGTGTGAAGTTGAGTCAGGCTCAATGCCCGACCACTGCAGAAGATAGAGAGAAAATGAAAAATGTTCCCTATGCTTCAGCCATAGGCTCTATCATGTATGCAATGCTGTGTACCAGACCTGATGTGTGCCTTGCTATTAGTTTAGCAGGGAGGTACCAAAGTAATCCAGGAGTGGATCACTGGACAGCGGTCAAGAACATCTTGAAGTACTTGAAAAGGACTAAGGATATGTTTCTCATTTATGGAGGTGACAAAGAGCTCGTCGTAAATGGTTACGTCGATGCAAGCTTTGACACTGATCCGGACGATTCTAAATCGCAAACCGGATACATGTTTATATTGAACGGCGGAGCTCTCAGTTGGTGCAGTTCTAAACAATGCGTCGTGGCGGGATCTACATGTGAAGCGGAGTACATAGCTGCTTCAGAAGCAGCAAATGAAGGAGTCTGGAAGAAGGAGTTCATATCTGATCTAGTTGTCATACCTAGTGCATCGGGTCCAATGAAAATCTTTTGTGACAATACTGATGCAACTGCCTTTGCAAAGGAATCCAGATTTCACAAGAGAACCAAGCACATCAAGAGACGTTTCAATTCAATCCGTGACCAAGTCCAGGTGGGAGACATAGAGATTAGCAATATACATACGGATATGAATGTTGCATACCCGTTGACTAAGCCTCTCTCACGAGCAAAAGATGATCAGCACCAAGACTCCGTGGGTGTTAGAATCATTACTATGTAATCTAGATTATTGACTCTAGTGCAAGTGGGATACTGACGGAAATATGCCCTAGAGGCAATAATAAAGTTATTATTTATTTCCTTATTTCATGATAAATGTTTATTATTCATGCTAGAATTGTATTAACCCGAAACGTAATACATGTGTGAATACATAGACAAATAGTGTCACTAGTATGCCTCTACTTGACTAGCTCGTTAATCAAAGATGGTTAAGGTTTCCTAACAATAGATACGGGTTGTCATTTGATAAACGGGATCACATCATTAAGAGAATGATGTGATTGACTTGACCCATTCCGTTAGCTTAGCACTTGATCGTTTAGTATATTGCTATTGCTTTCTTCATGACTTATACATGTTCCTATGACTATGAGATTATGCAACTCCCGAATATCGGAGGAACACTTTGTGTGCTACCAAACGTCACAACGTAATTGGGTGATTATAAAGGTGCTCTACAGGTGTCTCCGATGGTACTTGTTGAGTTGGCATAGATCGAGACTAGGATTTGTCACTCCGACTGTCGGAGAGGTATCTCTGGGACCTCTCGGTAATGCACATCACTATAAGCCTTGCAAGCAATGTGACTAATGAGTCAGTTGCGGGATGATACATTACGGAACGAGTAAAGAGACTTGCTGGTAACGAGATTGAACTAGGTATTGAGATACCGACGATCGAGGCAAGTAACATACCGATGACAAAGGGAACAACGTATGTTGTTATGCAGTTTGACCAATAAAGATCTTCGTAGAATATGTAGGAGCCAATATGGGCATCTAGGTTCCGCTATTGGTTATTGACCAGAGAGATGTCTCGGTCATGTCTACATAGTTCTTGAACCCTTAGGGTCCGCACGCTTAACGTTCGTTGATGATATAGTATTATATGAGTTATGTATGTTGGTGACCAAATGTTGTTCGGAGTCCCGGATATGATCACGGACATGACGAGGAACTCCGGAATAGTTAGGATATAAAGATTGATATATGGGATAATAGTGTTTGGTCTCCGGAAGGGTTCCGGAATTCACCGGAAGGGGTTCCGGATGTTTCCCAAAATGTTTGGGTATGAGAACACTTTATTTGGGCCAAAGGGGAAAGCCCACAAGGTTTTTGGAAAGCGCAAAAGAAAGTTTTCCTTCACAGTCCCAGCAAATGATCCCAAACTTTATGCATACCCAAGGATGATCATGCCATGAATGCATGACAAGTATCGTTCATTTCCGACACTCGATGCATTTTCTAGGGTTTTTTCGGCAACAAAACCCTACAACACTGCCCCCACGTGACGCAGCGTACGTTTTGTGTCCGAATTTATGCACACCTTGCCTGGGGGACCACATTGGCCATGCCCACATGGTCCCAAAAGTTGGGGGCATCTCATGCATGCCTCCACATGCACCATGTACAAGCAGGACCATTCGGGGTCTGCCGGAGGGCAGGTCTGAAAGTGGTTTTCCTTCGCGGTCCCATCAAATGATCCCAAACTTTATGCATACCCAATGATGATCAAGGCATGAATGCATGACAAGCATCATTCCTTTCCGACACTCGATGCATTTTCTAGGGTTTTTCCGGCAACAAAACCCTACAACACTGCCCCCACGTGACGCAACGTGCATTTTGTGTCTGAATTTGTGCACACCTTGCCTGGGGGACCACATTGGTCATGCCCACATGGTCCCAAAAGTTGGGGTCATCTCATGCATGCCTCCACATGAACCATGTACAAGCAGGACCATTCGGGTCTGTTGGAGGGCAGGTCTGAAACTGGTTTTCCTTCACGGTCCCACCAAATGATCCCAAACTTTATGCATACCCAAGGATGACCATGGCATGCATGCATGACAAGTATCATTCATTTCCGACACTCGATACATTTTCTAGGATTTTTCCCGCGACAAAACCCTACAACACTGCCCCCACGTGACGCAACGTGTGTTTTATGTCCTGCACACCTTGCCTGGGGGACCACACTGGCCATGCCCACATGGTCCCAAAAGTTGGGGGCATCTCATGCATGCCTCCACATGCACCATGTACAAGCAGGACCATTCGGGTCTGCCGAAGGGCAGGTTTGAAAGTGGTTTTTGTTGCCGGTCCCACCAATTAGCAAGTCATAAATAGGACAACATTTAATCATACATATTTGAAATGAATTTGAAAACTATGAGAATAAGTGATATGGAATTATAAACATGAAAAAACAATTAGGAATAAGAAGGAGAAAACATAAAATAACAACAAAACCAAATTAAAAGGGAAAGAGGAACAATACATTTGAAAATATAATATTGCAGAAATGATAGAGATACTATAAATATTGTTGAACATATACAAGTATACAATAACTAATAGGTGTCACAAATATTTTTTATTGAGGGAAGAACCAATGATATTTATTTTGCGGGAAGAAACAATGTAGAGGTAGGTAGGCCGGCCCAGACTGCAAATAACTGTCGGATCCATATTGTGGGGGCCCACCACGCTACGCTTTCCATGCACATCGATCACATGCACGTCGATCATGGGAGTAGTTGCCGTTCTGTTACACAATTCCGGGATCGTGCTAATCCAAATGTTCCTAATCCCTACGATTGAGGAGAACGTTCAGCCTCGATTCAATGGAGGAAAATATAGATCGCGAGATTGGCCACAGGGAAGTTACGACGACCTAGGAGACGACCTCGTATATAATATCCACCTCCTCGCACATGTCGTCGTCTAGATCGCCTCCTGCCGGCGAGTCGTCGACAGCTCGGTCTGCCGCATCCCACACGCCACAAAAGCCCCGAGAAGATCAAGGTCGTCCGCACGTGCTGGCCGCCCTCGACGAACTACGTGGACAACACATCGCCGACTTCTTTCATCTTCATCGACCGATCAAGTAAGTTCTCCTCCTTACCTCGCGCCTTCATAGCAAGCTAGTTCCCCCGTCTTGTTGCTTTGATGGACTTAGGTTTACCACATATTTTCAACTAGCTAGTATCAACACGACTAGATGCGTTCTGACCAGATGGCGTACATGAACTAAATCTTTGGTTCTTTCATAGCATGGTAGAATAAGATGTTGTTTCTTGAGAAACATGATGCAATAGATTTTTTGTCACATGATCCAGTTATATTTTTGTCACACGATCCAATTATATTATTGTACGCATAGAACATTAAAGAGTTATAAGCATTAGATGTTGATGAACCTCAAATAGGTACCATTGCTATAGACTGTAGTTATTTACAGCTGATCAATTTGTCACCTTGTTAATAATTTATCTGATACTCAAAGAACTCGATCAGATGCAAGTAAATTCAATTACCAATTGTAGTTATTTTTTTATTGCCTCATATCAGCACACACTTGGCCGCATGTTGTTGTATACATGGTGCTAGTTTTATATTTGCATTAGTGTTATTTTTGCATTTTTGTTTGCTACTGCCAGAAAGTTTTATATTTTTGCATGTCTATTGTTATTTTTGCATTAGTGTTCACTAATGTCACGAAGTTTTATATTTTCTTTCTACAGGATGGACGAGCGAAATGGAGAAATAGTGTGCGTCGTTGAAAAATGGTGCAAGCTTGTTGCCGCTCTATCGAGCGGTCAATGCGCTAGAGTGCCGATACAACATTGCGCAGCATGCTGCAGATACCATCTATTAAGATGCGTACCCTACTGATTAGGTATATGATTGAGAATTTTGATGCCAGCAAGTCCAGATTCATCATACAAGAGCAGGTTGGGGAGGTGACTCTCGGTGCGGTCGACGTCGAGTGCATCTTTAACCTCGAGAACCAAGGACTCTCCGCTTCGGACATTTTGATTGAAGAAGGAGGGGACATGAAGGAGCGGGTGCCGCCACAATTTCTCAGTAAGACATCGGAATACATAGTGATAGATAATCTCATTAAGGACATAATTAAAAGTAAAGCCACCGACAATGATTTCCTTCGGAAATTAGTCCTTGTCCTCTTAGGAACAATTATTGCTCCCATGTCCAGCAAGATTGTGCCAAAGCAGTACTACGCTTTGGTCCATGATGTGAAATGTATTTCAAAGATTAACTGGAATGCGCTCACCCTGCGTGTTCTCCTCGATTGCCTTCGCATAGTCAAGAAAGGCAAACACCTCCGCCAATGGCCGAAAGGCAATTTGGCTCTGTTGCAGGTACACATATGAGAACTATTGCATAATGTCAATTATTATATCGTCGCAATTTTATGTGATGTATTGTACTAACTCTAAATCCTTATATTTTTTGTAGTACTTGTACTAGGAGAAGGTGCAACCTGTCGAAGGCGATTGCGCCTATAATCCCAACTTGTCCATACAACCTCTTATGAGGAACTGGACCGAAGGTGCAGCCACTAGGAGAGATCGGTTCGACTATGACAATGGGCGCGGCCGTGGTAACGTCAAGGTAAGTCATTGTGTTCTGTCTTCCTTAAATGTTTTGTAACTAAATAATATTTATTTTTAATTCATCACATGTACTTCAATATTGCATGCAGATCGAAAATAATACACCCAAGAGTATAGGGCGCAGGAGCCCAAAATTCCAAATAATGCGCCTACCATGAAGCCAGAAACCAAGCCTGCAAATGGAAACGCAAAGAAGTCGACAACAGCCCCAATGTCGGAAGATTTGATGGAGCTTCTAATGGAGCGGTGCATGGACTTCATACACACCTAGATGAGGCAAATCCCTGACCAAGTTGCTGAGGTGTCACACCATAACATTATAGTTTATAGTTTGTTCCCTGTTTTAAACCATGCAAGCATTATTAACTTTATATTTCTATTGCAGAGGTTGTTGGAGAAGTTGAACAAATCAGGTGTCATGTACAAGCTGGCTGCTGCAGTGCCATCCGTGGACAATGATCTGGATCAAGAACTGGATTCGTTCGAGAACGGTCCATATGAAAAGAAGGAATTCGTGTACAAGGATGACATAAACTCACACGGAGAGCCTGTCATTGACATGATGCAGACTGATGAAGTGGTTCCCAACCATAAAACCGTACTTGAGGTACTATGTATATATATTTCTGTCTAATTTTCTCCTTTAATTTTTTTACAGGCTGAAATGTTCACACGATTTTGTTTGCCAAACAAAAAACCCCACCGAAGATGAATGGACATAAGGAAGCTTCACCTATTAAGCGTAATGATGAATGTGGCGCTACACCCGAAAACCCTTGGGTCGTTGGTAATTCTACACAAGCACCTTCATCGGACATAGACATTTGTCCATCTTCTGTCAGCAAGTTCATGGCTAAGGCGAATGGAAAAAAGGGTGCAACAGTCGATAAGGATGAGGAAGTTATGTCCTGTAAGTGGAAGCGGACCGTTCCCAAGAAATTTGAATCCCCCTACGCACTTGACAAGCCCAGCAGGTGTACCAACCGTGGTCAGAAACCCTCCGGTACCCGTTCTGCTAGTAGAGGTATCGTAACTAACTTTCTTAATTTGTTGTATACTACGAATGCATATGATCACCATTGTTGACGTTCATATTATTTCATGCAGCTCTCTTTTCTAAAAATGATGAGCCAGAGGTTGTGGCAGATGAGTTGACGCCGGAAATAATTGATGCAGTTGTTTCATTTGTCGAGTTAGCTGCTAGCACCGACAAAAATAAGGGGAAGAAAGATTACTACAGTGAAGGGCGTGGCATATCTCTGACTTCCGAAAGGATTCGACCGGTACTAACTCATAGATGGCTGTCGGACGATGTAAGTACTACTTGCATGCCCTGTTATTAAAATTCTCAATAATCCATGTCTCAACTTTCAACATGTAATGCCCTGATATTCTATGAAGGTTATTGATGCTTATATGGGACATTTGGAGTTGCACGTTGGTCATGATCGTTACCTCTGTCCAGCATGGAGGTCCAAATTCCTTGTAGATCATGCTATTGCACGAGATGATCCGGTGCCGTCGAGATGCTACATGGATAGTGCTCTGTCCAAAGCTGGAGCAGTTAATAGAGTCATGCAAGAGTATACTGTGCGTGATAAGGTACGTTATGTTTGTAATTCTTCACTACAAGACATTTCATCTAGTATTTCGTTTGATCCATAATGGTTTTTTTGCCCTGTACACGTATATCGCGTTGAATATCGAAAATGCCCACTGGATGACTGTGGTCATGCACTTGATCAAGCAAGAATTCGAAGTTCTCGATTCACTCTATCCTATGGACCTGACAGAAAAGACTGTGAAAGCACTAGTAATATAACCAACATTTGTACCATTGGTCTTACATGTTGTTTATGATTCTTCTTTAACACTATCCTCTTTATAGCGAATGGCTATAGCAAACGATATGCGCCAAGCAAATCTTATTACACCAGGGAAATATCCGGACGTAAGTAAGTGGCATATCAAGGAGTATGACATGCCCCAACAAGAGGATGGGTGAGTTAGTAGGACATCATGCACATTCAAACAACAACACACATGTTCTTATTGCCCACCGCTAATGTTTGCATATATACCAGGAACTCTTGTGGCCTTTTTGTCATAGAATGTCTAGAGCATTGGAACGGGGACCGAATGACCCGCGATTTTTCATAGGTATGCTATTATTTACGTTTGTAGACTAGCTAGTATGGTCGTGTACAAAATTCGGTTCATGTAACATGTATGCCATTTTTTGCAGGCCACCATTGATGCAAGGAGAAGACGTTTCGTCACCGAGTTGATTATGTCACCTTCGAACATGATGGAGTGTGTGAAGAAAAAAATTCACGAAATCGCAAGGAAAAGGCGCGCCTGAAGAATTCATGCGGCATGCAAGAGTCAAGTTTTAGTGGTTTGGATTTAGTCCGGTCGAAGGTTTCGATGACATGATTATCTTAGGGTTTCTATCATTTTTATGTAATAAATAGGGCATCTCGAATATTGTGACACATACATGTGTATGTGTCTGTCAGACAATAGGCTCGTACCAGACAATTCGGTCATACAATTCGCTCGGAGAAGACAATTTTGTCGTACCAATAAAGTTTTGGCTTCAACTATCAATTGTTCTTGCTTAATATTTTTCTCGTTCTCCAATTTTTTATAATTGTATTTATCACATTCATAGTATTTGCATTCTATTTTTCTCTTCAACTGCTCTCCGAAGTTTCATATTAAAATTTTCACATTCTTTACTTTTTTTTAAACTCTATCAAACTTAGCCTTCTGCCTTAGCTATCTGCATGTCATCATCTTGCATAATCTCCTGGTAATTCCCCCCATTAGATGATTATGAAAAGTAGTCATGTTAGCTATGTAAATATATCGAGCCAAAACGTATTACAGAGATGAAAATTAGTCATGTCAGCTCGTTGGCTCTATCGCGTGTTACCAGGCATCATGTTTTTCTATTTTGTTTTACAAACCCGTCGTATTTTTTATTGTACGTATAATTAACTTTTTCTGTACTCACCATGATGTCAGGCACGGCCCATCTAACCACGTGAGGGGCCCCACAGGCGGCCTATCATGCCAGCAGTGGTACACAAGCCCATTTTGCCAGGTTCACATCGATCTTTCCCCTTTTCTCGTTTCCCTTCCAAATCCCTTGCCCTCTCTCTCCATTTGCGCCTCCAAGTCTCGACGACGAAATCATGGCAGCGAGCTGGGCGTCGGGCGGCGGCGGCTGCAGTGAGAAGAGCGGTGGCGACCGCAAGTTAGGTCGAACCCTAGGTCCTGGAAGCAGGTGGGGCGGATTCAGTGGAACAGGAGGCAGCGGCGGCGGATCGAGTGGAACAGGGGAGGGGGTTTCACGGGCGGCGGAGGGCCGGGAGAACCGACGGCTAGGGTTTCTTCAGTGCTACACTTTGGTGGCAAAAAGGTAAGTTCTTTACCGTTGTTCTTTACATCACAGCATCGTTGCCCACAAATCATGACCTGTGGCCCTTACAAGCTCCATCTATTTGGTCATCAGGAAACTCCGGGTGGCCGTGTCTGCATAAATGCAGACAATTTTGATAGCGCATTAGTGGGATGTGTGTTCGAGGTTAGTCTACTGAGCATGATCTTCAAACTAGTACTGCTACTGCGGTCAAGCTGCAAAAAACTTTAGTGTTTAACACTTGCACTGACAAGTTCTGTTATAAATTGACTTGAATTGCTCATGATTTATTTAGGATGATATCACTTCTGAGTAAGTTTAATGGGTTGATGGGGAGTGGGATAGCAAAGCAAAGTCAGTCATTAAGTATCTTGCCATGAAGAACAACAAACTGGAGACTAAGATTACAGAATATGAAGCTGAAATTAAAAGGAATGAGAAAGAAAAGAGGGCAATGGTTAAGATGCACAAGGAAATATTGCTCTATAGGGATAGGATTTTAGGGTTTGGAGGTCTTCTGTATCTTGGCCTGCTTGCCATTATGATTGTTGTCATAGTTACCAAGTAGATTGTTCATAAAGTTATTGACATCATTGTAATTGACATGATGGAATGCTGATGAATTATTTGCTATTCAGTTTATGGGCAAAGTGTAACAGACATTGTAGCAGAAATAACATGGGGCCATCATGATTGGTAGACAATGCACTTTTGGCATGTTCTACATTTGGCAGACACTGCACTTTTGGCATGTTCTATATTTGGTAAGTGATGCACATGGGCACATCACATAGCAACACTACTGATTTGTGCAACAGCCCAAATCATTGTTTGTTGCAACATAGGAGCAACATCTAGCAACACCTATACCTTTGATGCAACACTGAAGCAAAACAACAGTACATATTCAATATTCTGAAATTTAACTGAACTTGACACTTAGGGTGAGCAGTAGATATTCAGTTCTTCAGCCACAAAGAACCCGACGAAACCGTACCGATTGCATAACTTATATGCTTACATATAAAAGCATACCTAACCAACATCAAGCCCAAAATAATGCTAACTTATATGCTGAAACATATAACAGCATACCTAACTTAAGATAACCAACAACTTCCTCCTCCTTCAGCAACTGTGCCCATCTCCACTTCTTCAGAAATTTGAGGCGGCGTGAGCGGCGCACCACACACGGAGAAGCCTTCTTCTTGACCGCCGTCCTGTTCGAAAGCTGCGCGACTGGATCCTGAGCCACCTCCTCTTCTTCCACCTTCACTATGTCAGGGTGGAGGGGAAGGAGCTCAACGTCGATGGGCATTGTCTTGCCACCCTCGACGGCGACCGGTGCTACCATCTGCACGGCGTCCTCCTCGTCCTCCTCATGGTCATCAGGGATGAGCAGTACCTCGTCCACGTCGTCAGAGCCCAATGGCAGGACTGGCTTCGGCACGTGGCGGACCTGGTAGTCCGGGCTGACGGGTGCAGGGAGAGTGAGCTCGACGTCGACGCGCTCCGCCCTTGACGCGACACGTGGTGGATCTGGCCGCAGCGTCATGGTGGTGGAGCGGTACATCCACCACCTTGCACACTGAACATGGGAGTCGCTCAGCGTGGCCTCTCGCATTGCCCAAACGAGGAGGAGAGCCGGCAGGACGCCGCAGCCATAGGGGAAGGCGTGCTTCTTCTCGGCGTCCGTGAGGACTTTGACGAGGCCACGCGCGTGGTTGACCAACATCTCCGTGCTGGGAAACCAGCCGCACACCTCCGTCAACTGCGCGCGCCACCCCTCGTCATCGCCGGCGAGCTCCATCATCGCTCTCTGCCAGCCGGGGCTTTTATCCATGGAGGCGGCTGCAACGGTCACTGGCGAGGGTTTTCTCGATCTACTGTAGGTGGGGATAAGAGGGAAGTTCGAACCGGCGCGCGAGGTAGGTGGGTGAATGTATGGTGGGGAGTGGTAAGTTACTTATTTAATGGCAGTTAGGACGTGGGGAGGGGAAATGTACAATATTCTTTCTACCATGTATAACTAATTTATTTAGGTCGGATTTTGTTGTTTTTTTTGAGATGTAAAAGGTTGACACTCCCACTAAACAAAGTGCCGATCGAGTTGCTACAATATTTAGGAACCAAACACGATCTTAAATGTCGAACTAAATTTGATGCCATAATGTGAAAAGGATATACTGTCCTATTCACTCGATTCATCCGTAAAAAATTGAAGCAAGTGTTCTACTCTTCTTCCTTCTCCACTTTTCTGCACATCAAAAAAGACAAGATCATATAATGAATGATAAATTTTTCAATAATCCACAATGCATACAAGCACTTACTTCTGATTTAGTTTGCATTTCTTGCTATGTTTAGTGTGTCCTAGCAATTTGCAAGCGCCGCACCGGGTTTTCAACTCATCAAAAGAGAGTGGTCTACCATTTTTCGAGACAGGGCGGTTCTCATCTACCTTTGTTGCACCTTTGCTTGACACTTTGATAGGATCTTTAACTGCGACCATGTTGCCTTCACCATCGTCTACATATTCAACTGCACACTTACTGAAGTCATTTGTATTCTTGCTCAAATTTTCCTGTAGCAGATCATACTCATGACTCTTAGCTATCACAGCCTTCAAACTATCCTGTAACTGATCCCACAAAGCTGGGTGTTTGCATGCCGCATGCATAGCTTCTGACGCTAACACACTGACCTGGCTATATTTCATTCTTTCCCTGCCCCAGTCCAACCAAATCCCAACAGATCGCTTGTGCGCCTCGCGGGCAGTCCCAACCTTGCTTGTTTCGTGAACCGAACAAGAACTAAACACTTTGGTATTTCAGATATGTTCAAGTACTTCAGTACGTGGAATATGTGCTTGCAAGGTAGACCCTTTCGAATCATTCTTCTGCAGCTGCACCGTATAGGTTTTGCGGAATTTACTGGTGTATACTCCACCCAAAAACGGCTATTCTGGTTATTCTTCCAGGCCACGATGTACTGCTGTGATCCGTCTCCCAGATTAATTTCTACAATCTCCATGCCGTCAATTTTTCTAAGATCATCTTGCAATATATAGAAGTTTGCTGGAGTGAAGACGTGAGAAGCAGCTATCTCAAGTTCCCTCGACCTAGTAACTAGCACCGGTAAACTCTGTGAGGCCGTGCAGTCATCTTGCGCCTTGTTTTCACGGATACGTACAACAGCGTTCTCATAATGCAAAATCATATCCTCCAGGGTCATTTCACCGTCTAGGTGGAGGTGAAGGCATGAGTTCAGGCTTTCACTCCGCTGGTTGCTTTTCATGCCAAGCCAAAACCCTTCTATCAGATAAGCCGCGGCCCATAGTCTCCTCTTCTTATACATCTGTCTCAACCATGTTACAGTTTTTTCCGACTGCCATCTTTTGGTAAACGGGTGCCATCTCTCCTCAAACGTGGCCGTGGACGTGCTGTAGTACAAAAGAGTTCGGAACTCCTTCAAGGACTTGTGACTGCGGTGAATCTTCATATTTTTTTCTATATGCCACGTACATATACGGTGCCAAATGTATGGCAAGACTTCACGAATTGCCTTGATCATCGCAGCGTCGGCGTCTATGATTACACTCTTCGGCATCTTTTGACACATGGACCTCAAAAAAGTCTGCAGCAGCCACACGTATGTCTGTTCGGTCTCGTCCGAAACTATGGCACAACCAAAAATAGTGGTCTTCCGGTGATTGATAAGACCAACAAAAGATATGAATGGCATACCATAGCGGTTCATCTTGTATGTGTTGTCAAATACAACCACATCGCCGAAGTCATCATAGTCATGACGAGACTGGGAGTCACACCAGAACATCCTATTCAAGTGTCCTTACTTATCTAGCATGTACTCGAAAAAGAAGTTAGGATCCCTCTGTTTCCTACTGGCCATGATGCCTATGGCTGTGGCAGCATCACCTTTTGAATGCAGATTCCTCTTCTCCCTGGCGCAAAGGTTGTATATTCCACGCCTGGTAAGACCAACACCGCCATACCATACATGTTTGCTGATGAGGGAATCCATCATGTCATGAATTCTAATCCCTGCAGCTCACATGGACATTATCTCATGCTTCTGGAACTCTTTGATTTTTCTGTGGGACCAATGAAAAGGTACCTCGTCCGGTCCTGCCAACATATGGCTATGCTTGTCCTCAAAACTTGCAACATACTAAACCCCACACTTTTGGTCAAGCTTGACGGTCAGGTGTGCTTCGCAAAAGCAGCGTGTCTCGGCTCTGAGCCTACGGTTGTGTCCTTCCTCGGTTAGCAACTTGCTGTCACGTTTCCCTTGTCTAGAACAAACAAACCGCCTATAACGCATATGATGTGACTCGGTTTTGCTATACCTGACCTTATTTTTTCTAATGCTGAAACCATTAACTCTAGCACAGCTGTTGTAGAAATCATACGCAACATCGTGAGTCATAAAAGTCATGTCCATTGTCTGCATAAACATATCCCTCTTATCATCTGCACTGGCAGTATCTTGGACATTCTTTGCCCCACCATCATCTGTCACCTACACAATAAAAACATAGCCATGAAAACAGTTTTCTATGCTTTAACCTTACTTTCATAAAACATTGATTACACAAATACCTCACTCATGATGACCGACGACTGCAAGTCCCCAGAATCAGGTGCATCTAATGATTCATCGTTAAGGTCTGTCTCCGTGTCGGATTCACCGTAATAGTCGTACGCATTATGACATTCGGAAATGAACAAAAAAATACAACACAAATACATAATTACTTATCATATAATATTCCAGAATGAATTCAATTTGAATGCCAATAATTTTTTTCACTTACGTACCTGACTAATGTAATCTTCATTTGAGAGCTCCGAATTATTTTCCTGACCATCATCATGCTCATCCATCTACAAATTTTCAACACAAAAATATAATGTTGACGGATGGCACCAAAAAAATTACAACATGATAATGACACTCACATTAAAATCTTCCCATTCGTTCCCATTCTTTGACTGATCTCCAAGATCTGAATTTGCATCATCTTACCAATCTTCTATCCAGTCTTTCATCAGTTCCCCAAACTCTATGTCTACCATCATATCAGTTAACTCCTCGTCCGCCATTTCCTACAACAAATAATATGTATCAACACATGTGAAAACATTATCAATGATGAAATATCAACACATAGCACACGATCACGGATATTATGTAAAAAAAACCCAATCGAGGCCGTTCAGATCTGCCAAACCAAGTCAGGAAGATGGCCACGGCACCCGTTGTGATCACTTTCAATCGCGAGGAGCAGCACTACAAAACCTAGCTAGATCTATGATTACCTCTGCCGCCGGATACCTAGGTTAGCCGCCACATCAAATAACGATAGTCCTGGTGGACACAGTCGGCGGCAACCGACGCTACGTGAACCCTACACTGAAGAAACCCAGATCACGAGGAGCAACACTACCGGAACAAGATCCACGATCGCATGCGCCGCCGGGTAGGTAGGTTACCCGCCCCGCTAGGTTAACCACTACCTCTAACGGCGGCAGTTCGTTCGATGTTGCCGCGAGCGAGACTAGAGGGCTGCGGGGGGATGCGGGATGCGGTACCTGTGAGCGCTGGAGATTCACGACGTTGCCGCGCCCGCTGTCCGACGAGATCGCCGGCGACGAGATAGCCGCGCGCCGCTGGAGATCTACCGCGTGAATTATGGAGCTGCGTGAATGCTCGCGAGATTGATGGAGCTGCGTGAATGATTGAATTCGGCAGGTCCTACGTGGTCGTGGGGTCATGTGATGTTTTTTTTCCGGACCAGGGTACTGTACGTATACGGTCTGGGTTATACAGGGCTAGACAGGGCTTGGCAGGGCTAGACAGGGCTTGGATCTGGGATACGGCGGGCCAGGAAAAAACCAAACTCGCGGGGACAGAAATGCCCCTCGGAAATTAGGTTAGGGGGGAGCACCGGAGCAGGGCTCGAGTTGAACATGGACGTCGCATGCAATTGCAAACCCAATCCCTTAGAAACATGAACTGCGCTAGCAATTAGGATACGAACTGAAGACGGGAAGCACAATTAATTAAGGATGATTAGATCGATGTTTGCGTGGCGAAGCCGTGCGTTTGGCAGAGAGAGATCCATTGGATTAGATCGATCGTTTGCGTCCGCTTGACAGAGAGATCGTGCAGTGCATGGATGAATCTCAGCTTGCGCTCGTTCTACGCTTACGATACACCTTACGGACCGTATATACACTAGATGCGTACGCTAGCAATCCGTATACGAACTGAAGACGCTCCTGAGTCCGAAGCACTCTAGTAGTGTATTGATCAAGGAAGGCACGTACATAGCCCTGTATCGCGATCCATCCATATATACCTACCTACCTAGGGTTGCACACCTACGGACCTTCCATAGCTAGTTCCTTCTGATCGAGGCGACGAGAAGTACGTCCCCTAGCTAGCTCTGATCAAGCGAAGGCGATTCAATATGGCCGGCCATGACGAGCTCTTTCCCGTCGGCTCCACCTTCAGTCCCCAGGATCACGAGCTCATCAACCAGTTCCTCCGCCCGAGGATCGCCGGAGCAGACCGCGGCCGCTTCAGCAGCTTCATCCACGAAGACGACGTCTACTCCGCGCCACCCGGGGACCTCATCGAGAACCGTGCCCACGCGCCTGGCTCCGACAAGGACGACGGGAAAGGAGGCGTGTGGTACTTCTTCTCACCGGTCCGTCGTCACAAGACCAAAGGTGGCCGCAGCGGGAGGCGACAGCGCGTCGTCGACGACGACGAGGGTTACAACTGGCACTCCGAGAAGAGCCATCCCGTGCTAGACACTCAAGGTAAACGGGTCGGCCTCATCGACCATCTTTCCTTTGGGATCAAGAGGCCTGGAGCAGCCAGAACCAGGGTTGGGTGGTGCATGAAGGAGTACGGCCTCGACCACGAGGACGAACAAGACGGTGCGGCCGGAATGGTCCTATGCAAGATCTACGTCTCAACCCACAAGAGGGAGATTACCTACGCGTCGGTAATCAACGCCCCTGGTTCCAAGAAGAAGAGGAAGGCGGCCGCCGAGGTCCAACATCCGGAGGCTCCACGTCCCAAAACCCCACGCCGCCAAGAAATGACCATCCAAGAACAAGATGCCGCCGGCAGGACGCTTCCGGAGTTCGAGCGTTCGTTCATGTCCGACCAAGACGACGAGACGTTGCCCCCTGGAGTAGTGGACGACGGCAGCGTGGATCCAGGCGGGTTTTTCACCGACATGCTTCCAGAATTAGGACTGACGCTCCAGGGAAATACGAAGGCGGCCGAGCATGGCAGCGACTGTGCATTGGAGGAGTCCTTGGCCGGCAAACATGGCGACGTCCACCAAGGCGTCGAGACGGTGGAGGAGGATGACGGCAGCTTCCAATGCACATGGGAGGAGCTGTTCGGCGACGACATGGAAGTGGCATGCCCTGCCCCACCGACGGCGTCGTCGCACGTGAGGACCGAGTGTGCGTGTGTGTGACGGAAAGTGCGGAATTTGCATCCGAGTGTGCGTGTATGTCTTGTTGATTGCACATTGTTGATGAACAAGCCATGCATATATGTGCAGCAGATTAAGTACTTGATATTCTTTTATCATATATTCATATTAGACTACGTAATGATTAGTGATACAATTCCTCTGTTCCTAAGCGTGAAATAAATACTTGACGAATCAAAAATCAAATCCTGTCTGATGAGATCGGTGCATGTACTTTGCTGCAAGAACACCTAGCTCTAAAGCATTATGTTCATCGAAAAGTGTAAGCATTCCTTTTCTTTTCTTTTTTTGTGAACAGGCCTAATCGCCTTTCTAAGACCGTCTTGGTATCTCGTCAAGATAATGAAATGTACTTGCAACATGAACCGTTCATGCCCGTCTTATACCCTTCACATATATAGCCATGTGACATGGCATAATCGAAGCAATACGTATTTTAGACGGTTCTACAACTGGATGAACACTATCAACTTGATATTTTCAATGAGAGATCACCCTAATAAACGGCTACCATGAAATCAAGGTGCATGAAAAGGGATTAACATCACATGCAGTTAATAATACAGTGACGTGGTATAGGACGCGGCAATTCGGCGCTCGAGCCCAGCTACACCCGAAATCGCTGGCGTTGGCTCAGGAATCGGGATTCGGGAAACATGCGCTGGTGTGTCTGCGCAAAAGCAGCGGAAATAGAGGATACGACGCATATACAGCTTGGAACAGTGCCCACCAGTGGCCCTGGCACTGTTAGACTCTGTATATACTGGGTCCCACTTGTAATTATGGTGTACATGTCTATATAATGAAAAGGTCACCCCACGTTGGAGGTGTGCCAAAAAACCCTAAAACCCTTTGTCTAATATGATATCACGCCTAGCGATCTAATCCACGACTTCCGCTCCATCGCCGCCGCCAGCCGCCGCCATCTTGCAACCGGCCGCCGACACAGCCATTGCCCTAGCAGCGGCCCTCGCCGCCTCAACTACCGCTGCCGCTGGTGCGGTTCCCCGCCCCGTCGCCACGGACCATGCCTTCCTCCCGCCGTCGCTCGCGGCTCTCCTCTATGGAGGGGCTGCGCCCTACACGACGGAGAGCACCCTTGGCCCCTTGACGACGCAATCTGCAGGCTACCAGTATGCCGGCCCCGTCGCCTACCAGTACGCCGGCCACTCATCGTCGCCTGCTCCATCTACGCTGCTTCCGGCCGCCTCGTACCCCCTGGTACCTGCGCCGCCGCCCTCGGCCGTCTCGCATCCGGTGATGCGCCCGGTCGAGTCTGCTCCTGCTGCTCCCGTCTACAACGCAGCAGGCTACCCTGCCGCTGACGTCCCCCACGCGGACCCCGTCGGATATGCTGGTCGTCCTCTGTAAGGTGCCCCGTACGGCCCTTCGCCGGCAGCGCGCCGTTCGTATGGCGCGTATCCTGGTCCCGGCGCCGCCGCGGCCCCTTCACCGTATGGCCCGCTGGCAGCGTACGGTGCGCCCCCGTCCTACGGCACCACGGCGTATGGCGCTTCACAGTCGCCGTCCGCGGCGTATGGCGCTCCACAGCCGCCGCCGTCCGCGCCGTCGCCCTACATGGACCTTGAAGCTGCTTTGGCCGCGATCTCCTCGCCGCCGTTCCTGTTCTCGCACCTCCTCCCGGTCAAGCTCAAGCCGGATAACTACCTCTACTGGCGCACGCAAGTGCTTCCCCTACCTCGCAGCCATTACTTGGAGGGCTTCGTCGATGGCACCCTGCCGTGTCCACCGCCGCATCATCCAATGTTTCGCGCGTGGATTGCTCAGGACCAAGCCATCCTCTCGGCGATACAATCCTCCCTGGGTGAGGGTGTTGCCGGGCTGGTTCTCTTTGCCGCGACATCCCATGAGGTGTGGGACATCCTGGAGTCGAGCTTTTCATCTCAGTCTACTGCGCAGAGCATGTCCCTCCGCGCGAAACTTGCTGACACGCGCAAGGACAGTGGTACGGTGACCACCTTCTACAACAAGATCAAGAAGTTGGCTGACACTCTTGCTTCCATTGGAGAGCCCCTTCGTGACAGCGAGTTCACATCCTTCATCCTAGCCGGTCTCGACAGCGACTACGACTCGCTTGCCGAGGTGATTAATGAACGTAAGGAGCCTCTACGTCCTCAGGAACTCTACAGCCATCTCTTGTCAACGGAGCAACGACTCAATGCGCGTCGCCCCAACGTCTCCACCGACTCCTCCGTCAACGCCGTGTACCACGGCAAAGGCGGTGGCCGTGGCCCCTCTGCAGCTTCCTCGGGAGGAGGGGGCAAGTCTGGTGGTGGTGGTGCGCCCTCGTCACCACAGCAGCAGTCCCCGCGCTCTGGCGCCCCGGTGGTCGTCGTTGATGGCCGCGCCTGCGCTGCTATACCGCCTGTGGTGCTGCTCAGCCATGTCAGCTCTGTGGCCTGCCTCGTCATGTCGCCTCTCGCTGCCATCGCCGCTTCAAGACGGACTTTCTTGGCCTCGGCAATAATTGCAAGGGCAACGAGCGTCAAGTTAACATGGCGCAACAGGGTCACACCCCTTCTTATCCTGTTGATCCCTCTTGGTACATGGACACTGGAGCAACCACGCACGTCACCAACGAGCTGGGCAAGCTAACTGTCCAGCAGCCTTACCGCGGCATGACAAGGTTCACACAGCTAACGGGCCAGGTATGCGCATTTCACATGTTGGTCAGGCATCACTTCTCACAAGCACCTCTAGGACATTGCATCTTAGAAATGTTCTTCGTGTTCCCACAGTTGCACGTAATTTACTCTCTGTTCCTAAACTTACATAGGATAATAATGTTTTCTGTGAGTTTCACCCGTTTCATCTCTTTGTTAAGGATCATGCTACGAGGAACATACTTCTTAGAGGTCGCTACCGCCATGGTCTATATGCGCTTGACGCCCCCACCGACGTTCCCGCTCCTGCTGCTGCGTTCCAAGTCTTCAGTGGCGTCCGTGTGTCTCCATCACTATGGCACTCTCGTCTTGGTCACCCAGCATCTCCCATTGTTCGTCATGTCCTCCATCGTTATGAGCTGCCATCCGAGTCTAGTAATAAAGATGCCTCTGTCTGTGATGCCTGCCAGCAGGGCAAGAGTCATCAGTTACCTTTTTCTGTTTCTACACATATAGTCAAAACTCCTCTTGAGCTTGTGTTTTCAGATGTATGGGGTCCTGCCCAGCTGTCCTTTAGTGGGCACGAATATTATGTCAGTTTCATTGATGCTTACAGTCGCTTTACCTGGATTTATCTTCTTAAGCATAAGTCTGATGTGTTTAATGTGTTTTTACAATTCCAAGCACATGTTGAGAGACTCCTAGATCATAAAATCATTCATGTACAGTCAGACTGGGGGGTGAATACCGCAACCTCAGTACCTTCTTTGAGAAACTAGGAATTGCTCATCGTGTTTCTTGCCCACATACACATCAGCAGAATGGTTTAGCTGAACGTAAGCACCGTCATATTGTTGAAACTGATTTAACCTTGCTTGCTTATGCATCTGTCCCGTTTCGTTTTTGGAGCGATGCTTTTACTACAGCCTGTTTTCTTATAAATAGGCTTCCTTCACGGCTCCTCCATATGAAAACTCCACTTGAACTCTTGCTTGGTCAGACTCCTGATTACACATTTCTTAAAGTGTTCGGTTGTCTGTGTTGGCCGCATCTCCATCCGTATAATAATCGCAAGCTTGAGTTCCGATCAAAGAAGTGTGTCTTCCTGGGGTATAGTTCTATTCACAAAGGGTATAAGTGCCTTCATGTCCCGTCTAATCGTGTGTATATCTCCCGCGATGTTGCTTTTGATGAGCATGTTTTTCCCTTTGCTGCTCTTCCCTCACCTGACACAAGCTCCACACCGCCAGTGCACCCATCCACTATATTGCCTGATCAATTTGTAGATGCTGCACATTCGCCCTCTTTGTTGTCTAACCATGGTGCAGGTACTGGGAGATGTGCGCGGCTTGAGCTCCTGGATGAGGTTGATGCTTCGGCTCCCTCGTCCCAGACGGCCACATCATCACCGCCCGCTCACATCGATCGGCTGGCTTCGTGCATGTCCCATGCAACGAGCCCGCCCGTGCCCGTGACCGCGGCTGCTGCACCGCGCGTCACCACTCCGGCCCAGTCGCCGCCTCCGCTGACTGGCGCGTTGGCCCAGCGGGCCGTCTCGTCCACGCCGTCATCCTCGCCATCGCCGCCTGGGCCGTCACCTGCACCGACGCCTGGGCCGTCCCCGCCTGGGAGCCCCCTGCCTTCGACGCCTGGGCCGTCTCCGCCTGGGAGTCCCGCGACACCAACCTCACCTGTGCGGCACTTATCCTGCTCGCCTGGATCAGCGTTGACCTCGAGTGGGTCGGCATCTCCTGCTGTGTCTTCGTCGTCACCGCCACCGACTGCATCAGCCTCTGCCATGACAGATGCTGCATCCCCTTCATCATCCTCACCATCGGTCTCGCCACCTGCTCCGCCCCCGGTGTTGCGTCCTCACACACGCAGCAAAAGTGGGGTGTTTCGTCCTAAAGAAAGAAAGAATGGCACGGTGGCCTGGCTTGCGACTTGCATGGCGCAGGCCCAGTCCGACCCTACTGCTGAGCCTCGGCATTTTCAGGCTGCCCTGAGTATCCCCCACTGGCGTACTGCGATGGAACAAGAATACCACACTCTTCTTAAGAATGAAACGTGGCGACTGGTTCCTCCCAAGGCTGGTGTCAACATCATTGACTCAAAGTGGGTTTTCAAGGTAAAAAGACATGCTGATGGTTCCATCAAGAGATACAAGGCTTGACTGGTTGCTAAAGGATTCAAGCAACGCCATGGTCTTGATTATGAGGACACCTTCAGTCCCGTGGTCAAACCGACCACGATTCGACTTCTGCTCTCACTGGCAATTACCCGTGGATGGTCTCTTCGTCAGCTTGATGTTCAGAATGCCTTCCTTCATGGTGTTCTTGAGGAGGAGGTTTACATGCGTCAGCCTCCTGGTTTTGTTGATCCAGCTCGTCCGCAGCATCTGTGCCGTCTTGTTAAGGCACTCTATGGTCTGAAGCAGGCTCCACGTGCTTGGCATGCGCGTCTTGGCACCACTCTTCAGGCTCATGGATTTGTTCCCTCTCTGGCCGATACCTCGTTATTTCTTCTTCAGCGACCTACAGTTACTATGTACCTCCTGGTCTATGTTGATGATATCATCCTGGTCAGTTCCTCGGACTATGCTGCGGATCGCCTGGTTTCTGCTTTGAGTGCTGACTTTGCTGTTAAGGATCTTGGGCAGCTTCATTATTTCCTTGGCCTTGAAGTTTTGTCCTCTGGTTCTGGCTTGACTCTCACTCAGCAGAAGTATTCTCTTGATATTCTTCGCCCGTCTGGTATGCTTCAGTGCAAGACAGCTACTACACCTATGTCCTCCACTGACAGACTGTCTGCTCATGATGGTTCTCTCCTTCCTGCTGATGAGGCTACCGAGTATCGCAGCATTGTTGGTGGCTTGCAGTACTTGACTATCACACGTCCTGATATATCCTATGATGTCAACCGGGTCTGCCAGTTTCTTCATGCTCCTCGAGACTCTCACTGGGCTGCAGTTAAGCGCATCTTGTGTTACATCCGGTCCACTTCTTCTTATGGCTTACATCTGCAACCGGCCCCCTCTGGTGAGCTCTCTGCGTTCTCTGATGCAGACTGGGCTGGGAGTCCGGACGACAGACGATCAACGGGGGGATATGCAGTGTTCCTTGGTTCGAACTTGATCGCCTGGAGTGCTCGTAAACAGGCAACGGTGTCTCGCAGTAGCACTGAAGCTGAGTACAAAGCAGTTGCAAATGCCACAGCAGAGCTTATTTGGATACAGTTCTTGCTCAGAGAGTTGAAGATTTCTCACAAGCAACCCCCGGTACTTTGGTGTGATAACATTGGTGCGACGTATTTATCTTCAAATCCAGTCTTTCATGCTCGCACCAAACACATCAAAGTTGATTACCACTTTGTCAGGGAACGTGTTGCCCAGAAACTGCTTCTTATCAAGTTCATCTCCTCGAAAGATCAACTTGCTGACATCTTCACGAAGCCATTGCCTTTTCCTCAGTTTGAAGGGTGTAGGCGCAATCTCAACCTAGTGAATTCGTCTGAGCATGGTTAAGATTGAGGGAGGGTGTTAGACTCTGTATATACCGGGCCCCACTTGTAATTATGTTGTACATGTCTATGTAATAAAAAGGTCACCCCACGTTGGAAGTGTGCCAAAAAACCCTAAAACCCTTTGTCTAATAGGCACGTTTGGCTGGACGTCCGTCCGCGCGTTATTTTCCTGGTCCGTGGACCAGAACGTCTACTTTTTGGCTGAGCCGTAGACCAGTTCACGAGTAATCGTGACGGCTGTCAGCGGCACGTACTGAACGTCCTGTGCGTGTGGTGAAAGTCGCCCACGTCCGGCTCGAGAGTGGTCGCCACAAAACCCAAGCCCTTGTCTACGTCATACTTGAAGCCTGCCGCCGCCGCCGACGGCTTGCCCAAATCCAGCAGTTTGAGGCGAGTTGCGGTAGCTCCGGCCGGTGAGCACCGGAATACGCTGGGCTCGAGTTCCTGCTTGATGTCGTAGACAGGTTACAGGTAACTGAATCCGGCCCGAATGGATATCTAGCGAATTCAATGATTTATTTGCCCCAGGACAGAGGCGACGACTGACGCTGAGTCCGGCGGCCCTTACTAACCTGCAGGTTTCCGCTCCGTGGGGAGTTTGCCGACAGCTTAGATCCTCTAGATCCGGTCCTCTGGCGGCGCTCCCGCGAGCTGGTGTCACGTCTGCTGCTCCGGCCTACTCAAATGCCAGCTCAGGTTGCGGGCAGAAAAAATCGCCGGCGACGCCAATCTTCTCCGACAAGGTCTGCTGAATCGACGGACAGGGTGAACCCCGAGGCTCCGGGTTTGACAAAGTGGTACGCCGTCAATCCTTGCTCTTCCTATTTTTTGCAACTGCTGGGATAGTTTCCTCCAGTTCTACGCGCTATGTGTTCTGCTAGTTAGTTGTCCTAATGAATATACAATGAAAATGGACTTGCTAGTTCACATATGTAGCTCAGATCAGCCGGCGCTTCAAACCAACTGTGGTTCCCCTAATTTGAGGTGACATAATTAGATGGGTTCTTGTTTGTGAATTCAGGTTATGGCTTGGGAGTGCGCCACCAGACAGAACGCCTTGTGCCCTTGTCCATCTAGGATGAGTGCATTAGAGCAGTATACTGGCAAGTATGCAGAGGAGCCAACTAAGAGTGTAGTGCAGTCATAACTAGGGCTTATTTTCGCTCAGTGAGGCGTGTGACTTCTACAATTTGTATTCTTGGGAGATTGGGTTCGAAATAAGATATGGGAAAAGCAGGTTGAATGTCGAGAGGACCAAATAAATGGAAGAGATCATTTGTGGATGCTCGGTGTGTAACGAATTCTGATTAGTGCTCCATCCTATCCAAAATAAGCGTTGTAGTTCTGAACTACTGTGGCACTTATTTTGGATCGGATGGAGAAATTTCTTTTTCCCATAACTGTATGGTTTGTACAATTGATTTACTAGTGTGATCCTTGACAGTGTTATTCATTCCCTTGCGGGGGAAGCCCGATGCAGAGAACAGCAGGTTGTGTAGGTGCGAATGCCCCGCTTTGATATAGCTCCAACGTGCGCCTGAGAACAGTTGATACATAACAGAACATAATGAGAGCCACAATCATTTCATGTTTCTCGCGATCATAGTGAAGGTGCACTGGCCGTCTCACAAACACATCAATGTTCACACGAAAGACCTGATTAGGCAGCTAAGGGAAAACAATGGCATCCTTGGTAAGGTGTATAGCATAATTGGAAGTTTCTTTGGCTCGGTTGAGAAGGTACAGTTCACCAAGAGGACGCTGAGGAACATATGCGGCAAGATAAGCCGTAGGCAAGCTGACTTGTACTCAAGAAATATGTACTCAGAATCAAATGTGATAATTATGTAACATGTACTCTGACGGTTTTCTGGTGTGTTTCAGTGAGCTGAGAAATATGTACCCCACGCTTGTTCCTCCAGTATGGGACGTGAGGCTGTACCTTGCTATTGAGTAATCTTTGATCTCAACTTGTGTGTGACGGATCTGAAAAAAATCCGTAGGTTTGCAAATGGTTGGGATATAGCAGACTGCTATCACATGTTGTATGTTAGTCAGGGTGTGTTGTGGACATGTGGCATCGCTGGTGCTAACCATATTGTCCAAGTGTCAGTGCGGGGTGCTTGTGCGCCGTATGGTTCAAATTTTGAATTGCAGGTCATGTAAATTCACCAGGAAAAGTGCAGGCATTGCCATCGGTCAGGCACTATAAGACTGAATGGCATGGTGATGCTTTGGTAGGCAGAGGTAGGCATTTCAAACCGAGTAAAGTATAATTCTTGAAATGGCACAGCTGCAAGTGAGACGAGTGTGAGCGCTGCCGGCGCCGAGGAGGATGCAAGGCCGGAGGTGCAGGTGCGTTCGAGTGGTACAAGTTTTGTCAAATCTGGTGTTGCGCATACAGGTTTTGTAAACACCAGTGGTTGTTGAAGGGTCCCTTCCGCGTTCATGGTGTGCGCGTCGGCGACCTCGTGGAGCTCCACGTATCTACCGGAGCAAGCAGGCAAAGCTGTGTGCAAGGTGATTATCGGCTGTTTATGCTTTTGTTTTTTTGTCAAACTCGGGCAATATCTAAAAATTGGATAAGCTCGCGTTGGTTCTTTTTTGAGGATAAGCTTGTAGCTGGCGTAGGTTTCGGTGCGGGGGACGAGCCGAGCGATTTTTTTTCTTCTTCTGAGAAATCGCCGAGCGAAAGATGATGAGGACGGGCCATATAGTGTGGCCGTTAAGATGTCCTGCAGTGGGACGGCTCAGCCTGGCACAGGAAATGTATGGGCCGCGCCGATTTTCCTGGCCCGTGAACAACTTAACGCCTGCAGTTACATTAAATGCGTCAGCTTTTCCTCAATTTTCTGGATCGCTCCAGCCCGAATACTGCGTTGAATGCACTGAATGGCACCGATCCACATGCGAGCGAACGGGAGAGATATCGGGACCATCCAAGCTCGGGCTCAGAATCAAATATTCCCGTGGTATAGCCCTTTTCTCATGAAGTAGTCCACAAGGTTCTCCGTGATCTTCTTCATCCTTTTCCCGCACCGTAGAACTCCTTCTCCGCGTCTGGCCTTTGCGTCGAGGTCCACCGTCGCAAAATGTTGTCTTCTTAAGGCTGGTCATAGTAGGAGTAACATAGATAGTAACATAGATGCCACATAAGCAAAAATGTTGATGTGGCAAGTAGTTAATGAGGAGAGAGGCAAATAGAGTAACCTAATATGTTACCATCACATAGCGGTTTCCAATACAAAATGAGTCTACAAGACAATAAATGAACATGTGTATGTTACTACACATATGACACTTCCCACTATAAGGGTAGTAACATAGAGTAGTAACGTATGCATGTTACTACTCTAAGTTACTCCCCATCTTGACCAGCCTAAAAGTCGTCAAGGTTGACACGCAGGTCAACTAAAAAAGAAAAGACAATCATATGGCTCCATTCATCATGCCGTACTATGGCTCGTAGGCCAAGATAAAATTATTAAAACATATCGCATCTCATACAAACATATTGTATAATCAAAGGCTTATACTACATCACATGCAAACCTCCTGCAAAAACGAGTTATACGCCTCTCATCGCTTTGCTAATTACCGTGCCTGCTATGGTTAAGTTGGCAAAATTTTACTTTTCCTGCACCCCATAAGCATGACACTTCACGTTGTTGGTTTAACTTGCGAGGTGTATGAAACACGATATTTAATTAAAAATCTCGAGTCGCATACTAAACTTCATTAGTACACATGACCCTCGCGTATACCATTATCTACATTGCCCTTCCGCCTTCACAAAGTTTATCTTTCTTGCCTATGAACAAATCTGAAGTATCTGAAGCTTTGCGATGGATGCCAGACCTTAGCAAGCCTGACTTTTGTAACTAAGCTTGAACATGTTGTGTCAAGATCAAAACCTTGCGAGATTAGAGGGGTAACATGAACATCCAGTAAATAGAACAAATGTCACCCGACACAGACGTGCAATGCCGCACGTCACCATATGCCCTAATTGTACTTGCATATACTCAAATATTTTCTCATGATGCCACTGTTGGGGAATGTGCTACGCAATAAAAAACTTATCCTACACGATCACACCCAGGAACACTGTGAAGATGGCAGTAACGATCAAACTCACCGACGTTGCAAAGTAGCAGAAGCAATAACGAGTTGGTGCAGCGAGACGATCCCGCCGATACACGCAGATAGGTTACACCTGCTAGCTGGAAGAATTGTTCTCCGAGACAAGAGTCAAATTAGACGACCACTTTGAGTTCCATGCATTCCGTGGTAGTAGTCCAGCAGAGGTTCGACGTCTAAGAAGAACTGTGAGAAAAACAAGACAGAGAGAGAGAGAGAGAGAGAGAGAGAGAGAGAGAGACTAGAGGCGCTTCTCTTCTAATTAGGAGTCTAATTACCTTAGAAAAACTAGACCGAGATTAGCGCCAATCTAATTTGAAGCCTAAACACTTAGGCCAATTAGATTGGGAGAGCATGAAGCTATGCGGAGAGAGGCCCTTGGATTTGATGTGTCTAAAGAGAGAGGCCTTCCCACATATATATAGATGGGAGAAGGAGGAGGTGATGCCCCAAGGAGGGGGAATCCTTCTCCTCTTCCACTTGGTGGAAGAGAAAAGGATTCCTGTCCCTTCCAATTCAGCCTAGGGCCTGTCAAAGCCCATGTTCTCCATGTGGGCCCTCGTGAGCCCACCAGGGGTCGTCATCTCATCATGGTCCTTCACATTTTTCTTCCAAAATAAAATCCTGGATTTTTTGGATGTCTCCGAAACCCATTCTGATGACCCTGAAAACTTTACTTTTCCTACACACCATAAGCATGACACTTCACGTTGTTGGTTTAACTTGCGAGGTGTATGAAACACGATACTTAATTAAAAATCTTGAGCCGCATACTAAAGTTCGTCAGTATGCATATGACCTTCGCGTAGTCCATTATCTTCATTGCCCTTCCGCCTTCACAAAGTTTTTCTTTCTTGCCTATGAACGAACGTAAAGTATCTGAAGCTTAGGTATGAATGCCAGACCTTAGCAAGCCCGGCCTTTCTAACAAAGCTTGGGCATGTTGTCAAGATCAAAAACCTCACGAGATAAGAGGGGTAACATGAACGTCCAGTAAATAGAACCATGTAATCACCCGACACATTAGTGCAATGCCGCATATCACCATATGCTCTAATTGTACCTGAATCTACTCAAAGATTTTCTCATGATGCCACTGTAGGGGAATGTGCTACGCAACAAAAAACTTATCCTACACGATCACACCCAGGAACATTGTGAAGATGGCAGTAACGATCAAACTCACCGACGTTGCATAGTAGGAGAAGCAATAACGAGTTGGTGCAGCGAGACGATCCTGCCGATACACGCAGATAGGTTACACCTGCTAGCTGGGAGAATTGTTGTCCGAGACGGGAGTCAATTTAGACGACCCCTTCGAGGTCCATGCATTATGTGGTAGTAGTCCAGCAGAGGTTCGACGTCTAAGAAGAACTGCGAGAAAAACTAGATAGAGAGAAAGCCTAGCGGCGCTTCTCGTCTAATTAGGAGTCTAATTACCTTAGAACAACTAGATCGAGATTAGCGCCAAACTAATTAGAAGCCTAAACACTTAGGCCAATTAGATTGGGAGAGCGTGGTGTTATGCGGAGAGAGGCCCTTGGATTTGGTGTGTCTCAAGAAAGAGAGGCATCCTGACATATATATAGGTGAGAGAAGGAGAAGGGGATGCCCCAAGGTGGGGGAATCCTTCTCCTCTTCCACTTGGTGGAAGAGGGAAGGACTCCTTCCCCTTCCGATTCGGCCTAGGGCCTGCCAAAGCCCATGGTTCCCCATGTGGGCCCTCATGGGCCCATGAGGGGTCGTCATCTCATCACGGTCCTTCACATTTTTCTTCCACAAAGATTTTTTAGGATTTCTCCAAAACGCATTCCAATGATCCCGAAAACTTTCCATATACAAATCCGAACTTCAAAATCATGTTATACCTTTCTGGAATTCCCATAACTCTTCTTGAACTATTCAAAACAATTTTGGAACTACCCAAAACTCCTTCGGTGCACTTTAACTCATTTCTCATTTCTCCGGTAATCCGGACAAGAAATCGCTAAATGTGTGGCTTTACAGGTTCAAAAATAAGTGGACTTGACCCGGAACCCTTTTGGGTCAATAGTTAACAACGAGATATCGACACCCTTATTAACTTCTGCGTATTCACGAAGTTCTCGAGCGAACTTTTGTTTACAAATACCATTCCCTTTGCTCTGTGATACAATTACGAAACCCGGGGCGATATTATCGATATCCCCGTGATCAACTCCTTGATCACTATACCGGTTATCCTTGTTATCGTTTCATTCTCTTTATCGTGTCCATGTTCTGGTATCTCATGGTCATAATCAAAAGTGTCTTACCAGAAGATAGTGACACCGTAACACTTTGTGGGCCCAAAGAGTATCTCTGTTATTGTGAGAGGAGCAAATCCCAGTCTTGAACTATTTCTACCGAGACATACATTTTCGGTATACCCGTGAGTCACCTTTATTGACATCCATTTATGGACGGACATGTGGTAAAACCTAAAGTAACCATCAGGTATGTTGGTATGTAATATTCTCCTGGTATAAGGAATAATTCAAACATGAAAAATTTATATGAAGTACCGATAACATAACAACGATGGCATCTATCCGTAATTCATAAGTTGGGTCTACCCAACTCCATTGTTATCATGACAACAGTGTTCTCATATATTGATAGCATCCTTCTAACATTAATAATGCTCATGGTTAGGAAAACAAGTTCATCATCAACACATGAGCTATCCTTAGAGGCTAGACTAGGGATCACTTGGTGTTTATATTTCCACACATGTATTTGGGTTTTCGTCTGAATCTCATATTCAAGAACCAATGCAATTCTAGCATAGAAACATAAACTTAATAAGAAGATGGAAATATAATATTACATTTATTATTGCCTCTTGGGCATATTTCCAACAAAACTACCCATCAGACTTGGCCAAAGTAGACAAATATATTGGATAGCATACAAAGCTATTTAATTATACAATAAGAAAACCTCAAAAGATTCAAATGAATTCGATGAAAAATATGATCATAAAGCTAAAACTCATCACGTCCCAACAAACACACCGCCGATTACATTTGAAATAAGTTCATAGACTTAAAAAAATATTCATAAATTTTGGGGAAAATTCATCAAAATCCAAAAAAGAAGTTCACAAATTTGCAAAAAGTTCGTTGATATTGAAAATAAGTTCAAAATTTTGAGAAAAAGTTCATCCATTTTGAAAAAAAGTTCATCAATTTTCAAAATCAAATTATAAATTTCAAAAAAAATTGACCACTTTTGCAAAACAGTCAATTGTTTTTTTTAAATGGGAAAAGGGATTTCGGAAAAGAAAAGGAGAAAACAAAAACACAAATAAACAATACAGTACCCCTTTCAGAGAAAAACAAAGAAACAAAAAGGAAAAATACGTTTGATGGGCCAGCCCATTTTGATCAAGAACGGTAGCTCTAGTGCGTTGTTTACAGAAACACTTTAACGGGCCCTTAAGGCGCCAAATAGGGGCCAGCCACTTATTGCGAGCGAGAAATCGAAATCACTAGTTAAGGAGTAATCCTTGCGGAGATCACTACAACTTCCCCAGGTTGCGACAAGAGGCGCGCTGCATGTGCACCACTTGTCGCAACCTGGGAGTTTTCCCTTTTTCTCATAGATCCGTTTATTCAAAACGTTTTATCTCTTAAACATGCGTCCAAATCTCGAACCGCTTTCGCCGTTGGATTCCTCGCGTCGAGATCTTCAAAACTAGATCCTATGTTGATAGGTTTTGACGAACTTTTTTTTCACGAAAAAACAAGACGAAAAAGCCGACAAAAAACCGAACCGGGAACATGTTTTTTTTCCTTTCCGAAAGTGGCACGGTCGTGCCTCTGAAGAATTCACAACCGTGCCTCTCGCGAAAGCAAAACCGTGCCTATCGCAAAAGAAAAAAAAACAAAAAAACGCGTTTTTTTCCTTTCCGAAAGAGGCACGTCCGTGCCTCTCGCGAAATCACAATAGTGTCTCTCGCGGAAGCAAAACCATGCCTCTCGCGAAAGAAAAAAACTAGAAAACACGTTTTTTCCCTTTCCGAAAGAGGCACACCCGTGCCTCTGCCAAAAGCACAACCATGCCTCTCGCGGAAACAAAACCGTGCCTCTCGCGAAATCACAACCGTGCCTCTCGCGGAAGCAAAACCGTGCCTCTCGCGAGAGGATAAAAACAGAAAGCACGTCTTTTTCCGTTTCCAAGAGGCACGGTCGTGCCTCTCGCGAAAACAAAACCGTGACTCTCGCAAAAAATGCATTTTTTACTGATCTAAATTATTTTTTTCGAATTTTTTTTGGACGAAAAGCTATGGAAGACCGGTGGAAAACCAAAAGTTCAAAAAACCCCGGAAAAAACCATTTAAAAAGTTAAAAATGCGTGCAAAATATAAAATAAAAACAAAATCCGGAGGTAGCGCCCAGAGCGCGACATGTGGCGAATGGCTGAGAGCGCGTCAAGTGACGCTGATCGTTGCGAGGCTCCCGAAGGAGTGCTCGTTAATTAGTTGCTCCCGCGAGAAATATCACTCGATAGATGCGATATCGAGAATGGGCCGGGCCACAAAACAGCAACGGCGTGAGACTCATAGTACTCCCTCTTAAAGAAATATAAGATCTTTTAGATCAGTATTTTACTGATCTAAATGCTCTTATATTTCTTTGCGAAGGGAGTACTAGACCTGCACCAGTCCCTTTTTGTTTATTTTATTTATCTTGATGTTTTATTTTCCCTTTTTTGTGTCCTTTCTTCTTTCTATTATTTTTGTTACTTTCTTCATTATTATTATTCTTGCCGGATTGCAAATTATCGCGTATTAAAATTGTGAGTAGCGCGATTCAAAAATATCATCACTCTATTTTATAAATACTCATTTTGTAATTCCGAAATGTTCACTGTTTACCTAAAATGTTCATTATATACTACCTCTGTAATAAAATATATTACATTTTTGCAGTTCAATTTGATACGAGGGATTATTTCAGAAAATATTCAGCACCTGTACGAGGAAATTCATTGTGCATTTAAAGTAAGATTATCTTGTATTTAAAAAAATATCTGTACTTTTAAAAATGTTCATCACGCATTTCAAAATGGAAATGGTATATTCCAAAATTCAACACATATTTAAAAATATTAATCTTGTTTCAGAATAGAGTTTTTCGTGCATTTAAACCTATTTATCATGCATTCAGAAAAATGTTCAACATATATTAAAAATATTCATGTATTCCACAAATATTAATTGTGTAATAAACAAAATTCATGTATGAAATAAAATGTTCATGGTGTTTCTATTTTCTTATTTCATTTTTTATTTTTATTTTTCTTTGTTCTTATCGTCTGGTGCTAGTTTCCTGTTCACCATGTATTAAAAAAACACATCGTGTCTTAAGTACCACATTGTTGTCACTTTATTTTATTTTATAGGGTACTTTATCAATCTGTTCTGCGAACCACTCTCGGATCATATCAATTATTTTTCTTAAGTAACTTAACAAGCACGTGAAGTCTCGATCTGTCGATCAATTTTTGCCGGCCTCCACATAGTGAGCAAATGTTTGCGCGTATCCCATATACGTACGAGAGGCTGAACAAATCAAGTCTAGCTCAACAACTGCCAAGGCATGGTCCCCAGTGCTAATCCCGGGCTCTCGAACTTGCTGAACCGTTGTGCCTTTGAAACACCGTCCTTCCAGCCACACAACACCTGAATGTGTACAATGGACTATTCACGCTTCATTGGAGAGGCATCAATGAGAATGATGAACCCCTTCGTAATGGTGTCTAGATTGGATCCGCTGGTTCTAGAACTTGCGGCAACTCGAATTGATTTTCGTCGACTCCCTAGGTTTTCTAGAATATTAGGGTATTTATAGAGCAAAGAGGCGGTACGGGAGGCAGCCGAGGTGGGCACAACCCACCTGGGCGCGCCTAGGGCCGGCGCGCCCTGGTGGGTTGTGCTCCCCTCGGAGCTCCCCTCAGGTACTTTTTTGGCCCAACAGGTGTCTTCTAATCCAGAAATAATCCACAAAAAGTTTCGCTGCATTTGGACTCCGTTTGATATTGATTTTCTGCGATGTAAAACATAAGCAGAAAACAATAACTGACACTTGGCACTATGTCAATAGATTAGTCTCAAAAAATGATATAAAGTTGCTATAAAATGATTGTAAATATCCAAGAATGATAGTATAAAGCATGGAACAATAAAAAATTATAGATACGTTGGAGACGTATCAGTATCCCCAAGCTTAATTCCTGCTCATCGTCAAGTAGGTAAATGATGAAAACAAATTTTTTGATGTGGAATGCTGCCTAACATGTTCATCACATATTCTTTTCTTTGTAGTATGGAAATTTGGACTTTTATATGATTCAAAGCAATAGTCTAGTTTTGACATGAAGACTTTAATACTGAAGCATATCAACAAGGAACCATGTCTTTCAAAATATCAACACTAAAGCAAGTTACCATAGCCCATTATGCTCAATCATTGATCCATTCATGAAACACACTCGCATATTAGCTACACCCAATGCTTAAGTACGGTCATAGTGCTTTATAAGAGAAGATAAAGACTCAAGTAAAAATTAAAGTTGCATAAAGTAAAAAGAAATACCCTTCGTAGAGGGAAATAGGGATTTGTAGAGGTGCCAGAGCTCAAAGCAAAAAATAGAGATAAAACATTTTGGGTGGCATGCTTTCCCTGTCAACGAAAACGATCGAGTAGTTCTCAATACTTTCAGTGCTAGATATATCATAGGCGGTTCCAAACATAAAATAAAGTTTATTCTTTATTCTACCATACTTTCACTTTCCATGGCTAACCATATCCACGGGTGTCTTCCATACCAACACTTTTCAAGGAATTTATTATTTGACAACATAAAGTAAATTCATTTTTCATTTAGGGACTGGGCATCCCTAATACCTTTGTCGTACTCTTGTGCAATGACAAGTGAATAAACACTCATCTTGAGAACAACACATCTAGCATGGAAATATATCAGCTACCCCCTACCGTTTCATATGAGCGGTACGAGCACACAAAAGAGAAATTTATTTTGAAAATTAGAAATGACACATACAAATTTGCTTAGAACGACAAAAGAATACCGCATATAGGTAGGTATAGTGGACTCACGTGGCAAAAACTGGTTTAAAGGATTTTGGATGCACAAGTAGTGATCATATTTAGTGCAAATGAAGCCTAGCAAAAGATTGGGAAGCATCCAACCAAGAAACGAAAAATCTCATAAGCGAGCATTAAGCATAACAAACACCGAATAATGCACCACAAGTAGCATGTAATTTCATTGCATAACTACTGACTTTCGTGCTTGCATAGGGAATCACAAACCTTAACACCAATATTCTTACTAAATCATAATTACTCATCAACATGACTCACATATCACTATCATCATATCTCAAAACTATTACAAAGAATCATGTTTATTTTGTCCAATGATCTCCATGAAAGTTTTTATTATATCCCTCTTGAATATCTATCACTTTGGGACTAATTTCATATGTTGCTTTTGATAGCTCAAACAAATCTAAGTGAACAACATGAGCATAAAAAAGAATTTTAATCTCTCAAAATAATTTAAGTGAAGCAAGAGAGAATTTCTTAATTTTTTACTAACTCTCAAATAAATCTAAGTGAAGCATGAGAGCATTTCTTTAAAAATAGAAAATCACATCGTTCTCAAAAAGATATAAGTGAAGCACTAGAGCAATTCCATAGCTCATAAAGATTTAACTGAAGCATAGAGAGCAATTCTAAAAGTCATAGCATAATTTTGGCTCCCTCAACTAGGTGTGTCCAGCAAGGATAGATGACTTAAACACAAAGCAAAACAAGCAAAGACTCATATCATATAAGACGCTCCAAGTAAAACTCATAATATGTGACGAATAAAAATATAGTTTCAAGTAAAATACCTATGGTTGTTAGAAGAAAGAGGCGATGCACTCGGGGGTATCCCCTAGCTTAGTTGCTTGATACTTCTTGAATATTATCTTGGGGTGCCTCGGGCATCCCCAAGCTTAGCCTTTTGCTAATCCTTATTCCTTCATCCATCACAATCTCATCCAAAACTTGAAAACTTCAATCACACAAAACTCAAAAAAAACTTCATGAGATCCGTTAGTATAAGAAAGCAACTCACTACTTTAAGTACTGTTGCAAACCCATTCATATTTTGTTATTGTATTATATCTACTGTATTTTAACTTTTCCATGGCAAAAACTCTTCAAAGGAAACCATATAATCATCAAAACAAGGATAACACAACGAAAACATAATCTGTCAAAACCAGAATAGTCTATAGTAATCAGGGAACTTCGTATACATCTGTAACTCAAAAAATACTGAAAATTAGGACAATGTGGGAAATTTGTATATAAATCTTGTGTAAAATATTCAGAGCAAAAACTCATTTCTGTGATTTATGAAAATTATTTTTTTGAGCGCAAAAGTTTCTGTTTTTCAACAAGATTGAATCAACTATCACCCAAATTATCCCAAATGCTTTGCTTGGCACAAACACTAATTTAAACCAGAAAACACATCTAAATAGAGGCATAATTCGGTATTTTATTGAAAACATCACGAAAACCAAAAAGCAAAAAGATACAAATTGGGTTGCCTGCCAATGAGAGCTATCGTTCTACGCCCTAGCTAGGCATAATGCTAAGGATCTAAGTGTTGTCATATTTATTTTCATTTCCCTTGGAGGTGTTTGTGTTGGGTGGTTTTGCAAAGACAACATAAAACACCTCATCCATAGAGACTTTAGCACTATCAAGTTGTTTATCATCATATCCCCTTTGATTTCCGGCAACAATCCAAGAATAGTGTTGATTAACATCATTGAAAACTTGCTGGATTAGATCTAAAATAGGGACTTCCTTTTTAAGATTCTCATAAAAAATTGATTATTTCCAAGAAAGTGTCTTAACATATAATCCCTATTATAGAGGATCTCATCTATCACCATTTTTTCACGGTTCATACCATAAAAATCAAAGATTTCCCTAGCTTCCCGTATTATGTAGTCAAATTCATTCATAAGAACGAGGGTAGCCAATTTTTTAGCTTTGAGATGCTTTACAACAGGTAACTCATAAAACAATCTTTGAAAGGTAGGATGGGTATACGGATGAATCTATTTTCAAGTTTTAGAACTAGTGCTGAAATAGCTTCTGCATAAGATTTTGTTCTTTTAAGTATAGGAGCATCCAAGAGTTAAATTTTCGACACAATTGAAAAATTCTTGGATATGTTCTTTTCCCATAATATCCCCTTGCCCCAAAACAAAAGTTCTAGCATCCAGATTGCTAGATCGTCCAATTTTAGGAGTTAGGTCATCATCTGTTTCTGTCATGCCAAAGTCACTCATGGTGACAAGGTCAAGCAAATAGGAGATCTGGCGAGAAAACGACGAACGAAAAAGAGGGCGACTAAAACGAATTTTTTTTGTGAAGTGTGGGAGAGGAAAATAAGAGGCAAATGGAAAATAATGTAAATTGCAAGGAGATGAGATTTGTGATTAGGAACCTGGTAGATGTTGATGATGTCTCTGAGGGAGTCCTGGATTAGGGGGTATCCGGATAGCCGGACTATATACATCGTCCGGACTATTGAAGCATGAAGATACAAGACTCAAGACTTCGGCCCGTGTCCGGATGGGACTCTCCTTTGCGTGGAAGGCAAGCTTGGCGATCCGGATATTGTATTTCCTTCCTTGTAACCGACTCCATGTAAATCGTAGCCCTCTCCGGTGTCTATATAAACCGGAGAGGTTGGTCCTTAGAAGGACGATCACAATTACAATCATACCATCATAGGCTAGCTCCTAGGGTTTTAGCCTCTACGGTCTCGTGGTAGATCTACTCTTGTACTACTCATATCTTCAATATTACTCAAGCAGGAAGTAAGGTTTTACCTCCATCGAGAGGGCCCGAACCTGGGTAAACATTGTGTCCCTTGCTTTCTGTTACCATCAGCCTAGACGCACAGATCGGGACCCCCTACCCGAGATCCGCCGGTTTTGACACCGACATTGGTGCTTTCATTGAGAGTTGCTCTGTGTTGTCGCTGCAGGGCTTGATGGCACCTTCAATCGTCAACAACACGGTCCAAGGGGAGATTTTTCTCCCCGGACAGATCTTCGTGTTCGGCGGCTTTGCACTGCGGGCCAATTCGCTTGGCCATCTGGAGCAGATCGACAGCTACACCCCTGGCCACCAGGTCAGGTTTGGAAACTTGAACTACATGGCTGATATTCACGGAGACTTGATCTTCGACGGATTAGAGCCCGTGCCTAGACCTGCTGTCGTACAATGTTCGGGTTATCACCCCCGCAGTAGCCCCGGACCTAAATTCGGAGCAGGCTGCATCGCCTGAGGACGGAGGGATGGGCCCCGCCCCACAGGCTGCACACTCATTGGCGGTGGAGACGAACACAGGTCCCGCCTCTGTGGAAACCTGTGACTCCGGACCCCCGGACTCATATCCGGTTGTTGGTTCTAGTCCGCGCACTCTCGAGCCAACCGAACCTGGTTGGGCTCCGATAATGGAGTTTACCGCTGCGGATATCTTCCAGCACTCGCCCTTTGACGACATGCTGAACTCGTTAAAGTTTCTCTGTTTGTCAGGAGGCTCTCGGTCGAACTATGTCTGGCTCGAGTGGGGAGCAGACGACGAAGGAATTCGTTGCTCACCCACCACCCACTTCATCGCCACGGTTGATGATTTAGCCGACGTGCTTGATTTCGACTCCGAAGGCATCGACGGTATGGACGACGGTGCAGGAGAAGATTCAGAATCTTTGGGGCGCTGGACTACTACCTCGTCACACAATATATACATGGTGGACACGCCCAAGGAGGACGACAGCGGCAATCCGGAAGATAAAACCCCCAGGCAAAAGCCAAAACGGCGACACAGACGCCGCTCAAAGTCTAGCAACAGTAAAATAGCGACAAGAGCGCAAGAAGGATCGACATACCAGTAAACTCCGAAGGCAATAACTACCATGAGGACCCAGACCTCAATTGTATCCCTATGACTTTATTGGCTGAATAAAGAAAAGCATGTTTAGACTCAAAAAAAATTACATTAAATGCGTCAGCATTTCCTCAATTTTCTGGATTGCTCCAGCCCGAATACTGCGTTGAATACGCTGAATGGCACCGATCCACATGCGAGCGAACAGGAGAGATATCGGGACCATCTAAGCCCGGGCTCAGAATCGAATTTTCCCGTGGTATAGCCCTTTTCTCATGAAGTAGTCCACAAGGTTCTCCGTGATCTTCTTCATCCTTTTCCCGCACCGTAGAACTCCTTCTCCGCGTCCGGCTTTTGCGTCGAGGTCCACCGTTAAAAAATGTTGTCTTCTTAAAAGTCATCAAGGTTGACATGTAGGTCAACTAAAATAGAAAAGACAATCATATGGCTCCATTCATCATGCCGTACTATGGCTCGTAGGCCAAGATAAAATTAGTACAACATATCGCATCTCATACAAACATATTGTATAATCAAAGGCTTATACTACATCACATGCAAACCTCCTGCAAAAACGAGTTATACGCCTCTCATCGCTTTGCTAATTACCATGGCTGCTATGGTTAAGTTGGCAAAATTTTACTTTTCCTGCACACCATAAGCATGACACTTCACGTTGTTGGTTTAACTTGCGAGGTGTATGAAACACGACATTTAATTAAAAATCTCGAGCTGCATACTAAACTTCGTTAGTACACATGACCCTCGTGTATACCATTATCTACATTGCCCTTCCGCCTTCACAAAGTTTATCTTTCTTGCCAATGAACAAACCTGAAGTATTTGAAGCTTTGCGATAGATGCCAGACCTTAGCAAGCCTGACCTTTGTAACTAAGCTTGAACATGTTGTGTCAAGATCAAAAGCTTGCGAGATTAGAGGGGTGTAAGTGCATCTAGTGCCCTTTAGTGATTTTGGTGTATTGAAGACTTATAGGTTAAGGGACTGATGCGTTTGTGAGTGTACACAGGCCTATAAGTCTATGAGGAGTTTGATATTTACAGAGAAAGTCGACCCCTAAAAATGAAGTTCTTCAACTGAAGACTTTGGAATTCTGAAGACTTTCTGAAGACTTTGAAAGTGAAGAAATTGGTGTGACCTTGAAGACTTGGTAATCATTCGAGGAACATGAAGCGTGACGACTCTTGTTTTTACTGTTTCTTTTTCTCTTTCTTGAGTCATAGGAAACACCGTACTGTTAAAGGGGGTCGAGAAAATACTAAGAAAAAATTTCCATGTGATGCTCAACTCAAAATCCTAAATCTACCAATCCCTTCGAGTGAAACCATTGGAAATCTCACACAGTTTAGTCACATTCTTCAATGACAGAGACGAAGTTCTTCTGGTCTCTGAGGAATTTGTTCTAACTGAGGAGTTAGGATTCGCCAGTGCGGATTGCCTAGATAGTGAGGAACATGATAGCCCTAAAGTATTTGAGAGTCAAATATTCCGACCGTTGTTGTGCTACGCGCCAGCTGTCCCAAAATATCTACCCACCTAATGGTCATATCAGACAAGGGCATTTATGTTTTATCATGTCGGGCTATTCCCTAGGCTATAAATAGTCGCCCCCTACAACCACTAGCTGGTTGGCTGCTCCGAGGGAAACTGACACTTGTCATTTGAGAGCAACCCATCCTCAGAGGACTTTGAGCGAAAATCATCAAGTGAGGAAAACCCAAACCCAAACCTACAAAACCCCAAAGTGATTGAGCATCACTGAAGAGATTGATCCTACGTGGATCCGGCGCTTGTTTCCTTTGAAGACTATGCTTCTTCCAGACGGTTAGACGTCAAGGTCTAGAGCATCCAAGAGGAATTGTGGATCGCCGAGTGACCGAGTTTGTGAAGGTCCGGAAGTCACCTGAAGACTTACCACGAGTGATTGGGCGAGGTCTGTGTGACTTTAGCTCAAGGAGAATACGGTGAGGACTGTGTGTCCGGGACTGGGTGTCCTCGAGTTTAAATACTCAGCCGCTCCAACCAGATGTACAACTGAGACAGCAGTTGGAACTGGTCTACCAAATCATTGTCTTCACCGAGCTTACCGGTTCTATTTCCTTAACTCTTTCATTTCCTCATAACTGTTGTTGTGTGCTTGTTCATATCTGTTTGAAGAATTTGACTGAAGAATTTCTCAATTTCCTCGGTTCAATTTCTTCAGTCTGTCCGTCTTCATCTTGTGTTATCCTGTGCTTACGCTTTCTATACTCTGTGCTGGTCTTCGTTTCATCATGATGACTATGCGTGTGTTCTGCTATGTTTACTTTTGAGTACTTATTCCGCTGCAAGTCGTTCTTCATTTAGGAATTTCCTCACCAGCAAATTCCTCAGTGAAGAATTCATAAAAATCGCCTATTCACCCCCCTCTAGTCGATATAACGCACTTTCAAGGGGTAACATGAACATCCAATAAATAGAACAGATGTAATCACCCAGCACAGACGTGTAATGCCACACGTCACCATATGCCCTAATTGTACTTGCATATACTCAAAGATTTTCTCATGATGCCACTGTTGGGGAATGTGCTATGCAATAAAAAACTTATCCTACACAATCACACCCAGGAACACTGTGAAGATGGCAGTAACGATCAAACTCACCGACGTTGCAAAGTAGCAGAAGCAATAACAAGTTGGTGCAGCGAGACGATCCCGCCGATACACGTAGATAGGTTACACCTGCTAGCTGGAAGAATTGTTCTTCGAGACGAGAGACAAATTAGACGACCACTTTGAGTTCCACGCATTCCGTGGTAGTAGTCCAGCAGAGCTTCGACGTCTAAGAAGAACTGTGAGAAAAACGAGAGAGAGAGAGAGAGAGAGAGTAGAGGCGCTTCTCTTCTAATTAGGAGTATAATTACCTTAGAAAAACTAGACCGAGATTAGCGCCAATCTAATTTGAAGCCTAAACACTTAGGCCAATTAGATTGGGAGAACATGAAGCTATGCGGAGAGAGGCCCTTGGATTTGATGTGTCTAAAGAGAGAGGCATCCCCACATATATATAGGTGGGAGAATGAGGAGGTGATGCCCCAAGGAGGGGGGATCCTTCTCCTCTTCCACTTGGTGGAAGAGAAAAGGATTCCTTTCCCTTCCAATTCAGCCTAGGGCCTGTCAAAGCCCATGTTCCCCATGTGGGCCCTCGTGGGCCCACCAGAGGCCGTCATCTCATCATGGTCCTTCACATTTTTCTTCCAAAATAAAATCCTGGATTTTTTGGATGTCTCTGAAACCCATTCTGATGACCCCGAAAACTTTTCATAGATAGATCCGGACTTCTCGAAATCCTGTTATACCTTTCTGGAATTCCCAGAACTCTTCTAGAACTATTCAAAACAATTTTGGAACTATCCAAAACTCTTTTGGTGCACTTTTAACTCATTTCTCATCAATTTCTCCAGTACTTAGGACAAAAACTCGTTAAGTGTGTGTGGCTCTATAGGTTCAGAAATAAGTGGACATGACCTGAAACCCCTTTCGGTCAATACGGGATCTCGACACCCTTATTAACTTCTGCATATTTACAAAGTTCTCGAGCGAAACTTTGTTTACGACCATTCCCTTTGCTCCGTGATACAATTATGAAACCAGGGCGAGATTACACTACTAGGAAAAGGCCTACTAATGGCGCACCTAATTTGGCCATTAACGGTGCATTAGTGGTGTGCCATTAGTGCCACGCCATTAGTATATTTTACTAATGGCGCACCACTGGTGCGCCATTAGTATCTGGTATACTAATGGCGCACCACAGAATACGCCATTAGTATATACAACAGTGCGCCATTAGTATGCCTCCCAGGGGGCCATGTATACCCAGGTGCTTTGGCATACTAATGGCGCATAACAGCAAGATGCGCCATTAGTAACTTCGGCATACTAATGGCGCACTATTTAATGATGCGCTATTAGTATCCTTTGGCATACTAATAGCGCACTGTGATGTGATGCGCCATTAGTATGAATATTAGTTTTTTTTTGTTTTTTTTATTTTCTGTTTTTTGCACAGGTTACAAAATGTGTAATTGGACAAAATATAGACAGCACACATCAACAACAGATTCATCGAATACAATAGAAGATTAGTCTCTGAATACAATTCATCATATTAGTCTCTGAATACAATTCATCATATTAGTCTCCGAATTGAAAAGACCGAACAAAGATAGAACATTATATTACAAGTCTCGAGACCGCGAGTAGCGAGTTTGTCTTCACATTACAAGTCGATATCGATCATCTAAACTACCATCACATAGAAGAGAGCTGCGGTCATCACGATGAGCATCATCATGATGAAACTCGTCTTCATTCGGTTCCTCCAACGCTCCCTTCCCTCTCCCGCTAGATAGCGGGCGTATCTAGATTCGGCCTTGGCCCTAGTGGTGTACCCTTTGTAACTGTTACCGCTGAATCGATGAACCTGTCTCCGACACTCCTCCCAATCGTCGTAGACTCCGGGAACCTTACCCTTGTACACGACATACGACGGCATCGCTATGCACTAGCCAAACGAAACGTTAGTACCAATTCACAGACAATACATAAGCAATATATAAGTATGCAACAGAACGATCGGAAGAGAAAAGCAAGACATTAATAGCATCGATTACATCTAAGTTGAACGACTCTCGAAACCAAAGAGACATACTACAAGTTCATTAAAGTTTAATTACAACATGAGCCAATCGATGTTTCAGAACTAGACACAGCATCACTGCTTTCGACTCGACTCAAGGGACTGGAGCGTGGATGAAGCCGCCGTCTATCGAGGGAGTCATGAAAGAACGGGCGTTGTCAGCCTGCATTTGTAGCATTGTGTCGATGTCACTGTTGGACGGTTGATTTCTGAGGTAGAACTGCCCCGAGGTACGAAGGACATCTTGATGGATGATTTCCGCAAACTCCGACTGGATGCGAAAGAATTCTTGTCTGATGTCCGCGTCCTGGATTGCCGACACGCTCGCGGCCCAATCTTTGAGTTTACTCGGTAGCAGAAGTTGATGATGTTCCGTACAATCGCCCGCATGTGATGGATGGCATAGTAGGCACCCTTCTGACCGCTAGGCGGCTGCTTGACGCAGGAGAACGTCGTATTGTGGGAGAACACGTGCTTGTCGTACTTACGAATAGGCCTGGTGAAGGTGCCTCCAGATTTGGTGTAGCCGGGGAGAACATCATCAAGAACCTTCTTGACATTTGTGTAGTCTACGTTCGACTAACGGTCCGGGTCGAAATACGTGGCCATGGAATATTTGGGGCTTAGGAGGATGAGCGTGCAATGTGTGTCACTGCAGAAAACACGGAATGTTAAAAGAAAAACGATCGAAATCTAAGAATTCATATGTTACGGGCCGGTTGAGGGGAGGACTTACTCGGGAAAGTAAGGCACGAGGAAGTTATTCTTATCTTGGTTTGCCAGAATGACGCCTTCGAGGTAAGAACTCGCAACTTGCCGGTCCCCAGCGCTGCCCAAGATCTTGGCACGCATGTAGAAGGGGTCGACTATCACGATGTCCGGGGTCTTGTCGCGAATGATCCGCATCTCCATACTCAGCGAAAATAGCCGAACGAAGGTGTAGTGTAGCGGATGAAGGTTCATCATAGCGTGGATGTCATCAAACTACAGGATGATCGTACGGCCGATGGAGTTATCCACAAAGCCCTTGCCCTCTGGCACCTTGGCCGCGAAAACCGGGTATGCTACATCCTTCTCTCTGAGACGCCGCTTCTCCAAAGAAAGAACACTGTCATGCAGACTCCGCATAGCACCGGTTGCAGCATTGAGCATATTTGTCGGTAGCATCGCCCTACCCGCCACATGCACCCTCCTCGAGATATCCTCGGGTGAAGGTGGCCCGTCCTGAGCACGGATCGTACTCGGTGCCGGCTGGCTCGCACCCTTGTTAGTCTTTATTTTGCGTGCCTTCTTCTTCTCCTGTAACGGGACCGAGTTCTGCTCACAGACCGCCTTCTTGAGTGTGTTTGGGCTGATAGTATTTCGCACCTCGCCTATCTGAGGCTCGGTGAAGTCGGCAGCTGGAGGCGTCTCCTGAGAGCTGAACGGCAGACGACGCCTGTTGCAACTTGGCTTCTCCATGGTACCAGCTAGATCGCGCACGTCTTTTGTTGGGTTGGGTTCTTGAGAAGGAGCCCCCATGAAGTCGCCATCGTACCCATGTTCGGCAAAGTACTGATCGACGTTGCCAAATGTATCATCGTCGTCGTCGTTCTGATCCTGTGCCATATGCATGTTTGGATCCAGTGGCATAGGGATGTCCGGCACCGTTGCGGCGGTCTTGCCATGGGGCCGACTTGGCGCCTGCACGACTAGCGGTGTTGTCTTTGGGGTGGTGTCCCCCGCCCCCAAACGAATCTGGCTCTTCGGCCAAAGCAGGGGCCAGCTCAGGAAGGCGTTGAGGGTCATCACGTCATCATCGTCGGCCCCGACGGGTCGAATCGGAGGTAACAACTCGTCGCAGCCTGGCAGCACCCGAACCAGTTCAACCCTAAACAAGTTGGGTGGCATCTGGGTACTGTGGAACAAGGGGTTGCCCGGTTGAACGATTTTGCCCTTGGCGACATCGACCAACTCGTTGTTCACGAAGTGCAGGAGAGTGCACGGAACATCGGCGGCGCCCTGCGAAAACATGTAGGGCGTCAGGGATGCCCAGTCAAAGGCAAGGAGATGAAGTCCTCGACCGAGAGAGGCTTAATTAGTTACCGTGATGATGGCGTCGAGCTCGGCTAATGTCGAGGCACCGCCAACGGCAGGCGTGCAGTTGACGGAGGGGCCGCTTGCTGCAGAGGTGCCAACCGGCGTACACCCGGGTGCATTAAGCTCCCGTGCCGGCATCGGAGACACCAATGCCGCCTCCGCCGGAGACACCAATGGCCCCGCCATCGCATTCTGCGAGTTGCTGGCCGTGAAGCTAGGAATCGGGGGCGGCCCCTGTAGGCCGTCCGCAATCCACGCACTCAACCCCTAGATCAAGGTAGGCACAATGGCGGTGATCATCGCTCCGAGTTGTTGTTGCACTTGCTCTTGGACAATCTCCGGAATCCGCGCCACCTGTGCCTTGAGTTCTTGAACCTCGCGCGCCTGGCTTTCCGAGCTGGTCTTTTTCTCCTTCCGCACACCAGCAGTATAGTATGACCCCCATTTTGTGGACAAGCCTTTGCCGGCCACACGACCAGCTGACGTCGGCTTACTGAGCTTATCCTTGTTCTTCATTACATTCAACGCCCTATTTAGAGTGGTGTCCCAAGGGTTGCTCTTAGTCGACCCCGCGCTACTGCTTTCAGTCGCCTGCGGAAGGAATGTGAACCATTTAGAAATTTGGCTTCATTAATTAGAATGCAACCATATGGAGCTAATTACGCGGGGGTGTATTCCTTACCAGAACAAGCTCAAGCGCCCTGGTCTTCGGATCCGTGGTAAGCTCCTTTGTTATCGGGTCCTTCTTGTACCGGGCCCTGACATAGTTCCTGGTCTGCTTGTTACTGCTGTATTTCTCGAAGCGGGGCGGTAGGCCTTGCTCGGCACGCTCCGCGTCCTCCTTGTCCCATATAGGCTCCACCACTCTGTAACCGCCGGGACCGAGTTTGTGTTCCCTAAGTTCAGCTCCCGCATTTCTTTCCCCCACTGACTTGATTGGGAGTTTGCGATGCTCGAGCAATTGATCTTGAAGTCGTTGTAGTCATCTTCGGTGATCGAAGGATTTTTCTCCTTGATCTTCTCATAACTCTCACCTTTCTCGATCATTCTCTTCACATTGCTTTTCCAAGTAGATAGGGCCTTGCTCATCTTCGTGAGGGCAGCATTGTTCACTTTATTCCCTTTGAGGCTTGTGTTTTCAAAAGCAGTGGGGAACTTGTATCGTTCGTGCAGCTTCGTGAAGAGGAGGTTGCGCAAATTCCCTCGATCAGGATGCCTCAGGTTCTCGGTGTTGATCGAGACGGTGCTCCGGAGAATGCACCCGAGCTGAAGCGAGTACCCCTTGACTATTCGTTCGGGCGCCGTTGGATTCCCGTCGGAGTCCACTTCAGTAACTTCCTCCTTGAGGGTGCGGAGCACGGTCGGGCGCTGGTCCTTCCGTTGCCTCTTCTGTTGGCTGCCATCTGTGCGTGCGCCGCCATCATCAGTGGTGGCATCCTCGGCGGCACCATCAGTGGTGGCATCAGTGGGGTCATCCTCGGCGGTACCATCAGTGGTCTCAGGATCGGTGGGGAAGGCGGCGTCCTCATACAAGTGAGGTTGTTCCTCCATCTCCTGGGACAGCTCCCAGAATGCCTTGTCGCCCGAACCCCCGGCCTCATCGTTGTTGGCCATGTTTCTCTCTAAATAGGAACAAAGTTTGGTAAAAAAGTTGGTTATTGTCAAGGAACAAGATCATGGTCTCATCATTTAGGGTTTGTCGACATTGAGGCATCCTAAAAGCTAAGCTTTTATCATTGAGGGTTTTTTGACGCCGAGGCACCCTAAAAGCCTAAGCTTTCATCATTAGTCACAAGTACCCCGGCCCATGCATTAGTCACAAGTACCCCATATGTCCTATTTTTAGCAAAGTCATGCTAAAATTCACGGAAAATTTCAGCATGACCTTTGCTGAAAATAGGACATATGGAGTACCCGAATTTGCTGGAACGGAAGTTAATCGACATTCTAGCAAACTCAAGGGCCTCTCGGGTGGACAAGGCAAAAAAGGCCTCCATCACAACATGGAAAATACATTGGCATGTGAAAAGGTGAAACAATATATGCCGAGGCCTCTAGAGACATAGTAGCAGTTTCTAACATATTACACTGACAACTGAACTGTCACAAGTAAGAGACCTCATTAGGCTAAAAGCCAAAGCCCACAAGTACTTGTGAACTGAATCTTGCAAGTCCAAACCCATTGCTTGAATCCAGAGAAATAAAATTAGAATGCTCACAGGAAGAATAAACTCACACTAACACATAATTATTACTGAGAGGCTAACACCACACATCTTCAAATAATTCCAATATAATGAGTTTGAGTAGAGAAAATGTCATTTCTATTACAACCAAATCCATTTACAGTACAAGTCTAAGAAAAGCTACAACACATCTTCTAACCATGAGAAGTAACCAACAAGCGGGGAGACAAGTACACTAAAAGAAGACATGTCAGAAAACAGCTCAAAATCCCCACATCCCAACGCAATCAATACCAACTGACCTCAAAGTCTGCTGACAGAAATAACGATAGATTGAAATAGTTGAGTACCGTTGAAAAATGACAGGTTAAACTGACCTCAAAGTCTGCTGACAAAATCAATACCAACTGATTGATCGCGGCCGGCCAGTTTATAATCAACGGGAACTATAAGATTTAAAAGAAAACCAATTAAATAGGTAGTCGGTAAGTCGATCGGCATAAGCAACGGTTCACACGTCACCTATAGAGGACAGTAAAAGTACACTAATAAAACTCAGGAAAGAAGAAGTAAAAGTACCCTCAAAACAAGTATTAACAGACTAGTACTGTGTAAATTTGGAAATAAGCAATAAAGCTTACCGGGGATCTGGAATTGCACGGCACATGATTGTGATCTAGTCGAAATTGATGTATGTGCCAATGAAAGAGAAATAGAGTGACTCATCATATTATATGAGAGTTACCAAAAAAATGTTTCTACAACTACAAAGAAATAGTTAAACAAATCAGATTGTGAAGCAAGCTTGCTTCATCTTCATGTCTTTCAGAACCTAGTGCATTGGGCATGCACTGAGCCACACAAAAAAAATCTACACCTAAGAAACATTATTTCCGCAAACACACATGATCTTCAACACTGCTAAAAAATATCTCATAGCACACAAGATGCCCCGTTGACCGTGGTCACTGCTAAACCATGTTGATAAACACACCGATACCATGGTGGAAACTATGAACCTAAAACAAGATGGTAACTATTTTTGTGTGTTGCTACACTACCAAATACCAAGCACTGGATACATCATACACACTAATCCCACAAAAAAAGCACTTTCTTCAAAGGACCGGGTTTCTCTTCTTCCTCAACAAACTAAGAAAAATAGGAAGACACAGTGGATGACAAGCAAGCTGTTGCTACATATGGTGGACATCACTATAACTGATTAAAATTTTCTCTTTGTGTATGTTGCTGATTAGCTCAAAGGCATGTATGAAACATCCTCTGTTTTCTGATGTAACAGACTGAGGCTTCAACAGTCACAACCACACAACGTGAAGCAACAAAGAAAGTGATAATTGGGTAGTTATGAACACTGGTCATTTCAACAAGCATGTTCAGTGCACATATGTTCTTGCAAAAAAGATCGATTGAGATTCACTAGTGACCAACATCAGTGAGAGGTTGAGGAAGGGGTCATAGAGAGCAGCTACGAACCTTCGCCGGTCTGCAGCTGCAGGGAGACGAGGAGCGACGAGGCGGTGCTATGGCTGTGCGGCGGCGTCGGTGAAGGTGCGGCCCGGTCTGGGCCAGTGCGGCGCGGTGCTTCACCGGCGGCCGACAGGGAGAGGCAGGGGCGACGGGGAGAGCGGCGCCGAGGAGACGAGGACGATGGGGCGGCGGCATCGGGAGAGGAGAGGGCGGCGTCGCGGCGTCGGGGCGTCGCGGCGGAGACGAGGACGACGGGGCGGCGTCGAGGTGGCGTCGGGGCGGCGGGGCGGCGTCGGGGCGGCATCGAGGCGGCGACGTCGGGAGAGGAGAGGGGAAGGGGATCGAGGGCGAGGGTGAGGGAGAGGAGAGGGGAAGGGGATCGAGGGCCGGGGAGGAAGTATGGATGGTGGGGGCAGCACAATACTAATGGCGCACCACACCTCGGTGCGCCATAAGTACATCCATACTAATGGCGCACCTCGCCCTGGTGCGCCATTAGTATTTTTTTTTGATTTCTGCTCGAGCCAACAGGTTATCTTCCACCTGACCTGATCCACATCAAGTTCCCTCTACTAGCTCGACTGGTCAATAGCCAGTTCTCACACCAGGAGGTCCTGGGTTCGATTCCCAGGCTCCACAATTTTTTTTATTCATTTAAAATGCTGTTTGATACTTATTTGTGTTTAAATATGTTCAAACTTGTTTAAATCATAATAGTAATATTTTTTTATAAGACAGTAATATTTTTTTAAAAAATATCATCAAACAGTAATGTCGGTGGAGCGGGGGAGGGTGCGGGGGTGCGGGGGTCGGCGGCGGCGGTTGAGTAGGGGAGGGGTGTGCGGGGGTCGGCGGCGGCAGTTGAGTAGGGGAGGGGTGTGCAGGGGGTCGGCGGCGGCGGTTGAGTAGGGGAGGGGTGTGCGGGGGGTCGGCGGCGGCGGTTGAGTAGGGGAATCGAGGGTGCGGGGGGTCGGCGGCGGCGGCCGGTGGACCGGGGGTGCTCGGCGGCGAGGGGGACCGGATCTGGCGAGGTGGGATAGCGATCGAGTTGGAGGGGGATCGAGATCGAGTGTCCATGAAATTTAAAAATATTCATGATAGTTCAAAAAGTGCCCATGAAATACAATTGAGAAATGAAGGCTACGATTTAAATACAATCGATCTTAGCTAGCTATCTATTCACAATCTTCTTGCCCTTCTTTTTCGCAAATGGAGTTCTTCTGTGGAACGGACGTCCTTTAGGTAGGGTGGTCCTGCTTCTTCTTGTGGTGTATGCTGCTACTTCATCATCGTCGTCATGTTTGATCCTCGGGTCGCCGTACTTGTCGAAGTCTTGCTCATTGGCTACTCCATCCATTCCGATGATCTTCCTTTTGCCTCTCCTCACGACAACACGACTGGGCTTTGGCGGGTCGGTAATGAAGAAGCATTGGTCCACTTGGGAAGCCAGTACCCATGGCTCATTTTTCACGGTGACGTTTGCGCCCGCGGTCTTGGATTTGGCTTCGGGTATAACCATGGTGGTGAAATATCGGTCTTCTTTTAGGACGCTCTTGGCCCATCTGACACCGAACATCGGCACCTTCTCTCCAGCGTAGCTCAGCTCCCAGATCTCCTCGATCCTTCCGTAGTATATGTCCTTGTCCTTACCGGTGTAGGATTCCATCGTTACCCCGGAGTTCTGATAACCATCGCTCTTCATGTCCTTGTCCTCGGTGTAGAATGTGTAGCCGTTGATATCGTACGCCTCATAGGTCATCAGGTTGTGCTCGGCACCCTGTGACAAGGTGAATATGAGTTGTTCTTCCGCGGAAGAATCTTCATGTAAAGGGTACGACAGAAGCTTCTGCTTGAACCAACGCGTGAAACATGAGTTGTGCTCTTTGAGTATATCTCCGTCCGTCCTCTGTTGGCCTCGGTCATTGTACGTCTTCTCAATAAAGGTTTTGTGCTCTACCACCCAAGGATCGACCACGTCTATGTGTTGTAGCGCGACTAGGTTTGCTCTTTCAAAGTTGACGAGTCGACCCTCGAAGTCGACATGCATTTCGCGGCGACCCTCATGGTGACCCCATCCAGCGAGCCTGCCGAGGTGCCTGTTGACGGGCAGAACAACGGGGTTCTCGATGCCTAGATAATTCGTGCAATAGGAGATGCACTCTTCAGTCAGAAAGCCCCTGGCTATACTTCCCTCTGGACGTGACATGTTCCGAACGTATCCTTTGATGACACCATTCATCCTTTCGAACGGCATCATGCTGTGCAGGAACGTCGGCCCGAGTTGGATGATATCCTCCACGATATGGACCAGCAGATGCACCATAACGTCGAAGAATGCGGGCGGGAAGTACATCTCAAGCTCGCATAGTATCACCACGATCTCTTCCTGTAGCCTTCTGAGTTGCCTCACGCCAATCGACTTCCGAGAGATGACGTCGAAAAAGTTGCATAGGCCAAATAGCATTTCACGGACGTGCGCGTCCATGATCCCACGGATTGCAACTGGAAGTATCTGTGTCATCAGCATGTGACAGTCGTGAGACTTCATCCCGCTGAACTTCTGCTTCGTTGGGTCTAGGTATCTGCTTATCTTCCCCGCGTAACCGTAAGGAAGTTTTACTCCTAGGAGGCAGGTGAAAAACTGCTCGATCTCCTCCTGACTTAGAGTGAAGCACGCGGGAGGGTAGTCATTTCCGGTCTTCTTGGCCTTTTTGCCTTTGCGACGACTTTCTGTGTCCTGCTTCGCCTCATCATCATCATCATCATTAGCGTCAAGCTCCTGCCTGATGCCCATTGATTTCAAGTCTGCCCTTGCTTTCGGCTCATCTTTGGTCCTCTCTGGCATGTTGAGCAGGGTACCAAGCAGACTCTCGCACACGTTCTTCGTGATATGCATGACATCAAGGCTGTGAGGCACACGGTGGATCTTCCAGTACAGCAAGTCCCAGAAAACAGACCTCGTTTTCCATAACTTCAGCAGCGGCTCTGGCGCCTTTCGCTTCTTTCCCGGCTCTGGCGCCTTTTGCTTCTTTCCCGGTAATGGGCAGTCTTTCCAATTTTTCAACAGCTTCTCTATTTCCTCGCCGCTCCTTGTACACGGGCATTTTCGGGGTTCGGTTTCACCATCGAACAGATCCTTGCGTTTCCTCCACGGGTCATCGTCGCGAAGCCTCCTTCGATGTCCCATGAACACGGTTTTCGAAGACCCGGGATCTCTATCTAGCTGGCGATACGTTGTGTCATCCATGCACCTTACGCATCCAGAAAATCCGTGGACTACCTGCCCCGCGAGATATCCGTAACCGAGATAGTCGTGCACCATCGTGAGCAGTGCGGCTCTCATAGGAAATATTCTTTCTCTGCGGCGTCCCACATATTGGCTGGCATTTTCCACAGCGTGTCAAGCTCCTCTTTCAGCAGCCCCAGATACAGATTGATGTCGTTCCCTGGTTGTTTCGGCCCTTCAATTAGCATACTCATGTGAATGTACTTTCTCTTCATGCACAACCAGGGGGGAAGGTTGTGCATCCACACAAACACAGGCCAGGTGCTACGTGTGCTTCTCTGGCTGCCAAACGGATTGACTCCATCGGTGCTCGCACCCAGCACGATGTTCCTTGGATCGTTCCCAAATTCTGAGTCTTCAAAGTTCAACGCTTGCCACTGGCTTGCATCCTTAGGGTGACTCAGCATCTTGTCTTTTTTATCTATCTCCGGATCATTTGCGTCATCTTCTCGCTTCTTCTCCTCCCTATCCGCGTGCCAACGCAGGAGCTTTGCTACCTTAGGGTCCGCGAAATACCGCTGCAGACGAGGAGTGATCGGAAAGTACCACACCACTTTTCGAGGAGCTTTCTTCCTCTTCTTGTATCGAGTGACGCCGCACACCGGACATATGGTAGACTCCGCGTGCTCGTCCCGATAAATGATGCAATTGTTCATGCACACATGGTATTTCACGTGCGGCAAATCCAGAGGACACACGATTTTCTTCGCCTCCTCCAAACTGGTCGGGCACTTGTTCCCCTTGGGAAGACGTTCGTGCCAGAACGACATGTTCTCGTCGAAACATGCGCGGTCATTTTGTGTTTTACCTTCATCTCCAGAGCCATGAGCATTACTTTCAGGCGGGTATCCTCGGGCCTGCATCCTTCATACAATGGAGTAACCGCGTCTAACTCAAGTTGATCCATCTTGGCTTTCTCTCGGGCGGCAGCTCTTGCGTTATCCGTCTGCTTGAGAAGCAGCTCTTGAATATGAGGGTCCTGCACCCAGCCCATCGATGGTCCAGCGTCGTCTGCTCCGCCGGCATCATCATCTTCATGATCATGCCCGTCGTCTGCTCCGGCATCTTCCTCATCATCATGTCCTGCATCTTCTACATGATGACTGTGTACAGCATCACCATCGTGATCATCTCCTGGGGATTCTTCGTCTTCTCGCCCGCCCGAGCCGCGGTGGTTGTCTTGCTGCCCTTCCTCATTTCTTGCCCGGCCCCCATGGACGACTTCATAGTCATCTTCATCACCTTGCCACCGATAGCCATCCATGAAACCACACAAGAGCAGGTGGTCCCGCACCTGCCCGGAATCCGGGTCCGCAATAAGGCTCTTCAGCTTGCATCTTCGACACAGACGTCTTATCTCCGTCTCGTTCTTTTGAAGCATCTCGGCCTTCGCGGACCTCAAAAACCTATTCACGATGCCTTCGGTCATCGTGCGGACCATGGTCGCCTGCAGGGTAGAGCAAAATGATATTTTAGAACCAAGAAAAAATTTGGCATGACTTTCCCTAAAAATAGGACCAAAAAGAATGCTTAATGCCAAAATTCTCGCCGAAACGGAAATGAATCAACATTCCGGCAAAATATTGGCAACTATCGCATTTCAAATACCGGTACACCTCCAAACACAAACACATATACAACACCACAAACATATGCAACACCACGAACATACATAGATCTAGCTAGGCCATAAAAAGTGCATGTGCACATTGTTGTAGGGAGAACAACATAAATATAGCTTCCCCCCTTACTTACCTATTAAAACAAGGTAATTTAACCACTCAATTTGAATGAATCTATGATGGAAATGAGGTGAAAAAGAGGAGGCACCCGAGAAGGAGGAGGTGGAGAGAATGAAGTGGGGAGAAAGTGAGTGTTGGTAGGAGAGGCTGTCCAAAATATCTTGTTGCTGCCCACTTACTAATGGCGCACCAGCACTAAATGCGCCATTAGTAATCCAGGTTACTAATAGCGCACCTTCTGGCGGTGCACCATTAGTAGTTTTGAAAAAAAACATACTAATGGCGCACCAATCTACAGTGCACCATTACTAGTTTAAACTAGTAATGGCGCACGCCTGAACAGTGCGCCATTAGTAGTATTGCAAAAAAAGGAATAAAAATATAATAAAAAAAACAACATTAGTGGCGCACTTTCCGACGGGTGCGCCATTACTAGTTATAACTAGTAATGGCGCACTGTGTCTGGATGCGCCATTAGTATGTTTGGACAGGCGCACTAGTTCTCAAAAAAATTGATATAATGGCGCACCTCGGGCCAGGTGCGCCATTAGTAGTTTCAACTCTAATGGCGTATCAGAATGCGGTGCGCCATTAGTATATACTAATGGCGCACCCCTTGTCTGGTGCGCCATTAGTGTCAATCCCATCTATAGCCCTTTTTCTAGTAGTGTTATCGTTATTCCCGTGATCAACTCCTTGATCACTATACCAGTTATTCTTGTTATTGTTTCATTCTCTTTATCATGTCCGTGTTCTGGTATCTCATGGTCATAATCAAAAGTGTCTGGCCAGAAGATAATGACACCGTAACACTGAGTGGGCCTGGAGAGTATCTCCGTTATCGTGAGAGAAGCAAATCCCAGTCTTGAACTATTGCTACCGAGACATACATTTCCGATATACCCGGGAGTCGCCTATATTGACATCCATTTATGGAGGGACATGTGGTAAACCCTAAAGTAACCATCTGGTATGTTGGTATGAAATATTCTCATGGTCTAAGGAATAATTCAAACATGAAAATTTTGTATGAAGTACCTATAACATAACAACGACGACATGTATCCGTAATTCATAAGTTGGGTCTACCCATCTCTATTGTTATCACGGCGTGTTCTCATATATTGATAGCATCCTTCTAACACTAATAATGCTCATGGTCAGGAAAACAAGTTCATCATCAACACATGAGCTAGCCTTAGAGGCTAGATTAGGGATCACTTGGTGTTTATATTTCCAAACATGTATTTAGGTTTTCCTCTTAATCCCATATTCAAGAACCAATGCAATTATAGCATAGAAACATAAACTTAATAATGAAGATGGAAATGTAATATTACATTTGTTATTGCCTCTAGGGCATCTTACATCTTCTATATCTAAATAGAGACACCCCACTAAATGATTTTCCTGCCTTTTTATGAGGCCACATTACTCAAATTGTTATAGCTATTGATGCGGTATAGCTATAGAGTCTGCCACCGCCTAATGAAACATACCGATTCGTTCTTTCCAGCCGCCCCGCTTGCTGCCTGCCCCCGTCTCAATTTATTTTAGTTGGGTTGTCCAAGTATACGCTTCAATTTCTGAGTTGGGCTGGCGCAGCAAGGTTGTGGGCTAGATGTTGACTACTTGCGCTACACTATCCATGCGGCCTGCGTATTAGCCCATCTACTGTATATGTCGGAAAAGCCCACGTTAGAGCCATTGTTTTTTGCAAAGAAAAAAATCTGAGCTCCTCGATTGAAAAAGGAAAAAGAAAAATCTGAGCTCCTGGTCCAGCCGTGCATCCTGTCGTCTCCCCAATTACTCCCCCGTTCCTACCGAGCCGATTGATTTTGCACGACTCTTCGTATTCTACACCAGATCCTCTTCATCTTCTCCACTAAGCAAACACATTAATAATGGATGAAGTTATTAATCTACCTTTTAAGGAATAGATCTGCTTCATTCCCATAGTATTCCCTCACATCCAGCGCCCTCGATCTAGGCTTTTCCCTTGAAAATCAGTTTGCTGGACGCCTGGACTGGCGAATTTGGAGCCGCAGCCGACACCCATCGAAGCATCCCCATGCCCTTACCTCCACCATTTTGGACAGGGTAATCGAAGCTTCAGCGCCGGCAAAGCGCTTCATGGTGATGTGCCTCCATGTCGTGTACGCACTCCTTGGAGGAAGTTGCGGTACCGACGCTGGATGATGCCCGCAGGATTAAGAACAAGTCCCCTTACTTTCTTTTCTTCGACAATGCAGAGGACCTAGACCGTGAGCAGGTAATGAATTCTCACAACTTAGCCTCACCGTGGATAGGACTCTTGATGTTCCTGTTAGTAGATACGAATCTCATTTCTAAAATTTATTTGAATTGGATGTTGGAACCGCAGCCCTCTCTCACTCTCGGCTAGAGGTAGAAGAAGGCACAAGACATAAGAAATTCCGGGCCGGCGCATGAACGCCGCCACGGGCGCACGCACGCCCTAATCTTCTTTATCTTTACAATGGCTACATCGCTGCAACACCGGCTCACGCAACCAATACAAAGGCGGGGAATTTATACCCAGTCTACTCCAGATGCACGCACACTACTAACCAGCTAACTACCTGCTGACTCCTACATGCAAGCACGATCTGCATGGTCTGCTCATCCGGCCGCCCGCATAGCGCGCGCCACAACAAGCACTACACGACCAGCTCAAACAGATTGAGTGCCTCCCCGCTACCCCGGCTCAGCTGGACGCGGCCACACACCGGCCTCCGTCTTGAGCCTAGACACACATACGCGGCACACACACACACGCACCTACGTGCCATGCACATACACATGGCTTACTGCCAACACTCTTCCCTTAAGCCATGACCTCGCCGTCGCCGGAGTAGCTCATGTTGATGTCTTCGCCACGACCGTGATCCAGCCCGCGGACCCGACCCGGCGCATCGACGCCGGTGCACCGCCACGGACCCGACCTGGCGCACTGACGCCGGTCGCACCGTGCTCCGTCACGACCCCGGCGACATACGCCGAGCTCCATCTCCGCCGGCGACACACGCCTGGCGTCCCTCCGCGCACCGCACGTCCCGCGCGCACCCGACGCGCCCGACGAGCCCGACCGCACCAGTGCGTCCCGCACGTCCCGCGCGCATCCGACGCGCCCGACGAGCCCGACAGCACCAGACGCTCACCCCGTGCCGCCTCCGCGTCCACCATGGCAGCCACCAGCGACAAACGCCGGAAGCATGTAGCCGAACTCAAGCACGGACTCGAGCACCACGGCGACATACGCCTCCTTCCAACGTCAACTGCACGCTCGTACGCGTGCCCGCGGTCCCGACGCGCCCGACGCGTCCAGTGCGCACCCATAACACGCAACGGTCGTGCCTGGCTCACCGCCGCGTCTTATTGCCCTGCACCGCCGCGGCCTCCATGCCACCATGCAGTGCCTCCACGCCGCCATTGCGCCACCACGCAGGTCCGCAACGGCCGCCGCGGCTCCGTGCCATGCGCCTCCACGGTTGTCACGCCGAGCCGCCGCGACCTCTGCGCCACCACGCAGGTCCTCTGCGGCCTCCTCGTCTCCGCGACCACCGTGCTCTTCGCGCGCACGACATCACACTGCACAGCCGCGGACTCGCCGTGCGTCGCCGTCGCCAAGCGCCGCAGCCGATGCCTCCATGTCGGTCGCGCACGCCGCGTCCGCCGCGGACGCCACCGCGCGCCACGATCGCCCCTCGAACCTTGTGGCTCTGATACCAATTGTTGGAACCGCATCCCTCTCTCACTCTCAGCTAGAGGTAGAAGAAGACACAAGACATAAGAAATTCCGGGCCGGCGCACGAACGCCGCCACGGGCGCACGACCCTAATCTTCTTTATCTTTTCAATGGCTACATCGCTGCAACACCGGCTCACGCAACCAATACAAAGGCGGGGGATTTATACCCAGTCTACCCCAGATGCACGCACACTACTAACCAGCTAACTACCTGCTGACTCCTACATGACCAGCTCAAACAGATTGAGTGCCTCCCCGCTACCCCCGCTCAGCTGGACGCGGCCACACACCGGCCTCCGACTTGAGCCTAGACACACATACGCAGCACACACACACACACGCGCACCTACGTGCCATGCACACACACATGGCTTACTGCCAACACTCTTCCCTTAAGCCATGACCTCACCGTCGCCGGAGTAGCTCATGTTGATGTCTTCGCCACGACCGTGATCCAGCCCGCGGACCCGACCCGGCGCATCGACGCCGGTGCACCACCACGGACCCGACCTGGCGCACTGACGCCGGTCGCACCGTGCTCCGTCACGACCCCGGCGACATACGCCGAGCTCCATCTCCGCCGGCGACACACGCCTGGCGTCCCTCCGCGCACCGCACGTCCCGCGCGCACCCGACACGCCCGACGAGCCCGACCGCACCAGTCTGTCCCGCATGTCCCGCGCGCATCCGACGCGCCCGACGAGCCCGACAGCACCAGACGCTCGCCGCGTGCCGCCTCCGCGTCCGCAATGGCAGCCACCAGCGACAAACGCCGGAAGCATGTAGCCGAACTCGAGCACGGACTCGAGCACCACGGCGACATACGCCTCCTTCCAACGTCAACCGCACGCTCGTACGCGTGCCCGCAGTCCCGACGCGCCCGACGCGTCCAGTGCGCACCCATAACACGCATCGGTCGCGCCCGGCTCACCGCCGCGTCTTATTGCCCTGCACCTCCGCGGCCTCCATGCCACCATGCAGTGCCTCCACGCCGCCATTGCGCCACCACACAGGTCCGCAGCGGCCGCCGCGGCTCCGTGCCATACGCCTCCACGGTTGTCGCGCCGAGCCGCGGCGACCTTTGCGCCACCACGCAGGTCCTCTGCTCCCTCCTCGTCTCCGCGACCACCATGCTCTTCGCGCGCACGACATCACACTGCACAGCCGCGGACTCGCCGTGCGTCGCCGTCGCCACGCGCTCGCCACGCGCCGCAGCCGATGCCTCCTTGTCGGCCGCGTCCGCCGCGGACGCCACCGCGTGCCACGACCGCCCCTCGAACCTTGTGGCTCTGATACCAATTGTTGGAACCGCATCCCTCTCTCACTCTCGGCTAGAGGTAGAAGAAGACACAAGACATAAGAAATTCCGGGCCGGCGCACGAACGCCGCCACGGGCGCACGCATGCCCTAATCTTCTTTATCTTTTCAATGGCTACATCGCTGCAACACCGGCTCACGCAACCAATACAAAGGCGGGGGATTTATACCCAGTCTACCCCAGATGCACGCACACTACTAACCAGCTAACTACCTGCTGACTCCTACATGCATGCACGATCTGCATGGTCTGCTCATCCGGCCGCGCGCATAGCGCGCGCCACAACAAGCACTACACGACCAGCTCAAACAGATTGAGTGCCTCCCCGCTACCCCCGCTCAGCTGGACGCGGCCACACACCGGCCTCCGACTTGAGCCTAGACACACATACGCGGCACACACACACGCGCACCTACGTGCCATGCACACACACATGGCTTACTGCCAACACTCTTCCCTTAAGCCATGACCTCACCGTCGCCGGAGTAGCTCATGTTGATGTCTTCGCCACGACCGTGATCCAGCCCGCGGACCCGACCCGGCGCATCGACGCCGGTACGGACCCGACCTGGCGCACTGACGCCGGTCGCACCGTGCTCCGTCACGACCCCGGCGACATACGCCGAGCTCCATCTCCGCCGGCGACACACGCCTGGCGTCCCTCCGCGCACCGCACGTCCCACGCGCACCCGACGCGCCCGACGAGCCCGACCGCACCAGTGTGTCCCACATGTCCCGCGCGCATCCGACGCGCCCGACGAGCCCGACAGCACCAGACGCTCACCGCGCGCCGCCTCCGCGTCCGCCATGGCAGCCACCAGCGACAAACGCCGGAAGCATGTAGCCGAACTCGAGCACGGACTCGAGCACCACGGCGACATACGCCTCCTTCCAACGTCAACCGCACGCTCGTACGCGTGCCCGCGGTCCCGACGCGTCCAGTGCGCACCCATAACACGAATTGGTCGCGCCCGGCTCGCCGCCGCGTCTTATTGCCCTGCACCGCCGCGGCCTCCATGCCGCCATGCAGTGCCTCCACGCCGCCATTGCGCCACCACGCAGGTCCGCAGCGGCCGCCGCGGCTCCGTGCCATGCGCCTCCACGGTTGTCGCACCGAGCCGCCGCGACCTCTGCGTCACCACGCAGGTCCTCTGCGACCTCCTCGTCTCCGCGACCACCGTGCTCTTCGCGCGCACGACATCACACTACACAGCCGCGGACTCGCCGTGCGTCGCCATCGCCACGCGCTCGCGGCGCGCCGTAGCCAATGCCTCCATGTCGGCCGCGCACGCCGCGTCCGCCGCGCACGCCACCGCGCGCCACGACCGCCCCTCGAACCTTGTGGCTCTGATACCAATTGTTGGAACCGCATCTCTCTCTCACTCTCGGCTAGAGGTAGAAGAAGACACAAGACATAAGAAATTCCGGGCCGGCGCACGAACGCCGCCACGGGCGCACGCACGCCCTAATCTTCTTTATCTTTTCAATGGCTACATCGCTGCAACACCGGCTCACGCAACCAATACAAAGGCGGGGGATTTATACCCAATCTACCCCAGATGCACGCACACTACTAACCAGCTAACTACCTGCTGACTCCTACATGCATGCACGATCTGCATGGTCTGCTTATCCGGCCGCGCGCATAGCGCGCGCCACAACAAGCACTACACGACCAGCTCAAACAGATTGAGTGCCTCCCTGCTACCCCCGCTCAGCTGGACGCGGCCACACATCGGCCTCTGACTTGAGCGCACACATACGCGGCACACACACGCGCACCTACGTGCCATGCACACACACATGGCTTACTGCCAACATTGGACAAACACATGACATGCGGCCTTATTTTTACTTCAGCAAGAAGGCAACATAGGAATATGATTCCCTCCATTCTAATGTGTTGCGGCTGCAGATTCTGAGCTTGCTGCGGCTTAACTGGCGCATCTGCGTAGCGTGATATCTGGAAGCAGCGGCGGCCTGTGTCCTCGCCGCCTGGCCTCTGAGTCCCGTCAGGCGCGTCCCTGTGGCTAGGATGGGGGACCAACTCGTGAGCGTCCACATGCGGGGAGTTCTGGGGAAACGAGATTTGTTTGGTTGCCGGGCCGTCCATCTGTAGTCTTCTATCAAGTTCAATCTTCTATCTGGAGAGGTACAGTTCAACCTTCGTAATCCATTAACACACCATGTTCCAACCGTGAGTTCCTATATCCTAAGCCTTAAAAATCTTCTTAGCATATATGCGTTCTGCAGCCAGCAATACAAATCTTCTGCAAGGATAATCAAGCCCAAAATAGAGGTGTATGGACATCAATTTTAAGCAGATCGATCTGGTGACACAGTACTTCCAATCCACTTTCTTTCTTTTTGTTCAGTCTACACAGGACCTACTGGCATCATGGGCATACAGTGAAATGGTGACAACGCCATGACCCATCCGCTTCTGCATAGACATTGCAGTGGCATCTCGATCATTCCAAATGATGCACCTTGCCTGATTTGGAGCAGCAATTTGCTGCAGCATATACGCGCACTCGAGGACATCCTTTTGCGCACTGATACGTGTCCAGGAAAGCATGCACGCAATTTCTTATCATGTTAAGCAGAATCTAATAGTCATTCAGGTGATCATTACTAAGCAGATGCACACTACTTATTATTCCTCTGATTCCTCCCGTTTTGGTGGAGCTGGACACCCCGAGTTTGAATGATCAGAAAACCATGTCATTTTTGTAAAAAAAATTGCTCCTTCAGACATTTAGTCCAGTAATATCTTCAAAGCTTCACTTTTGTCATTCAAAAGTACAACTAGCTTCAGGGATTTAGAGATCATTCAATTGTTCATATGCATGTCTGATAGTTAGTGTTGTAATTTGGTCATTGGTTGTGGAGTTAATTCTTGCATACACATTGTGTTATTCACCAACATTGTTTTGAACATGTTATGAATCATCACTTAATCTTTGTGAACATTTTGCTAAACTACAGAACCCATTGAGTCTATATTATATCTTCTTTTTTCGCTGATTATTTATATAACAAAATGGCCATCGCAGATCGTCCCGTAGCAACGCGGGGGCATCTTCTAGTTCTTAAGAAGTTGATCCCCACTACTACCAATTCTCTCAACATGCACACTATCCACATCATCATACTTGCCACATCAGCCTTCAGTTGGAAATACCAACCAATCATCACCCATCAGTCTCTTTCTCTCCCAGCGCTCAATTCACCTGTGTACATTTACACACAGCGGCGAAAATAATATTTTCTTAGGGAAAGGAAAACACCCCCCGTACCACGCCATTAACTAGCCACACGACCGCGTGGCGATGCGAATCGTCGCCTCATCTCCCAACCATCCCGTCCATCCCATATCTGACCCCTTCCCTCCCCAAACCGTCGAACCCCACCTCGCCATCGCCATGGGCAAGAAGCAGAAGCTCGAACCGCAATCCAACTTGGCAGCCAAGTCCGTCGCCGTGAAGGCTTTAGCTACCGCTAAGATCGTCGAGCCGGCAGCCCCTCACCTTATCTCAGGGCGATCCCCAACCAATATCGACGTCAAGCCTGCTCCTCCTGCATGGCCGCCGATCAGTGATCCCCACATCGACGTACTGAATTGATCCTGATCATGTGAATTACACTGAATTGATCTCTGATATTGTGAGTGCATTTCACCTTAATGTCTAGCACACGTGAACGAAGGAGAAGCCACCCCCACGACAACAATCAGGATTCTTCCTCTCTGATATTTCGACAGTATATGGTAGATACTCCCTCTCTGATATTTTGACCATCGGTGATGGTCGCTTCCCCTCCTTCTCTTGTGCATTACCAAGGTATATCACGAGAAGAAGGAAAGGAAGCGAACCCCACGACAACAGTCGGCATCCTTCCTTCAAGAACAGACTGAAAGTCACTCAAGTAGCATCGACAAACTGAAAGTCAACCAGTTACATATATGGAGCAATGACATAAAAAAATCGGCACGACCTTTGCTAAAATAGGACATATCGAGCGCCTGAAATTTGCCGGAACGGAAATGAATCAACATTCCGGCAAAACATAGGCTACTGGGAGGTGTTCCCTGCAAACAACAAAAGCCAAGATTCCGGCAAATTTTCTATTCTATATCTATTTTTTGACTAAAAATATAATTGAAAAGACCTACTAAAAAATTACATTACCAAAACTACCCTAGTTCTAACCCTAACCTACTTCTAATCCATCAATTTATGCAATACAGGAGGGAGGGATGGAGGGAGAGGGTCGGAGGGAGGGAGGGAGGGAGGCAGAAGGAAGGAAGGAGGGAGAGGGTGGTAGGGACATATATCGGGAGGCGACGATGGCAGCGGGCGGCGGCGGGGACAGATGCAGAGGACGGTGAGAGTGGAGAGGGAGAGTGAGACCGTGCACGCGGGCCTGAGAGGATAAGGTGGGATTACCAGTAGCGCAGCTCATCGGGCCATGCTACTGCTAGCCCACCTAGTTGTATCGCGGGGCAACGACCAACACTCCTGCTAAGTTGGGCCTGTGAGCTGGGCCCGGGCTAGCCGTAGTAGCACCGCTCGTTGGGCGGCATGTGCTATGCCAACAACCTTAGTAGTATGGCGGACCCGGGTCTAGCGCTGCCGCTCTGTCTAACCCCGATGAGTAAGGGGGGGAGGCACTTAGCAGTAGCGGGGTGCCGCGGCCCAGCGCTACTACTACTGTCATACCTATGGCGTTGGTACGAGACATGCGCTACTGCTAATTATTAGTAGCGCCGTGTCACAATCCTACGCTACTGCTAAGGTCTATCTATAAGCTTTCTCCTAGTAGTGATTACTCAAAAATTCATATTAAATCCTCAGGTTTTTTTACCTAGTAGATATTGATTTTCTGAAAAGTCAAAAACATGCATAAAACAACAACTGGCGGTTAGCACTGTAATAATATGTTAGTCCAGAAAAATAGTTTAAAATGCTATAAAAAGAATTTGAAAGTGATTACATAATAGCATATAACTATTAAAAATTATAGATACGCTTGAGACGTATCACCACCCCGGCCTCGCGCCACATTTCTCATGGCTCAGGCTGGGGTCCGTGTAGATGTCATCGGTCCCAGCGGTGGCAACCTGAAGAGGGACTGGTCCCCTATATAAACCGAACCACACCAGCTAGGCAGTGCCACTCCTCACTCTTCTTCGTCGCCGTAAGCTTCACACTTCTTCTTCGTCGCCGCTTGCCTCACTCCCTATCTACCATGTCTTGATGGCTGAACCCTCCATGTGGACCTTTCTTCAGCGAGACTGAAGAGGGCTGCGCTATGAGAAACTTCTAGGAGAAGCGCAGAAACTTCTAGGAGAATACCCAGAGGTGGTCCAAGTTGGTCGAGCAGAACGTGATCCATAAGGTTGAAGCAGTAGTCGGGCCAGAGCATCTCCCCGCCGCCCGCACCTACCCTACCCGCATGACGATGGCCACAATGAAAGAAAGGAAGGCCGCGGGGCTACAAAGTTGTGGCTTTCTCCAGCATAAAAGTTGCTCTTCTGAGCGAGCATGCATCTAGACTGGTGTGCATGGCCCATAGAGCAACGTTCAGAAGCAGTAGAGCTTGTTGGCCACAAACACAAAAACTATGCCTCGCTTACTACAGAGCTCCTATGTGATCTTGTTGTGCACGCGCCCACTTCGTGGACCGGCTCAAAAAGTATGAGGGTGCGTCGGTTTTCCAGTTCGGCTGGTTACGGGTTGACCGGTCCACCGGTTATAGTTTTATTACTTCAATGAAATCCAATTTTTTTCAAAAAGAAAATGTTAACTTGGTGATGAAAATAATATTTCCAAAAAAAATTGAAATTCATAAAGTTTCACAAAAAAAAAGTTCACTCAATTCAAAGAAAAGTTCATCAACTTTGAAAAAAAGTTCACAAATTCAAAAAAGTTCATAGATTGTGAAAAAGATCACCAATTCGAAAATTTTAATTTATGTATAAAAAATGTTCAGCAATTTTGAAATACAAAGCAAATGGAGGGCCCAGCGCCAACAAGAAAAAAACCACAAATTTGAAAACGTTAATTGATTCTGGAAAAAGTTCATTGATTTAGAAAATGTGTTCAGAAATTTTGGGGAAATTTTCATCAAAAGCCAAAAAAGAAGTTCACATATTTGTAAAAAGTTCGTCGATATTGAATATAAGTTCAAAATTTTGAAAAAATGTTCATCCATTTTGAAAAAATGTTCGTCAATTTTCAAAAACAAATTGTAAATTTTAAAAAATTACCGATTTTGCGAAACAGTTCATTGTTTTTTAAAATGGGAAAAGTGAATTGGGAAAGAAAAAAAGAAAACAAAAAACCAGAAGTAAAACAATACAATAGCCCGTTCAGAGAAAAACAAAGAAACGAAGAAACAAAAAGGAAAAATATGTTTGATAGGCCATCCCATTTTGATCTAGAGACGTAGCTCTTGTGTGCTGTTTACAGAAAAATTTTAACGGGCACTTAAGGCGCCAAATTCGGGCCAGACACTTATTGCGAGCGAGAAATAGCACTAGATATTTGCGGTATCGAGAATGGCCTGGCCACAAAACCGCAACGATGTTAGGCTCATTGTAGCGCACACTAGGCTAGCTATGTTTATTTTTCCTTGTTCGCGTGACACTCATAGTACTCCCTCCGTAAAGAAATATAAGAGCATTTAAGTCACTATTTTACTGAGCTAAACAGAGTACAGCATTTTGGAGTCCGAGCTCCATGGAGCCCTTCACTTTGAAAATTTCAAAATTCATAAATTTCAGTTTCAAAAAATTCTGGAAAACAATACACATGTATGTAAGGATGTAAAGTGTCCGTGTGAAAATTTTCAGGATGGAATACCTTGAATGTGAGGTGCAAAAAAACAAAAACAAAATCATGGACTTAGAATATGAATAGTACATATGCTAAAAAGCCCTAGATTTGTGGTTTCTGTGTAGCTCACATTTTAATGTATTTCAACCTGAAAATTTGCACACATGTACATTATGTATCTAGGTACATGTGTATTTATTTTCAGAATTTTTTGAAACTGAAAAGTTTGAATTTTGAAGTTTTCAAATAAAGGCCTCCATGGACCTCGGTTTCTGTTTGGCATTTTTGATATAAATACTCTTATATTTATTTACAAAGGGAGTACTAGACATGCACCAGTCCCTTTTTGTTTATATTATTCATTTTTATGTTTTATTTTCCTTTATTGTGTCCTTTCTTCTTTCTATTATTTTTGTTACTTTTTTTCATTGTTACTATTCTTGCCAGATTACCAATCATCATGTATTAAAATTGTAAGTAGCGCAATTCAAAAATATCATCACTCTATTTTATTAATACTCATTTTGTAGTTCCGAATGTTCACCGTTTACCTAAAATGGTCATTATATACTACCTCAGTACTAAAATATATTACAATTTTGCAGTTCAATCTGACACGGAGGGATTATTTCAGAAAATATTCAGCACCTATACGAGGAAATTCATTGTACATTTAAAGTAAGATCATTTTGTATTTAAAAAAATCATGTGTACTTTTAAAAATGTTCGTGTGGAATGGTATATTTCAAATTTTATTCAACATATATTTAAAAACATTAATCTTTTTTCAGAATAGCGTTTGTCGTGAATTTAGAACCTATTTATCATGCATTCAGAAAAAATTTCAACATATATTAAAAATATTCATGTATTCCAGAAATATCTATTGTGTAATAAAAAAAATCATGTATGAAAGAAAATGTTCATGGTGTTTCTATTTTCGTATTTCATTTTTATTTTTATTTTTCTTGTTCTTATCATCTGGTGCTAGTTTCCTGTTCACCGTGTATTAAAAAAACATATATCGTGTCTTAAGTACCATATTGCATATTGTTGTTACTTTTTTATTTTATAAGGTACTTTATCAATCTGTTCTGCGAACCACTCTCTCGGCTCATATCAATTATTTTTCTTAAGTAACTTAACATGCACGTGAAGTCTCAATCAGTCCATCAATTTTCACCATCCTCCACATAGTGAACAAATGTTTGTGGATATGCAAGTATCCCATATACGGACGGACGGACTTTAGTTCTTTCATCTGTCAGTTTGAACAACTTTCTTCGAAGTTGGTGAAGGCGAAGACGTACACGTTGTCGTTGCGGCCGGAATCCTTGGGGGGCAGCCCCGCCCTTGCCTACCAACTCCACTTCAACCCACCATGGTGGAGGCCTGTTGTCCTTGGTCTGCCTGACGAGCAGCACGAGTCATCGTTTGACCTTCCTCGGATTTGGGCCCAATAGCTTGGCACGCAAAGTCGACGTGAACATTGTGTACGATCGGATAGATATTAAACTTCACCACTTCTTGAGGACTACAACTGAAAGAAAAATAAATAAAAGCGAGTTAGAAAAATTATAATATTATAAAGCGATACTAACAAAAGAATGTTATTTGGTAGAAAATGGTAACATGTCTTATGAGAGAAAGGAAGGAGGATGGCGGACTTCAGTAGAAAATGCAAAATGAGATATTAGTAGGAGTTTGATTCCAGAATAGCTCTCAGTTGAACCTATTGAGCATTATCATATACTCCCTCCGTCTGGAAATACTTGTCGCAAAAATGCATAAAAATGGATGTATCTAGAACTAAAATACGTATAGATACATCCATTCCTTCGACAAGTATTTCCGGACGGAGGGAGTACATAAAACCTTGCAATCAAACTATTCCATTGCATATCGAAGGTGAGGGGAGCCTATTAACCATCATTCAATACATATCTTTCCAATCTAACTAATTTTTTCGTTAGGTTATGATACTACAATTTATATGATTTTACTTTTTGACCTATTTCGGATTGATTTTAGTTTTCATCGTCATTATAATATAGCTAGCGAAACAAGCAGTATAGAGTTTTCACTTTCTCTATCGATTTATGATGATATAGTAGACCCGAATTGCTACGATGAAAGTAATAATATGTGAAAGAACTTACGCAGGAGTGGTGGCGTCTGGCAGAACCATAACGCCATGACGAGCGTTGAAGACGGTGATGAAGGAAATATGCCCTAGAGGCAATAATAAAGTTATTATTTATTTCTTTATATCATGATAAATGTTTATTAATCATGCTAGAATTGTATTAACCGGAAACATAATACATGTGTGAATACATAGACAAACAGAGTGTCACTAGTATGCCTCTACTTGACTAGCTCGTGAATCAAAGATGGTTAAGTTTCCTAACCATAGACATGAGTTTGTCATTTGATTAACGAGATCACATCATTAGGAGAATGATGTGATTGACTTGACCCATTCCGTTAGCTTAGCACTTGATCGCTTAGTATGTTGCTATTGCTTTCTTAATGACTTATACATGTTCCCATGACTATGAGATTATGTAACTCCTGCTTACCGGAGGAACACTTTGTGTGCTACCAAACGTCACAACGTAACTGGGTGATTATAAAGGTGCTCTACAGGTGTCTCCAAAGGTACTTGTTGAGTTGATGTATTTCGAGATTAGGATTTGTCACTCTGATTGTCGGAGAGGTATCTATGGGCCCTCTCGGTAATGCACATCACTATAAGCCTTGCAAGCAATGTAGCTAATGAGTTAGTTACGGGATGATGCATTACGTAACGAGTAAAGAGACTTGCCGGTAACGAGATTGAACAAGGTATTGAGATACCGACAATCGAATCTCGGGCAAGTAACATACCGATGAAAAAGGGAACAACGTATGTTGTTATGAGGTTTGACCGATAAAGATCTTCGTAGTATATATAGGAGCCAATATGGGCATCCAGGTTCCGCTATTGGTTATTGTCCAAAGAGATGTCTCGGTCATGTCTACATAGTTCTCGAACCCGTAGGGTCCACACGCTTAATGTTTGTTGACGATATAGTATTATATGAGTTATGTATGTTGGTAACCGAATGTTGTTCGGAGTCCCGAATGAGATCACGGACATGACGAGGAACTCCGGAATGGTCCGGAGATAAAGTTTGATATATGGGATAATAGTGTTTAATATCCGGAAGGGTTCCGGAATTCACGGGCAGGGGTACCGGATGTTTCCCGAAATGTTTGGGTACGAGAACACGTTATTTGGGCCAAAGGGGAAAACCCACAAGGTTTTTGGAAAGCGCAAAAGGAAGTTTTGCGGAGTCCAGGGGCCAGATGCCAGGGTCCCTGGCGTCTGGGTCCAGACGCCGGGAACCCTGGCGTCTGGCCTTGGAGTCCGAGAAGGACTCTTGCCTTTCGGTTGAAACCGACTTTGTGGAGGCTTTTACTCCAAGTTTCGACCCCAAGGCTCAACATATAAATAGAGGGGCAGGGCTAGCACCAAAGACACATCAAGAAATACCAAGCCGTGTGCCAGCAACCCCATCCCCTCTAGTTTATCCTCCATCATAGTTTCCGTAGTGCTTAGGCGAAGCCCTGCGGAGATTGTTCTTCACCAACACCGTCACCACACCGTCATGCTGCCGAAACTCATCTACTACTTCGCCCGTCTTGCTGGATCGAGAAGGCGAGGATGTCATCGAGCTGAACGTGTGCAGAACTCGGAGGTGCCGTGCGTTTGGTACTTGGATCGGTCGGATCGTGAAGATGTACAACTACATCAATCGCGTTGATAAATGCTTCCGCTTAGCGATCTTCAAGGGTATGAAGATACACTCCCCCTCTCATTGCTATGCATCACCATGATCTTGCGTGTGGGTAGGAAAATTTTGAAATTACTACGTTCCCCAACAGTGGTATCAGAGCCAGGTTTTATGCGCAGATGTAATATGCACGAGTAGAACAAAAGTGAGTTGTGGGGTGCTTACCAGCATGTCATACTTTGGTTCGGCGGTATTGTTGGATGAAGCGGCCCAGACCGACATTACGCGTACGCTTACGCGAGACTGGTTCTACCGACGTGCTTTGCACACAGGTGGCTGGCAGGTGTTAGTTTCTCCAACTTTAGTTGAACCGAGTGTGGCTACGCCCGGTCCTTGAGAAGGTTAAAACAACACTAACTTGACGAACTATCGTTCTGGTTTTGATGCATAGGTAAGAACGGTTTTTGCTAAGCCCGTAGGAGCCACGTAAAACTTGCAACAACAAAGTAGAGGACGTCTAACTTGTTTTTACAGGGCATGTTGTGATGTGATATGGTCAAGACGTGATGCTATATTTTATTGTATGAGACGTTCATGTTTTGTAACCGAGTTATCGGCAACTGGCAGGAGCCATATGGTTGTCGCTTTATTGTATGAAATGCAAGCGCCCTGTAATTGCTTTACTTTATCACTAAACGGTAGCGATAGTCGTAGAAGCAATAGATGGCGAAACGACAATGATGCTTCGATGGAGATCAAGGTGTCGCGCTGGTGACGATGGTGATCACGACGGTGCTTCGGAGATGGAGATCACAAGCACAAGATGATGATGGCCATATCATATCACTTATATTGATTGCATGCGATGTTTATCCTTTATGCATCTTATCTTGCTTTGATTGACGGTAGCATTTTAAGATGATCTCTCACTAATTATCAAGAAGTGTTCTCCCTGAGTATGCACCATTGCGAAAGTTCTTCGTGCTGAGACACCACGTGATGATCGGGTGGGATAGGCTCTACGTTTAAATACAACGGGTGCAAAACAGTTGCACACACGGAATACTCAGGTTAAACTTGACGAGCCTAGCATATACAGATATGGCCTCGGAACACGGAGACCGAAAGGTCGAACGTGAATCATATAGTAGATATGATCAATATAGTGATGTTCACCATTGAAAACTACTCCATCTCACGTGATGATCGGACATGTTTTAGTTGATTTGGATCACGTGATCACTTAGACGATTAGAGGGATGTCTATCTAAGTGGGAGTTGTTAAGTAATATGATTAATTAAACTTAAATTTATCATGAACTTAGTCCTGGTAGTATTTTGCAAATTATGTTGTAGATCAATAGCTCGCGTTATTGCTTTCATATGTTTATTTTGATATGTTCCTAGAGAAAACTGTGTTGAAAGATGTTAGTAGCAATGACGCGGATTAGATCCGTAATCCGAGGATTGTCCTCATTGCTTCACAGAAGAATTATGTCCTTGATGCACCGCTAGGTGACGGACCTATTGCAGGAGCAGATGCAGACGTTATGAATGTTTGGCTAGCTCAATATGATGACTAATTGATAGTTTTGTGCACCATGCTTTATGGCCTAGAACCGGGACTACAAAAACGTTTTTGAAACGTCACGGAACATATGAGATGTTCCATGAGATGAAATTGATATTTCAGACTCATGCCTGTGTCAAGAGGTGTGAGACCTCTGACAAATACTTCGCCTAAAAGATGGAGGAGAATTGCTCAACTAGTGAGCAAGTGCTTAGATTGCCTGAGTACTACAATCACTTGAATCAAGTGGGAGTTAATCTTCCAGATAAGATAGTGATTGACAGAGTTCTCTAGTCACCATTACTAAGTTACTAGAACTTCGTGATGAACTATAGTATGCAAGGGATGACGAAAATGATTCCCGAGCTCTTCGTGATGCTGAAATCGATGAAGGTGGAAATCAAGAAAAAACATCAATTGTTGATGATTAAACAAGATCACTAGTTTCAAGAAAAGGGCAAAGGAAAAGAAAGGGAACTTCAAGTAGAATGGCAAGCAAGTTGTCACTCCCATGAAGAAGCCCAAAGCTGGACCAAAGCGTGAAACTGAGTGCTTCTACTACAAAGGAAATGGTTACTGGAAGCGGAAATGCCCTAAATATTTGGTGGATAAGAAGGATGGCAAAGTGAACAAGGGTATATTTGATATACAGGTTATTGATGTGTGCCTTACTAGTGTTAATATTAGCCCCTGAGTATTTGATACTTGTTCGGTTGCTAAGATTAGTAACTCAAAACAGGAGTTAATTACATAATAAACAGAGACTAGTTGAGGGGAAGTGACGATGAGTGTTGGAAGTAGTTCCAAGATTGATATGATCATCATCACACACTCCCTATACTTTCGGGATTAGTGTTAAATGTAAATAAATTTTATTTGGCGTTTGCATTGAGCATGAATATGATTTGATCATGTTTATTGCAATATGGTTATTCATTTAAAGTTAGAGAATAATTGTTATTCTGTTTACATGAATAAAATCTTCAATGGTCATACACCCAATGAAAATAGTTTGTTGGATCTCGATCATCGTGATACACATATTCATAATATTGATGCCAAAAGTTGCAATGTTAATAATGATAGTGCAACTTATTTGCGACACTGCCGTTTGGGTCATATCGGTGTAAAGCGCATGAAGAAACTCCATAAAGATGGATTTTCGAAATCACTTGGTTATGAATCATTTGATGCTTGCGAACCATGCCTTTTGGGCAAGATGACTAAAACTTCGTTCTTCAGAACAATGAAACGAGCTACTGACTTATTGGAAATAATACATACCGATGTATGCGATCCAATGAGTGTTGATGCTCGTGGCAAGTATCGTTATTTTCTAACCTTCACAGATGATTTGAGCAGATATGGGTATATCTACTTAATGAAACACAAGTCTGAAACATTTGAAAAGTTCAAAGAATTTCAGAGTGAAGTGGAGAATCATCGTAACAAGAAAATAAAGTTTCTACGATCTGATCGTGGAGGAGAATATTTGAGTTACGCGTTTGGCCTTCATATAAAACAATGTGGAATAGTTTCACAGCTCAGGCCACATGGAACACCACAGCGTAATGGTGTGTCCGAACGTCATAACCGCACATTATTGGATATGGTGCGATCTATGATGTATCTTACCGATTTACCACTATCGTTTTGGGGTTATGCATTAGAGACAACTGCATTCACTTTAAATAGGGCACCATCAAAATCCGTTGAGACGACGCCTTATGAACTGTGGTTTGGCAAGAAACCAAAGTTGTCGTTTCTTAAAGTTTGGGACTGCGATGCTTATGTGAAAAAATTTCAAACTGATAAGCTCGAACCCAAATCGGAGAAGTGCGTCTTCATAGAATACCCAAAGGAAACTATTGGGTACACCTTCTACCATAGATCCGAAGGCGAGATATTCGTTGCTAAGATGGATCCTTTCTAGAGAAGGAGTTTCTCTCGAAAGAAGTGAGTGGGAGGAAAGTAGAGCTTGATAATGTAAATGTACCTTCTCCCGAATTGGAAAGTAGTTCGTCATAGAAATCAGTTCGAGTGATTCCTACAGCAATTAGTGAGAAAGCTAATGATGATGATCATGAAACTTCAGATTAAGTTACTACAGAACCTTGTAGGTCTTCCAAAGTACAGTCCGCACTAGAGTGGTACGGTAATCCTATTCTGGAAGTCATGTTACTAGACCATGGCGAACCTATGAACTATGAGGAAGCGATGATGAGCCCAGATTCCGCGAAATGGCTTGAGGCCATAAAATCTAAGATAGGATCCATATATGAGAATAAAGTGTGGACTTTGGTTGACTTGCTCGATGATCAGCAAGCCAGTTAAATAAATAGATCTTCAAGAGGAAGACGGACACTGATAGTAGTGTTACTATCTACAAAGCTCGACTTGTTGCAAAAGGTTTTTGACAAGTTCAAAGTGTTGAATACGATGAGATTTTCTCACTCGTAACGATGCTTAAGTCTGTCTGAATCATGTTGGCAATTGCCACATTATATGAAATCTGGCAAATGGATGTCAAAACTGCATTCCTTAAATGGATATTTCTTGAAGAAGTATTGTATATGATACAACCAGAAGGTTTTGTCAATCCTAAAGGTGCTAACAAAATGTGCAAAGCTCCAACGATCCATCAATGGACTGGTGCAAGCATCTCGGAGTTGGAATATACGCTTTGATGAGTTGATCAAAGCATATGGTTTTATACAAACTTTTGGAAAGGCTTGTATTTACAAGAAAGTGAGTGGGAGCACTACAACCTTTTTGATAAGTATATGTGAATGACATATTATTGATCAGAAATGACGTAGAATTTTTTTGGAAAGCATAAAGGAGTGTTTGAAAGGAGTTTTTCAAAGAAAGACCTCAGTAAAGCTACTTACACATTGAGCATCAAGATCTATAGAGATAGATCAAGACGCTTGATAAGACTTTTCAATGAGTACATACCTTGACAAGATTTTGAAGTAGTTAAAAATGGAACGGTTAAAGAAAGAGTTCTTGCCTGTGTTGCAACGGTATGAAATTGAGTAAGACCCAAATCCCGACCACGACAGAAAATAGAAAGAGAATGAAAGTCACTCCATATGCATCAGTCATAGGTTCTATAAAAGTATGCCATGCTATGGACCAGACCTATTGTATACTCTGCCCTGGTTTGGCAAGGGAGTACAATAGTGATCTAGGAGTAGATCACTAGACATTGGTCAAAATTATCCTTAGTGGAATAAGGATATGTTTCTCGATTATGGAGGTGACAAAAGGTTCATCGTAAAGGGTTACGTCGATACAAGTTTTGGCACTGATCCAGATGACTCTAAGTCTTAATCTGGATACATATTGAAAGTGGGAGCAATTAGCTAGAGTAGCTCCGTGCTAAACATTGTCGACATAGAATATCTGCAAAATACATACGGCTCTGAATGTGACAGACCCATTGACTAAACTTCTCTCACAAGCAAAACATGATCATACCTTAGTACTCTTTGGGTGTTAATCACATAGCAATGTGAACTAGATTATTGACTCTAGTAAACCCTTTGGGTGTTGATCACATGACGATGTGAACTATGAGTATTAATCACATACAGATGTGAATATTGGTGTTAAATCACATGGCGATGTGAACTATATTATTGACTCTAGTGCAAGTGGGAGACTGAAGGAAATATGCCCTAGAGGCAATAATAAAGTTATTATTTATTTCCTTATATCATGATAAATGTTTATTATTCATGCTAGAATTGTATTAACCGGAAACATAATACATGTGTGAATACATAGACAAACAGAGTGTCACTAGTATGCCTCTACTTGACTAGCTCGTGAATCAAAGATGGTTAAGTTTCCTAACCATAGACATGAGTTGTCATTTGATTAACGGGATCACATCATTAGGAGAATGATGTGATTGACTTGACGCATTCCGTTAGCTTATCACTTGATCGTTTAGTATGTTGCTATTGCTTTCTTCATGACTTACACATGTTCCTATGACTATGAGATTATGTAACTCCCGCTTACCGGAGGAACACTTTGTGTGCTACCAAACGTCACAACGTAACTGGGTGATTATAAAGGTGCTCTACAGGTGTCTCCAAAGGTACTTGTTGAGTTGATGTATTTCGAGATTAGGATTTGTCACTCTGATTGTCGGAGAGGTATCTACGGGCCCTCTCGGTAATGCACATCACTATAAGCCTTGCAAGCAATGTAGCTAATGAGTTAGTTACGGGATGATGCATTACGTAACGAGTAAAGAGACTTGCCGGTAACGAGATTGAACAAGGTATTGAGATACCGACAATCGAATCTCGGGCAAGTAACATACCGATGAAAAAGGGAACAACGTATGTTGTTATGAGGTTTGACCGATAAAGATCTTCGTAGTATATATAGGAGCCAATATGGGCATCCAGGTTCCGCTATTGGTTGTTGACCAAAGAGATGTCTCGGTCATGTCTACATAGTTCTCGAACCCGTAGGGTCCGCACGCTTAACATTCGTTGACGATATAGTATTATATGAGTTATGTATGTTGGTAACCGAATGTTGTTCGGAGTCCCGAATGAGATCACAGACATGATGAGGAACTCCGGAATGGTCCAGAGATAAATTTTGATATATGGGATAATAGTGTTTAATCTCCGGAAGGGGTTCCGGATGTTTCCCGAAATGTTTGGGTACGAGAACACGTTATTTGGGCCAAAGTGGAAAGCCCACAAGGTTTTTGAAAAGCGCAAAAGGAAGTTTTGCAGAGTCTAGGGTCAGACGCCAGGGTCCCTAGCGTCTGGGTCCAAACATCGGGAACCCTTGCGTCTGGCCCTGGAGTCTGAGAAGGACTCTTGCCTTTCGGGTGAAACCGACTTTGTGGAGGCTTTTACTCCAAGTTTCGACCCCAAGGCTCAACATATAAATAGAGGGGCAGGGCTAGCACCAAAGACACATCAAGAAACACCAAGCCATGTGTCGGCAACCCTGTCCCTTCTAGTTTATCCTCCGTCATAGTTTCCATAGTGCTTAGGCGAAGCCCTACGGAGATTGTTCTTCACCAACACCGTCACCACGCCGTCGTGCTGCCGGAACTCATCTACTACTTCACTCGTCTTGCTGGATCGAGAAGGCGAGGACGTCATCGAGCTGAACGTGTGCAGAACTTGGAGGTGCCGTCCGTTCAGTACTTGGATCGGTCGGATCATTAAGATGTACGACTACATCAACCGCGTTGATAAACGCTTCCGCTTAGCGATCTTCAAGGGTATGAAGATACACTCCCCCTCTCGTTGCTATGCATCACCATGATCTTGTTGGAAATATGGCCTAGATGCAATAATAAATTAGTTATTATTATTATATTTCCTTGTTCATGATAATCGTTTATTATCCATGCTATAATTGTATTGATAGGAAACTAAGATACATGTGTGGGTACATAGACAACACCAAGTCCCTAGTAAGCCTCTAAATGACTAGCTCGTTGATCAATAGATGGTTAAGGTTTCCTGGCCATGGACATTGGATGTCGTTGATAACGTGATCACATCATTAGGAGAATGATGTGATGGACAAGACCCAATCCTAAGCCTAGCACAAAGATCGTGTAGTTCATATGCTAAAGCTTTTCTAATGTCAAGTATCATTTCCTTAGACCATGAGATTGTGCAACTCCCGGATACCGTAGGAATGCTTTGGGTGTACCAAATGTCACAAGGTAACTGGGTGGCTATAAAGGTGCACTACAGGTATCTCCGAAAGTGTCTGTTGGGTTGGCACGAATCAAGACTGGGATTTGTCACTCCGGTTGACGGAAAGGTATCTCTGGGCCCACTTGGTAGGACATCATCACAATGTGCACAATGTGACCAAGGGGTTGATCACGGGATGATGTGTTATGGAATGATTAAAGAGACTTGCCGGTAACGAGATTGAACAAGGTATCGGCATACCGACGATCGAATCTCGGGCAAGTACAATACCGCTCGACAAAGGGAATTGTATACGGGATTGCTTGAATCCTTGACATCGTGGTTCATCCGATGAGATCATCGTGGAACATGTGGGAGCCAACATGGGTATCCAGATCCCGTTGTTGGTTATTGGCCAGAGAGCTGTCTCGGTCATGTCTGCATGATTCCCGAACCCGTAGGGTCTACACACTTAAGGTTCGATGACGCTAGAGTTGTTATGGGAATTGGTATGCAGTTACCGAATGTTGTTCAGAGTCCCGGATGAGATCCCGGACGTCACGAGGAGTTCCGGAATGGTCCGGAAGTAAAGATTGATATATGGGAAGTCCTATTTTGGCCACCGGAAAATGTTCGGGATTTTTCGGTATTGTACCGGGAAGGTTCTAGAAGGTTCCGGAGTGGGGCCCACCAGTATGGGGGAACCCACATGAACATGGGTAGTGGGGGCAAGGCCCCACACCCTTGGTCAAGGCTCACCAAGATCCCCCCTTAGAAGGAATAAGATCATATCCCGAAGGGATAAGATCAAGATCCCTAAAAAGGGGGGGTAACAATCGGTGGGGAAGGAAATGATGGGATTTCTTTCCTCCCACCTTTGCCAATGCCCCAATGGACTTGGAGGGCAAGAAACCAGCCCCCTCCACCCCTATATATAGTGGGGAGGTGCATGGGAGCTTCACCCTTGCCCCTGGCGCAGCCCTCTCCCTCCCCAACACCTCCTCCTCCTCCGTAGTGCTTGGCGAAGCCCTGCCGGAGAACTGCAAGCTCCACCACCACGCCGTCGTGCTGCTGGAGCTCTCCCTAAACTTCTCCTCTCCCCTTGCTGGATCAAGAAGGAGGAGATGTCCCCGGGCTGTACGTGTGTTGAACGCGGAGGTGCCGTTCGTTCGGCACTAGGATCTCCGGTGATTTGGATCACGATGAGTACGAATCCTTCAACCCCGTTCTCTTGAACGCTTCCGCTTAGCGATCTACAAGGGTATGTAGATGCACTCCCCTCTGTCTCGTTGCTAGTTTCTCCATAGATAGATCTTGGTGACTCATAGGAAAATTTTGAATTTCTTCTACGTTCCCCAACAGTGGCATCATGAGCTAGGTCCATTGCCTAGATTCTTTGCATGAGTAGAACACAAAGTAGTTGTGGGTGTTGATTTTGTTGAGTATGCTTACCGTTACTAGTCCAATCTTGTTTCGATGATATTATGGGATGAAGCGGCCCGGACCGACCTTACACGTACACTTACGTGAGACAGGTTCCACCGACTGACATGCACTTGGTGCAGAAGGTGGCTAGCGGGTGCCAGTCTCTCCCACTTTAGTCGGAACGGATTCGATGAAAAGGGTCCTTATCAAGGGTAAATAGCAATTGGCATATCACGTTGTGGTTTTGTGTAGGTAAGAAACGTTCTTGCTAGAAACCCATAGCAGCCACGTAAAACATGCAACAACAATTAGAGGACGTCTAACTTGTTTTTGCAGGGTATGCTATGTGATGTGATATGGCCAAGAAGAATGTGATGAATGATATGTGATGTATGAGATTGATCATGTTCTTGTAATAGGAATCACGACTTGCATGTCGATTAGTATGATAACCGGCAGGAGCCATAGGAGTTGTCTTAATTTATTGTATGACCTGCGTGTCATTGAACAATGCCATGTAATTACTTTACTTTATTGCTAACTGGTAGCCATAGTAGTAGAAGTAATAAGTTGGCGAGACAACTTCATGGAGACACGATGATGGAGATAATGATGATGGAGATCATGGTGTCATGCTGGTGACGATGATGATCATGGAGCCCCGAAGATGGAGATCAAAAGGAGCAAAATGATATTGGCCATATCATGTCACTTTTTGATTGCATGTGATGTTTATCATGTTTATACATCTTATTTGCTTAGAGCAACGGTAGTAAATAAGATGATCCCCCATTAAAATTTCAAGAAAGTGTTCCCCCTAACTGTGCACCGTTGCGAAAGTTCGTCGTTTCGAAGCACCACATGATGATCGGGTGTGATAGATTCTTACGTTCACATATAACGGGTGTAAGCCAGATTTACACACGCGAAACACTTAGGTTAACTTGACGAGCCTAGCATGTATAGACATGGCCTCGGAACACAAGAGACCGAAAGGTTGAGCATGAGTCGTATAGTAGATACGATCAACATGAAGATGTTCACCGATGATGACTAGTCCGTCTCACGTGATGATCGGACACGGCCTAGTTGACTCGGATCATGTAATCACTTAGATGACTAGAGGGATGTCTATCTGAGTGGGTGTTCATAAGATGAACTTAATTATCCTGAACATAGTCAAAAACCCTTTGCAAATTATGTCATAGCTCGCGCTTTAGTTCTACTGCCTTAGATATGTTCCTAGAGAAAATATAGTTGAAAGTTGACAGTAGCAATTATGCGGACAGTAGAAGGCTTATGTCCTTAATGCACCGCTTGGTGTGCTGGACCTCGAACGTGGTCTGTGGATGTTGCGAACATCTGACATACACGTTTTGATGACTACATGATAGTTCGGTAATGTTAAATGGTTTAGAATTGAGGCACCGAAGACATTTTTGAAATGTCGCAGAACATATGAGATGTTTCGAGGGCTGAAATTGGGATTTCAGGCTCGTGCCCACGTCAAGAGGTATAAGACCTCTGACGATTTTCTTAGCCTGCATAATAAGGGAGAAAAGCTCAATCTTGAGCTTGTGCTCAGATTGTCTGAGTACAACAATCACTTGAATCGAGTGGGAGTTGATCTTCCAGATGAGATAGTGATGTTTCTCCAAAGACATTGCCACCAAGCTACTAGAGCTTCGTGATGAACTATAACATAACAGGGATAGATATAATGATCCTTGATCTATTGGCAATGTTCGACACCGCGAATTTAGAAATCAAGAAGGAGCATGAATTGTTGATGGTTAGTGAAACCACTACTTTTAAGAAGGGCAAGGGCAAGAAGGGGTACTTCATGAAACGACAAATCAGTTGCTGCTCCAGTGAAGAAACCCAAGGTTGAACCCAAACCCGAGACTAAGTGCTTCTGTAATAAGGGGAACAGCCACTGGAGCAGAATTACCCTACATACTTGGTAGATGAGAAGGCTGGCGAGGTCGATATAAGTATATTGGATATACATTATGTTAACCTGTACTTTACTAGTACTCCTAGTAGCACCAGGGTATTAGATACCGGTTCGGTTGCTAAGTGTTAGTAACTCGAAATAAAAGAGCTACAGAATAAGCGAAGACTAGCTAAAGGTGAGATAACGATGTGTGTTGGAAGTGTTTTCAAGGTTGATGTGATCAAGCATTGCCTGCACCGTCTACCATCGAGATTGGTTTTAAACCTAAATAATTGTTATTTGGTGTTTGCGTTGAGCATAGACATGATTGGATTATGTCTATCGCAATACGGTTATTCATGTAAGGAGAATAATGGTTACTCTATTTATTTGAATAATACCTTCAATGGTCTTGCACCTAAAAGAATGGTTCATTGAATCTCAATCATGGTGATACACATTTTCATGCCAAAAGATATAAGATAGTAATGATAGTACCACTTACTTGTGGCACTGCCATGTAAGTCATATTGGTATAAAACTCATGAAGAAGCTCCATGTTGATGGATCTTTGGACTCACTCGTTTTTGAAAAGTTTGAGACATGCGAGCCATGTCTATTGGTGTATACACATGAAGAAACTCCATGCAGATGGATCGTTTGGACTCACTTGATTTTGAATCGTTTGAGAAATGCAAATCATACCACATGGGCAAGATGACTGAAAAGCCTCGTTTTCAGTAAAATGGAACAAGATAGCAACTTGTTGGAAGCAACACATTTTGATGTGTGCAGTCCAATGAGTGATGAGGCATGCAGTGAATATCGTTATGTTCTTACTTCACGGATGATTTAAGTAGATACTGAGTATATTTACTTGATGAAACACAAGTCTGAATTATTGAATGGTTCAAGTAATTTCAAAGTGAAGTTGAAGATCATCGTGACAAGAGGATAAAATGTGTATGATATGATCATAGAGATGAGTATCGCACGCAATTAAGACATTGTGGAAATTGTTTCACAATTAATACCGCCTGGAACACCATAATGTGATGGTGTATCCGAACATCATATTTGCACCCTATTGGATATAGTGCGTACCATGATGTATCTTATCGAATTACCACTATCATTCATGGGTTAGGCATTAGAGACAACCGCACTCACTTTAATAGGGCACCACGTAATTCCGTTGAGACGACACCGTTTGAACTATGGTTTGGAGAAACCTAAGTTGTCGTTTCTTAAAAGTTTGGGGCTGCGACGCTTATGTGAAAAAGTTTCAGGTTGATGAGCTCGAACCCAAAGCGGATAAAAATGCATCTTCATAGGACACCCAAAACAGTTGGGTATACCTCCTATCTCAGATCTGGAAGCAAAAGTAATTGTTTCTAGAAACGGGTCCTTTCTCGAGGAAAAGTTTCTCTCGAAAGAATTGAGTGGGAGGATTGTGGAGACTTGATGAGTTTATTGAACCATCACTTCAACCAGTGAGTAACAGGGCACAAGAAGTTGTTCATATGGCACGTACACCAATTGAAGTGGAAGCTGATGATAATGATCATGATGCTTCGGATCAAGTCACTACCGGACCTCGTAGGTCGACAAGGACGCGTACTACTTCAGAGTGGTACGCAATCCTGTCTTAGAGGTCATGTTGCTAGACAACAATAAACCTACGAGCTATGGAGAAGCGATGGTGGGACCGGATTCCGACGAATGGCTCGAGGCCATAAAATCCGAGAGAGGATCCATGACTTTGGAAGAAATACTTGATGGTCGTAAGGCCGTTGGTTACAGATGGATTTTAAAAGGAAGACAGAAAATGATGGTAAGTATCACCATTAAGAAAGCTCGACTTGTCGTTAAGATGTTTTCCGACAAGTTCAAGGAGTTGACTATGATGAGACTTTCTCACTCGTAACGATGCTAAGAGTCTGTTGGAATTATGTTAGCAATTACTGCATTATTTATGAAATCTTTCAGATAAGATGTCAAAACATTGTTTCCTCGATAATATCCTTGAGGAAAGGTTGTATGTGATACAACCAGAAGGTTTTGTCAATCCTGAAGAACGCTAACAAATATGCAAAGCTCCAGCAATCCTTCTAAGGACTGGAGTAAGCATCTCGGAGTTGGAATGTACGCTTTGATGAGATGATCAAAGATTTTGGGTTTATACAAAGTTTATGAGAAATTTGTATTTCCAAAGAAGTGAGTGGGAGCACTATAGAATTTCTGATGAGTATATGTTGTTGACATATTGTTGATCAGAAATGATGTAGAATTTCTGGAAAGCATATAGGGTTATTTGAAAAGTGTTTTTCAATAGAAAGCCTGGAATAAGCTGCTTGAACATTGAGCATCAAGATCTATGAGGATAGATCAAAAATCGCTAAATGGTACTTTCAAATGAGCACATACCTTGACATGATCTTGAAGGTGTTCAAGATGGATCAGTCAAAGAAGGAGTTCTTGCCTGAGTTGTAAGGTATGAAGTTAAGAGTTAAAGCTCGACCACGGCAGAAGAGAGAGAAAGGACGAAGGTCATCCCCTATGCTGTGTACCACACCGGAAGTGTGACTTGCCATGAGTCAGTCAAGGGGTACAAGAATGATTCAGGAATGGATCATTGGACAGCGGTCAAAATTGTACTTGGAGTAAATAAAGGACATGTTTCTCGATTATGGAGGTGATAAAGAGTTCAGCGTAAAGGGTTACGTCGATGCAAGCTTTAACACCTGTCCGAATGACTCTGAGTAGCAAACCGGATACGTATAGTGGAGAAACCATTTGGAATATCTCCAAGTGGAGCGTGGAAGCAGCATTTACAATATGACATAGAGAATTGCGAAATACATACGGATCTGAATGTTGCAGACCCGTTGACTAAAACCTCTCTCACAAGCAAAACATGACCAAACCCCAGAACTCATTGAGTCTTAATCACATGGTGATGTGAACTAGTTTAGTAACACTAGTAAACTCTTTGGATGTTGGTCACATGGCGATGTGACCTGTCAATGTTAATCACATGGCGATGTGAACTAGATTATTGACTCTAGTGCAAGTGGGAGACTGTTGGAAATATGCCCTAGAGGAAATAATAAATTAGTTATTATTATTATATTTCCTTGTTCATGATAATCGTTTATTATCCATGCTATAATTGTATTGATAGGAACTCAGATACATGTGTGGGTACATAGACAACACCAAGTCCCTAGGAAGCCTCTAAATGACTAGCTCGTTGATCAATAGATGGTTACGGTTTCCTGACCATGGACATTGGATATCGTTGATAACGGGATCACATCATTACGAGAATGATGTGATGGACAAGACCCAATCCTAAGCCTAGCACAAAGATCGTGTAGTTCGTATGCTAAAGCTTTTCTAATGTCAAGTATCATTTCCTTAGACCATGAGATTGTGCAACTCCCGGATACCGTAGGAATGCTTTGGGTGTACCAAACGTCACAACGTAACTGGGTGGCTATAAAGGTGCACTACAGGTATCTCTGAAAGTGTCTGTTGGGTTGGCACGAATCAAGACTGGGATTTGTCACTCCGGTTGACGGAAAGGTATCTCTGGGCCCACTCGGTAGGACATCATCATAATGTGCACAATGTGACCAAGGGGTTGATCACGGGATGATGTGTTACGGAACGAGTAAAGAGACTTGCCGGTAACGAGATTGAACAAGGTATCGGCATACCGACGATCGAATCTCGGGCAAGTACAATACCGCTAGACAAAGGGAATTGTATACGGGATTGCTTGAATCCTTGACATCGTGGTTCATCCGATGAGATCATCGTGGAACATGTGGGAGCCAACATGGGTATCCAGATCCCGATGTTGGTTATTGGCCAGAGAGCTGTCTCGGTCATGTCTGCATGATTCCCGAACCCGTAGGGTCTACACACTTAAGGTTCGATGACGCTAGAGTTGTTATGGGAATTGGTATGCAGTTACCGAATGTTGTTTGGAGTCCCGGATGAGATCCCGGACGTCACGAGGAGTTCCGGAATGGTCCGGAGGTAAAGATTTATATATGGGAAGTCCTATTTTGGCCACCGAAAAATGTTCGGGATTTTTCGGTATTGTACCGGGAAGGTTCTAGAAGGTTCCGAAGTGGGGCCCACCAGCATGGGGGGACCCACATGAACGTGGGTAGTGGGGGCAAGGACTGACACCCTTGGTCAAGGCGCACCAAGATCCCCCCTTAGAAGGAATAAGATCATATCCCGAAGGGATAAGATCAAGATCCCTAAAAAGGGGGGATAACAATCGGTGGGGAAGGAAATGATGGGATTTCTTTCCTCCCACCTTTACCAACGCCCCAATGGACTTAGAGGGCAAGAAACCAGCCCCCTCCACCCCTATATATAGTGGGGAGGCGCATGGGAGCTTCACCCTTGCCCCTGGCGCAGCCCTCTCCCTCCCCAACACCTCCTCCGTAGTAGTAGTGCTTGGGGAAGCCCTGCCGGAGAACTGCAACCTCCACCACCACACCGTCGTGCTTCCGGAGCTCTCCCTCAACTTCTCCTCTCCCCTTGCTGGATCAAGAAGGTGGAGACGTCCCCGGGCTGTACATGTGTTGAACGCGGAGGTGTCGTCCGTTCGGCACTAGGATCTCCGGTGATTTGGATCACGATGAGTACGACTCCTTCAACCCCGTTCTTTTGAACGCTTCCGCTTAGTGATCTACAAGGGTATGTAGATGCACTCCCCTCTCTCTCGTTGCTAGTTTCTCCATAGATAGATCTTGATGACTCGTAGGAAAATTTTGAATTTCTGCTACGTTCCCCAACAGATCTTGCGTGTGCGTAGGAAAATTTTAAAAATTACTACGTTCCCTAACAGGTGAACCGCCTCAACTTGTCGGTGGGGTCGCATGACACCTCGTGAATGCTGCACCAGCACTCATACAGGTCCCACGATGTCTCCTCCAAGCAATGGTCGAGGTCTTCACCAACGAACAGCATGCTGGCCGCCGGCACAGCTGTGGCCAGGACTAGTGTGGCCACTGCTATCGCCATGTGCAGCAGCGGCCCTTGGATCGGGGCAGGATTGAGAGACGTGGGAAGAGACATGGCGTTGGGGCTGTGGGAAGAGATCGGGGCGCACAATATGCACAAAGAGTCGGAGCCATGGATTTATAGGGAGGGTGATGCTGTGGCTGTGAACTAGAGCACACGCATGTAAGATGGAGTGTTGTAGCAGAAGACAAAATGCGGTCCCTGTTAGAGGAAAAGGTGGCAGGCAGGCAATGTGTCCAAGTGGATGCCAGATCGACCGGCGATGGTGTCTTGTGTACACTGGCATTGATCTGTTGTACACGTATTCCTCCCTCAAAACTTGAACGGAAAGAGAAAATCATTTCGTCCAAAATGCATATGGCTCGTGTCAATGAAACACAAAGCAACCCCAAGAGCCGGCTCAATCGATCTTAACAAATTTTGGCAGCCAAAATGATTCCACCATAGTAACCGGCTGTGTCCGTCCATCCGGAATAGAGCAAGCATTTTCTATTCAAGTGTTGGTGCTATCTCTTTCCCAATTTGCGTATATGACAGATTCTAGTCAGCTGCCAAAGTTTCTTGAGCGTACGGGTCGATCGTGCAGTGTGCTCTTGTGCCTCGTATTTTTTACAGTATCAGAGGATTGACCACATGAAAGCATAGTGAGTTAGGTGCAAAACAAAAAGGTGGTGAAGATGGCCAGCGACATTTTGTGGATCTAGATCTGAGGACACGCATATGTAGAGAATTCCAAGTATCAGGAAACCTTGCAAGCATAACATTTCCTTCATCAATGCAATAGGGGGGGGGGGGGTCACGATTGAAGACTTTACTGATTATTACTATAGTGTTGCTAATTTCGCAGCAACAAATACTCCCGTAATGCCGGGGCTTAATGATGCGTCTTAATGCCAAAGAAAACCCATGAATTCTTTTTGCACCTTCCAATCCTTCGAAGGGCTCCTGGGAGGCCAAAGGTACTCGGTCAAATTTCGTCGGTACAAGGAGTGTATTGTCAAACCTTAAATAATCAACCGCGGAACAAAAAAGATAAACTAATTTTTATGCAATGTTCGATTCCACCCTAAATGGTCATTAGAGCTTAAACTTTTGCTAATTTTTTTTTTCTTTTTTGATGATAAATATTAAGTTTATTAGTTTTGTAGTACATGGGTAGCTTAATGGTTTCCTGAAGTAGCTTAAAGATAATTTGGCTAAATACATGATGTAGTTTTTATTTCAAGCAAGAGATTATTCATTATTCTTAATGAGAGTACAAGGTAGATATAAGTTTTGTGGTTGTTGTAAGAAAAAAAAAACAGTCCGATTAGCACTACACTAGGCTGCTTGATACGAGTTTTCGAATGGCACTAGCACGTGATGCTGCCACGACACCACCGGTCCACCACTCGGACCTTGCTGGCCTTCCTTGCCATGGTCTCCCTCGCCAGTTCAAGTTCTAGGGAGGACGGGTCGATATTCTCGGGAGACCGGAGAGGAAGGGTTCAGGTTGCAGGCTAGGGTTCGGAAAGATAAAGCTAAGATGATGGATGGAACATATATCTCACAAAGAAAGATGGGCGAGTCTAAGAAAGATGGAAAAGTTGAGGCCTTTGAAACATTGGGTGGCGATGCTTGACAATGTTATTAACTTCTATCGTGACATATCGTTTGATCTCCTCGCCTGATGGTTGTAGCTCCTGTCGAGACTGTCTTAAATTTTACTTTGAGGTAGTGACTGTTGCCTGTGGGCACGGTCTATGCTTTTGCTGGAGCAGCGCGTGTGCTGTTTTATTCCCCGCGTACTTGTAAACAGGATGAGGGTCTTTGTGTGGTTTCGTTTGGCAATGCAAATGGAACCGGGGCTTTGAGCCCTTTTCCTCTAAAAAAAACTTCTATCGTGACCTATGATTTGTGCTGCTGCTCAAGATGTTTACACTGCTACATCGAACTTCCATTGTTGCCTTCATGGGCGTTTTAGCGGTCATATATTGTTAGTTTGCGTTCTTTTGCTAATGAATTGCTAGATGTTGGCTCTTTTGAACTTGTTAGGCTAGTGCTTAGGTACCATCAGGTTTTTGCACCATAGTGCATGCGTGGACGCCGTCAATGCACGGTGGGTTTCTTGTTAGTGCTTTAAACCCATTTCTTCCCGTTCTCATTTCCGGGATACCTTTGTATGCTGGGCAGATGTATATCCTTTATGATGACTAATGGAAATGGCTGGGATTAGGCCTGTTCACACACACGAAAAAGGAATGCTTACACTTTTCGATGAACATAATGCTTTAGAGCTAGGTGTTCTTGCAGCAAAGTACATGCACCGATCTCATCAGACAAGATTTTGTTTTTGATTTGTCAAGTATTTATTTCACGCTTAGGAACAGAGGAATTGTATCACTAATCACTACGTAGTCTAATATGAATATATGATAAAAGAATATCAATTACTTAATCTGCTGCACATATGGATGGCTTGTTCATCAACAATGTGCAATCAACAAGACATACACGCACACTCGGATGCAAGTTCCGCACTTTCCGTCACACACACGCACACTCGGTCCCCACGTGCAACGACGACGTCGGCGGGGCAGGGCATGCCACTTCCATGTCGTCGCCGAACAGCTCCTCCCATGTGCATTGGAAGCTGCCGTCATCCTCCTCCACCGTCTCAACGCCTTGGTGGACGTCGCCATGTTTGCCGGCCAAGGACTCCTCCAATGTACAGTCGCTGCCATGCTCGGCCGCCTTAGTATTTCCCTGGAGCGTCAGTCCTAATTCTGGAAGCATGTTGGTGAAAAACCCGCCTAGATCCACGCTGCCGTCGTCCACAACTCCAGGGGGCAACGTCTCGTCTTGGTCGGACATGAACGAACGCTCGAACTCCCGAAGCGTCCCGCCAGCTTCTTCTTCTTCTTGGATGGTCATTTCTTGGCGGCGTGGGGTTTTGGGACGTGGAGCCTCTGGATGTTGGACCTCGGCGGCCGCCTTCCTCTTCCTCTTGGAACCGGGGGCGTTGATTACCGACGCGTAGGTAATCTCCCTCTTGTGGGGTGAGACGTAGATCTTGCATAGCACCAGTCCGGCCGCACCGTCTTGTTCGTCGTCGTGGTCGAGGCCGTACTCCTTCATGCACCACCCAACCCTGGTTCTAGCTGCTCCAGGCCTCTTGATCCCAAAGGAAAGATGGTCGATGAGGCCGACCCGTTTACCTTGAGTGTCTAGCACGGGCTCGCTCTTCTCTGAGTGCCAGTTGTAACCCTCGTCGTGGTCGACGACGCGCTGTCGCCTTCCGCTGCGGCCACCTTTGGTCTTGTGACGACGGACCGGTGAGAAGAAGTACCACACGCCTCCTTTCCCGTCGTCCTTGTCGGAGCCAGGCGCGTGGGCACGGTTCTCGATGAGGTCTCCGGGTGGCGCGGAGTAGACGTCGTCTTCGTGGATGAAGCTGCTGAAGCGGCCGCGGTCTGCTCCGGAGATCCTCTGGCGGAGGAACTGGTTGATGAGCTCGTGATCCTGGGGACTGAAGGTGGAGCCGACGGGAAAGAGCTCGTCATGGCCGGACATATTGAATCGCCTTCCCTTGATCAGAGCTAGCTAGCGGACGTACTTCTCGTCGCCTTGATCGGAAGGAACTAGCTATGGAGGGTCCGTAGGTGTGCAACCCTAGCTAGGTAGGTATATATGGATGGATCGCGACACTAGGTCCGTAGATGTACGTGCCTTCCTTGATCAATACACCACTAGAGTGCTTCGGACTCAGGAGCGTCTTCAGTTCGTATACGGATTGCTAGCGTACGCATCTAGTGTATATACGGTCCGTAAGGTGTATTATATATACGTACTTCTCTCCTTGTATCGTAAGCGTAGAACGACCGCAAGCTGAGATTCAGCTCTCGGAAACGCACGCGAGTCTCCATCCATGCAAACGATCGATCTAATCCAATGGATCTCTCTCTGTCAAACGAACGGCTTCGCCACGCAAACATCGATCTAATCATCCTTAATTAATAGTGCTTCCCTCTCGCAAAAAAATAAAATTAATAGTGCTTCCCATCTTCAGTTCGTATCCGGATTGCTAGCGCAGTGCATATCGCTAAGGGATTTTGTTTGCAATTGCATGCAACGAGCAAACTCCAGTTGGCTTCTAGTAAAACTTTGACCTTTCCTTTTTTTTTGCATTTCTCTCACTTTTCTCTCTTCATCACATATTTTTCCGGCACCTATGCATGCATGGTACTACTCACTCGGAAAAAACACATGTTGCCTAGTGTTTTTGCATAAGCCGAGATTTTTTCTTCTTTGGTACTCCCCTTAACCTAGTGTAAACCGAGAACCTTCCAAAATACACACAGCAACTGCAACCAGCAACTGCGAGCCGAGTACGCTCTGAAACCACACGGCAACTGCGAGCCCCCAGTCTACTATCACTACAAAAAGAAGAGAGGGGCAGATCCAAACAATCACATCCATTCATCATCAAAATCTAATGGCCCTTAGTCATTCTGTGTTTAACGCTACCAACCACACAATAAGCCACAATCGATCGATCGCTAATCTGCCCCGCAGTAAAAAAAAAGAAAACCGCCCGCACGACCTCCTCATTCTCCTCCCGCACGACCTCCTCCTCCTCCCGCGCCGTTCGCCTCCCGCAGCCGCGCCCTTCGCCGCAGCCCGTCACCGCTGCGTCGCGTCGCCGGAGCCACGGGAAGCCTCTACGGGAAGCCGGGAGCCCGCCCCCGCCGCAGGTCGCCGGGAGCCCGCCCCCGCCGCGGGTCGCCACCTCCCTAGCCGCGGGAGCCCGCCCCTGCTGCGGGTCGCCGCCCCCCCAGCCGCGGGAGCCCGCCCCTGCCGCGGGTCGCCGCCCCCCAGCCGCGGAGCCCGCCCCCGCCGCGGGTCGCCGCCTCCCCAGCCGGATGCTCCTGTACTCCTGAAGTCCTGATTCTCCAATCTACATTGGCTTGATACAGCTTAGGGATTCAGGAGAAGGTCAAAAGAGATTGGTACCAGGCTTTGTGCCACTGCCCACTTTCCTTGATTGCTAAATTTATTTTATGCTTCTGTCGACACTACAACAGTCAACAAAGCAGGGAACCAATCCAGCTTCAAGCTCCAGGTGCTTTTGTTTCTAAATTGTTTGTGTGCTAAGGTGTCATCTAGCTAGGAATTATTTATCGAGGAATGACTCCATCTACCACACTTCTCAATATCACCTGGTATGATTCCGGTGTCGAGTCTCCTCACGTAGGCGTGTCACGGACACAACTTAAAGCCTTAAACTGCAGCCGCTCCTTGGGTAATGATAAGCAACTGCTACTCACATCTCACTCATATTGTGCCAACAGTAATTTTTATTTATCCTATAGATAAAGAAGCACCAAAAAGGCAAAGGGAAAATGCCCGGTATGAGCAAAATAAAGAAGGGATGTTAGAAAGCTAGAGCTGTATTTATTTTTCAGTTGCAGCTTAGCTAATGTTTCATCTGGTTTATTGCGCCAAACTTTTGTCTCAGGTTCTTTTATCACATGGACTGCACTCAGTCCCAGTTTATACCTACATATGATATTGCATTTACCCTTGTACCTTTCAGTTCCATGGTTATTGTAAAGCATCCACTATTGTTGTACGCATACAAGTAGTTGTATTCACAAATCATCTTTTGTTTCCTATTATCCTCAATAGGATGCTATTTTATGCTGATCGAAGTTAGTACTAATACATAACTTTGGTAGTCCGCAGAACCAAAATCCTTTGACCTGATCTCTTTGCAGGTGAAAATTTATATTTTACTACGCAGATGTAGAGTTAGCTTTTATATAAGGAAATAAGATTCGAGAAATAAGCAACTTAAACACAGCAATTGAAGATTTCCAAGTCAGATTTACCAACTTCAACAGAGAATTGGCTTTTGTAGAAGGAAATATGATTCGAGAGGTAACCAACTGAAGATTTCCAAGTCAGATTTCTACATGCCTAATAAGTGCATTTTATTTTTCCACTACTTCCAAGTCAGTTTTACCATGTTCAGTTGAGAACCAACCATGCTTGTACGGAGGAAAAATTGAGCAAGTACTGTTTTTGTGTGTGCATTTTTTTCTGACAGAATCATATATGTCCAAATATATGTCCTCCTCCCCTCACGTCACATACCAGTAGATGTTAGAAACTGGGCTTGGTAACATCGCACTGTTGCTTATATATGATTACAAGTATCACATACCAATATATGTTAGAAAGTGGGCTTTGAAATCTGCACTGATCTTCACAATCATGTCATCTGATAGAAGTCTATTGAATTTCAATTATATTTTGTTGTATGTTATCCGTAATGTAAGTACAGATAGGAAGTTCCATTTTTTTTAAATGCATCACAAGGAGGATGGTCACCAATGATTTGACATGATAAGATGTTTACATAATTATTTGTGGCCATTTGACATGATAGGATGTTTTTGAAGTATGACAAACTATGACATTAGCAATACTTTTATTTACATATATTCATATATCGTTATATACTTTGGCTTGTGGAAACTAGGAATTGCTTTCGACTAACATGTAATGGAATTTCTGAGAAGGGAGATCTGCATCTATGTTACAGGGATCGGACGGGAGAAATAGAGAAGGACAGACGATTGCTGCAGGAGGAGCAGGAGTCCTTGCACGTGGACACCCTCCCGTTCTCCCAGGTAACACCATGGAATCCCATCGTCTAATTTTGGTCGCTCTTGTGAGTATTTATTCCAATCATATCCCATATCCGCTGAAACAGAAGGTGATCCGGCTACCATGTCATGGATTCAGGGTAGTGTGTGGGATTTCCAGTAGAAGAGTAGCTACTCACAAGCTTGATGCCGCAAAAGCATCTTCCTACTCTTCTGAGAACTTCCACCAATAAGCTCCACGCGCTCCTACACCTTCTTATGAGTCAGTAGAAGAGTAGCTACTCACCTTCCTACGTCTCTGTCATGTAGTTTCTAACGATCTTTTATGTGCCATGTCGACAAGGCCACAAGGGTGATTGATAAAAAATCCAAGCAGGCTCCATGTGAGGTGAATCAAGGTAATCAATATGTAGTGAATGGGATAAACTCCTCTCCCTCGTGTTGTTGAATTCTCCGTTCTATCTTTTAGGCTGGTTGATGTGCTTTGATTCGTGATCTGGGTCGGCGCATCTGTCATTTTCGGTTGCAAAGGCGCACTAGCTCATGCCTCACTTGGGTGATATAATTTTTTTTGCGGTTTCTCGTAAACTGCAGTGTGTTATGCAGATGTAAAAAGCCATTCAGGTTCTGCATCCTGCCTAGCAGGTTCTTTGTTATGATGCAAGAGGAATTCCTTTCTTATTGACCCTTCAAGTGGGAGTCTTTTAGAGGCAGCTTTCGTGCTTTTGCCTTCTACTGGAACTCCATGCAGATTCTGAGTTCAGGGAGTGTATTTGGCCTTCAGAAATAAAGAACTTTATTATGATTTTTGATAAAAGAAATATGGACTTCCAATTAGCTTGAAGGTTATCGATTATATGCAGCAAGGCCATTTGATTAAGTTGTCTCTTTCTTGACACCATTTTCTATGCAAGCTATTTGAATACATATTTTGCAAGACAAAGTACAGAAGTGTGTTTGGGTGAGGTCCAGATTAAACATCTCACTTTTTGTTTCAGAAATCATCTCTACTTAAGTCCAAGAGGTCACCAGGTGAAGGGATGGGTAAACTATCAGGTTGCATTAATTTGGAGCTATGAAACTGGTAAAAGGATTATAGTTTCTACTAATTTATCACATATTATGCGTCTTTTCTACTTTAGACTAATTATTACAGTAGAATATATTGGCAATAGACTGCCATTCTCACCTTTGGTATTGCATATTTTTTCTTGACAGCCTGTTACATTGGAACTTGGTGAAGAAGTCGTATTTGAGTATGTTGACATTGGCAAAAGGTACATGCCGCATGCTGAGACATATATACGTTGTGTGAGGCAGAGGTTAAATGCTTTGTAAATAAAGAGAGACAACAAGGATTGGTGAATTTATAGTCCCACTTTTGTACTGTTTTTATACAATGACAACAATGAGCGACATATGTACTTCTCATCCAATTAGTTTTCTAGCATGTAAATGTAAGTATTTCTTCATGCACGTGAGAAAGACAAATATTTGTTCCTACATGTTTGAGGATATGTATAACCATACTATGGAATGCAATTGTGCTGAGGAGGAACGAGGAGGAGAGATGTGTGCTGCTAGACATATTAGCAAATTCTTAGTTCAGTTGATTACATTCATGAGTATTCTTCTGCTATTTAAAATGGATAGATTGAAAAAATTAATTATACCTCCATTGGTCAGGGGAAGAATGAACACTAAATGTTGTCAAGTGAACTATATTGGTAAGGATCTCCACGTAATAAGTGTTATTCTTGCTGCAGTGGCTCGGGCATCCGCATTGTCGGTCGACGGGTATGTATGGGCCGTCGCTTGGTACAACCGCAGGGGGAAGGGCTGGCCATTGAACTACATTGGTCAGGACCTGTAGGTAATGAGTAGCATGATTCATGTCTTATTTTGGTGATAAAGATATGATATCGACGCAGCCTGATGATTTGCTGCGAGCGAAGCGATGCCGTTCTGTGAGGGAGGTGAGCGAGTCGAAGACATCTGTTGTGAGTCGGGCGAAGTGGCACTCAAATGCTGGAAGCGGTGTTGCGGGGCGGCTGGCGTCGGCTATGGCGATGATGCGGAACAGGGTGCTACGAGCAGTGATACGGGGACCGATGTTTGCTAGGGAGTGGTGTAGCAAGTGGTGCTGAGGGAGTATAGAAGCCAGGGTATTAGGGCAAATCCAGGGGTGCAAACGTCTCGATCGTACAACTCGAGAAGGGGGCCGATCGCCGAACGTGATCGCCTGGCTAATGCCCGGCGTCACCCTATTGGGCAAGGGGCATGTTGATTCATGAAACAATCAACACGTCATTATGACTCGGGATTTAGAAATTTTATTTTTGAAATGATATTATAACATAGAAATAGTATGTTTCATTGTATAACATGTTTTCAGTCGAGACGTACGTTGCACGTGCAAGCTTACTAGTAAGACAAGTATATCATCAAACACACACCACTTACAAAAAAACTCGGTATATTCTGTCATGTGGTCAATCCCACTGCAATTAACACAACAACGGTCTCTATAGGTCAGGTGTCCTCTAACGGCATATTCGGCTTACATAAGCCTTTTCTTTTAAAGGAAAAACCTTTTTGAAGAAAATACCAAGCATGTAAGCCGAGTTTCATGATATAACACACTTGACTTAGTCTCGTATATTTTCTGCTCTACACTGGCCACTTCCTCTCCCCCACAATAAAATCCACGTGGTGCACCCCACTGGCCTCTTCGCCTCAACCCATCGTCGCCACCTGCCTCCACCCCTCTGTCGTAGTCGTCGACGCCGGCTCCACCGTGCCGCTGCCACTACTAGGGAAAACCCTAGCAGTAGCGTTGGGCTTTTGCCTACCAGTAGCACCGGTGGCCGCGTTACTACTACGTCGCTACAGCTAACTTGTAGTAGTAGTGTTGGTCTGCCCAGTGCTACTGCTATATAGCTGTAGCGCGGGACTCCACCCTGCGCTCCTAACCTACTGGCGCTACTACTTCTTGTTAACCAGCGTTACACATAATTGTTTTTCTGCTACGTATTTGCGATGTATTTGTACAGATTTTCTATAGCAGTCTAATCATATCATAAACAAACAATATTCTCATCATATTATACACATAATAGTCTCATCATATCATCACATTGTCCAACACAAATGATGTCTCTCATCATCATCTCAATATAGCGATACAAGTTATGCAACATGTCTCGAATACGAGCAACTCCATGGTCATCACATACACATGTTTCATCATCTATATCTAAACTATGATACAGAAGAGAAGAGCGATCACTATGAGCAAGAGTGCGATAATGTAGTACTTGAGGCGTCGGTACCGATCCCTCTCTCGCGCAAGCCTGAACCACAAGTAACTAGCTTCTGCTTCGAGTCTACTATCGAAATCTCTCTGGTTGCCGCCCGAGAACTCCGACACTTGGGTCTCACACCCTAGCCACTCGTCGTACACTCCTAGAACCTTCCCTACATACACGACTTAGCACTTCTTCGCCATCTATAATCTATATACCTGCATCGGCACATGATGAATTCATCAATAATATGCAACATAATCTATAGTTGAGCAACACAAAGAGACGTAGTCAGCAAAAGTAGAAGCAACATATCATAAACATAAATAACAAAGTTCATCATATCCAAACTAATTTACTAGAGTGAACTATGCTAATTGAGGAGGTCAGTTTAATTACATCACAAAGTTTCGTCGTGCATAAGTTCAAAGTTTCGTCATAGAGAAAGTAGTGATTAAACAGACACATTGTCATCGTCAATCACTCCAACATGTTGTGCCATTCTTCCAAATTAGGGAGGAATGATCCAAGCTGCGTGAAAGGCTTCAGGTTGAGACGTTGAGCAGCTACGCGTGTTCGGACGTCTTCCCGCGACATTTGCCCTTCTTCGTAGAACATCCCTGTTTTTTTGATGACCTCCTTCATGATGACTTGGGCAAGTTCACGCTGGATGTGATACAACTCCCCTCAGAGTTGATGATCCGGTACATTTCCTAGTTTCTTGGCCCATTGCAGAATATCGGCGTCGCCGAATTTCAGTGACATGTGAAGTTTCTGTTGATCCCTTCTGTACTCCGGAATGTGGTTGATGGCGTAGAATCCATCACTGAGACTAACATTCAGTTGCTGATGCAGCAGAAGTCGGTCTTATGGCCGAAGCAAGACGCGCAGTTCTTTGTCTTCTTGACCGTGATCTCTCCACCCCGTTGGCCGTAGCTTAAGATAGCACTGTCGAGAACACTCTTGATGTGTGTGTAATCCTTTTTCTTTATGTTCTTCAACGAGTCCAAGTAAAGAGCGTGGGAGAATTGGGGGTAAAGAATGATGAGAACGGCGCACAGTACACCTAAAATTAGCCTCCACGCATGCAAAGGAATGACTAAAATTTAAGAAAGTATGTATGTGTCACAGAGGATATACGCGGATGACTTACATGGGATGATAAGGCGGGAGAATAGACTCCTTATCCTTATTGGCGGTCATGAAGTCGGTGATGTAGTTCCTCGCATATTTATGGTGCTCTGCGCAGACTGAGATATAAGATATAAGATATTCGCTCACTCTTGATGATGTAGTTCATGTACAAGGCATAAAGGCGGACGTAACGTAAAATCTAGCTTTGTCATGTGAAACATATTGAAGAGGTAACCAAATTGAAGGAATAATTTATCCGCGGGGAATGTCTGGACGTACAACATTTGTTGCGGCACGTTAACCATGTAGAGCGGGTATCCTGGATTTTTCGAGACGAGAAGGCTTTTCTCTCTCTCGACAGCACATCGTCATGAAGTCTCCTTGGATCGTCATCTATGCCCTCTAGCGCTTTCTTAGGTAGGATCGGATCACCGGGGACATAGAATTTCGCCGCGCCTTTGATAGGTATACGGTCTGCAACCCGAGGCTACAGAGGCGGCTGGCTGATGGAAGCAACTTGGGCGCCAGTAGGGCCTTTCCTCGATTTCTTCCTATGCTTCTAGGGTACCGGAACTGAGACTAACATACCGTGCCTGACCACCACCCCCGGTGTTGTCGGTTACAGCATTGCACGACCCTCACGTTGTTGATCCTGGGTTGAGGCGGCATCTGGAGGCGTGTCATGAGAGGATTGCATGAAGAGAGACTTCTCACAATCAGCCTTAAAACGTTCCTCATCCAACAATTCAAGCATCAACTCACCACGCTCAACTCCTGAGTCGTACTTTTGAGCTATCAATTCTCCTTTGTCATAGCCGCCAGTATTGAGAAATCGCAGAGGGTCATCATCCTCGTCCATGACATCATTCATTGCTTCTTCGACGTCGGCGACGTCGTCAACCACTAGTAGAGCCTCTTCCTCCCGTCGTCCGCTATCACTCGGGATGACAGGTGCCGCCAATTGGGTAGGTGGGGTGGTGTTAATACCTTGCTGAGGTGTTCTCATTGGTGGCCGCCTCCAGACGCAGGAGACCCTTCGGCCACAACAGGACCCAACTCTTGCAATCGCCAAGCCGCGGCAGGGTCTCATCGTCATACTCCCATAGTGGTACCGGAGGAACCAAATTCTTGTGGCCCCTTTGACACTGGCCACGAAAACCTTGAAGAGGCCATTGGGCATCGGCCGGTTGCGGAACGAGCGTTCCCTCGGCTTCACTATCGTCGTCTTTACCGCGTCCACCTTCTGGCTGATGATGGTGTACGGTATGGTGCACGGGGTTTCGTTGGCCTGCAAAGACATGTCTACGATGTCAGACATCCGAAAGGAAACGGAAACGGAAGATTGTGTGTGTGTGTGTGTGTGTGTGTGTGTGTGTGTGTGTGTGTGTGTGTGTGTGTGTGTGTGTGTGTGTGTGTTGAAGAGGGCCGATGTGACAAGTAGTTACCGGGAGGGCGTCGACCTCAGCCAAAGACGAAGCCCCGCCGAGCATGCCAGAGACGGAGGACGGGCTGCTTTGAGCAGGTGCGATTGCGTGAGCAGGTGCTGGTGCGACATTCACCAAGTTGCTCCCGATTGTATACTACAGTCGGCGGCGATTGTTGTTCTGGTGCCCTAGTCCTATGAGGTCTTAGCACGACGACTTCCCGACTATATACTTCAATAATGTTTGTCCGGTCCCGATGTGGGAATGGCGACGATGGCAGTGTGCCTTCGGCTCGCTTCAGTGTTTGTAGTCGTCGCTAGGTGGTCTACAAACCTGGATGTAATTCTTATTTCTGATGTCCTTTGTACTATCTTGACATTTGATGAATAGATTAAAAATTGTCTCGTACTAGGTACGTGCCCGTGCGTTACCACGGGAGGAATATACAGGGATATATCTTGATGTGAATGAATAAGCAAAGGAGATTTTGCTTTGTTTATGAACCATTGAACTTATGGAAACTTTGTTGCAAGACACTGAAGGCCAAAGAACATCGTAGTGAAATATAATTATCTGAATGACATGATGTTTTTACAGAAAATAAGATATCTTGTCTGATAAAGAAAAAAAATGAGAGGCAATAATACAATCCATTTACAAGACATGTTTATCTACCTTTTTTCCATAAACCATCGGTACCCGAAAATGGCATTCCACGTGCCCACGCACAGAATATCACAATCTTCATGATTTGGTTAACTGGGAGTAAGATTAAATAATTAAGAGATGTGGCAAATCAAAACAGATGAAGTTCAAAATTCACATCTTTTTATTTGATAAAATAATGTGTTGCGCACATAAATGTTCAGACAGAATAATATGGTACTATCAAAATGGAGAAGATGAAACATTAGGACGATAACTTTACAGTAGATTGAACCATGGTGTCACATATACGCATACGTCATCACATCAGATTTCGCCTTCCTTAATTCCACGTGACCCATTTGAAGCACCCAAGAACAGTTTGGAATTTATATCTCAGCTAAGTGCATGTATGTACTAAGTAGTGAGTACTGACGGCCAGAGACAAATAGAAAAAGCGCAAACACGCACCTGATGCTCGCTAGTGCAGCGGTTATGTCCCTCGACTTTGGCTGCTTCAGGTGTCATCGGCGTGGTTGAAGGCTTCAAGCATCGCTGATGCCTGGATTAAGGTAGACTATGGCTCCCTACTCGCCATGGGCCCTTCTTGCTTTGGACTTTGGGAGCTTTAGACCAGCGGATTGAGACAAAGAATAAGTGGAGGCTGTGGCCGGCGTCGCAGATTGGCGCGGAGTGGCGCGACATGGAGGTGGTTCAATGGAGAAGGGCACGTCGGCGTGGCGGGTTAAGAAGCGGAGATGTAGTAACGAACGCCACGGCTGCGCAGATGTTGATTGCGCTGCAGATCTTGATTTCGACCAGCCACGCCGCGTTCTCAGTCCCTGTGCCCCTCAAGTCTGCCCCCTGCTCCCTCGACCAGCCACGCGGCGTTCTAACATCGCCGCCGCCGTGCGTCGTTCCAGGAGAGAGGACCAAGGAGAAAAATGATACATGCTTAGAAGAGAGAAGAAACTGGTACATCGCTTCCGCCCCCGCCGATGCTCCATGACCGCCACATGATCTCGCACGCCGCCACAGAAGAAGAAACGAGATGGCGGACGGAATAAGGATTCTTTGGTGTACTCATTGTGCCGATCTGAGCGCTGCTACGGGAGATGCTCCACATCATGGCATCGTCTCCAGCTCCCTCGTCAAAGGAGAAATTGCCGCTGGAGTCCAAGGGCGCGGGGTACAGGAGAGATTGTTGTCCATAATTGATGTGAATTAAGATATTTTTTTTTGACTCGAAACAAGGAACTTTATTGCATGATTGATATACGGTTGCATTCAGCTAGGAAGCTGCTAACTAGAAAGGGTGGACAAGAGTCCAACCAAACATCCGATACTGATAGGGTAGTTGCATGTTTTGCGCAAAGGTCTGCCGAACAATTGGCTTCCCTTGCGACATGCTGGACCGAGAAGGAAACAAAGTTTGTGAAGGAAATATGCCCTAGAGGCAATAATAAAGCTATTATTTATTTCCTTATTTCATGATAAATGTATATTATTCATGCTAGAATTATATTAACCGGAAACATGATACATGTGTGAATACATAAACAAACTGAGTGTCACTAGTATGCCTCTACTTGACTAGCTCGTTAATTAAAGATGGTTAAGTTTCCTAACCATAGACATGAGTTGTTATTTGATTAATAGGATCACATCATTAGGAGAATGATGTGATTGACTTGACCCATTCCGTTAGCTTAGCACTTGATCGTTTAGTATGTTGCTACTGCTTTCTTCATAACTTATACATGTTCCTATGATTATGAGATTATGCAACTCCCGTTTACCGGAGGAACACTTTGTGTGCTACCAGCGTCACAACGTAACTGGGTCTGGGTGATTATAAAGGAGCTCTACAGATGTCTCCAAAGGTACATGTTGGGTTAGCGTATTTCGAGATTAGGATTTGTCACTCCGATTGTCGAAAAGGTATCTCTGGGCCCTCTCGGTAATACACATCACTATAAGCCTTACAAGCAATGTGACTAATGAGTTAGTTGCGAGATGATGTATTACGTAACGAGTAAAGAGGCTTGCCGGTAACGAGATTGAACTAGGTATTTAGATACTGACGATCGAATCTCGGGCAAGTAACATACCGATGACAAAGGGAACAGCGTATGTTGTTATGCGGTTTGACCGACAAAGATGTTCGTAGAATATGTGGGAGCCAATATGAGCATCCAGGTTCCGCTATTGGTTATTGACCGGAAACGTGTTTCGGTCATGTCTACATTATTCTCGAACCCGTAGGGTCCGCACGCTTAAGGTTTCGATGACAGTTATATTATGAGTTTATGAGTTTTGATGTACCGAAGGAGTTCAGAGTCTTGGATGAGATCGGGGACATGACGAGGAGTCTCGAAATGGTCGAGACGTAAAGATCGATATATTGGACGACTATATTCGAACTTCGGAAAGGTTCCGAGTGTTTCGGATATTTTTCGGATTACCGGAGAGTTACGGAATTCGCCGGGAGTATATGGGCCTAATTGGGCCATACGGGAATAGAGTAGAGAGGCCGAAAGGAAGGAGGCGCGCAGCCCCCCTCTGGTCCGAATTGGACAAGGGGTGCAGCCCCTTTTTCCTTCCTCCTCTCCCCCTGTTTCCTTCTCTCCTACTCCAACAAGGGAAGGAGGAGTCCTACTCCCGGTGGGAGTAGGACTCCCCCCTTGGCGCGCCTCCTCCTGGCCAGCCGCCCCCTCCCCCCTTGATCCTTTATATACGGGGGCAGGGGGCACCTCTAGGCACAACAACAATTGATCTCTTGATCTCTTAGCCGTGTGCGGTTCCCCCCTCCATCATAGTCTTCCTCGATAATATTGTAGCGGTGCTTAGGCGAAGCCCTGCAACGGTAGAACATCAAGATCGTCACCACGCCGTCGTGCTGACGGAACTCTTCCCCGACATTCTGCTGGATCGGAGTATGGAGATCGTCATCGAGCTGAACGTGTGCTAAAACTCGGAGGTTCCGTAGTTTCGGTGCTTGATCGGTCGGGCCGTGAAGACGTACAACTGCATCAACCGCGTTGTTCTAACGCTTCCGCTTTCGGTCTACAAGGGTATGTAGACAACACTCTCCCCTCTTGTTGCTATGCATCACCATGATCTTGCGTGTGCGTAGGATTTTTTTTTGAAATTACTACGTTCCCCAACAGTGGCATATGAGCCTAGATTTTATGCGTAGATGTTATATGCACGAGCAGAACACAAGTGAGTTGTGGGCGATACAACTCATACTGCTTACCAGCATGTCATACTTTGGTTCGGCGGTATTGTTGGATGAGGCGGCCCGGACCGACATTACGCGTACGCTTACGCGAGATTGGTTTTACCGCCGTGCTTTGCACACAGGTGACTGGCGGGTGTCAGTTTCTCCAACTTTAGTTGAACCGAGTGTGGCTACGTCCGGTCCTTGAGAAGGTTAAAACAGCACTAACTTGACGAACTATCGTTGTGGTTTTGATGCGTAGGTAAGAACGGTTCTTGCTCAGCCCGTAGCAGCCACGTAAAACTTGCAACAACAAAGTAGAGGACGTCTAACTTGTTTTTGCAGGGCATGTTGTGGTGTGATATGGTCAAGACGTGATGAGATATAAGTTGTTGTATGAGATGATCATGTTTTGTTGAAGTTATCGACAACTGGCAGAAGCCCTATGGTTGTCTCTTTGTTGCATAAGATGCAAGTGCTAAATAATTGCTTTACTTTATCGCATAGCAATAGTTGCAAGAGCAATAGTTGGCGAGACGACCATGTGACGACACATTGATATAGATCAAGATGATGAATATCATGGTGTCGTGCCGGTGACGATAGAGATCATGACAGTACTTTGGAGATGGAGATCAAAGGTGCAAGATGATCATGGCCATATCATCTCACATATTTTGATTGCATATGATGTTTATCTTTTATACATCTTGTTTTGCTTAGCTCGATGGTAGCTTTATAAGATGATATCTCACTAAATTTCAAGGTATAAGTGTTCTCCCTGAGTATGCACCATTGCGAAAGTTATTCGTGCTGATAGGTCTATATTCAAATACAACGGGTGCAAAACAGTTGCGCACGCGGAATACTCAGGTTAAACTTGACGAGCCTAGTATATACAGATATGGCCTCGGAACACGGAGACCGAAAGGTCGAACGTGAATCATATAATAGATATGATTAACATAGTGATGTTCACCATTGAAAACTACTCCATCTCACGTGATGATCGGACATGGTTTAGTTGATTTGGATCACGTGATCACTTAGATGACTAGAGAGATGTCTGTCTAAGTGGGAGTTTTTAAGTAATATGATTAATTGAACTTTAATTTATCATGAACTTAGTCCTGGTAGTATTTTGCAAATTATGTTGTAGATAAATAGCTTGCATTGTTGCTTCCCTATGTTTTTATATGTGTTCCTAGAGAAAACTAAGTTGAAAGATGTTAGTAGCAATGATGCGGACTTGGTCCGTGATCTGAGGTTTATCCTCATTGCTGCACAGAAGAATTATGTCCTTTATGCATGATATGTCCCCAAAGTATCTATAATTTATGAAGTATTCATGCTATTATATTACCCATCTATGGTGTTTTATATGTATTTATATATCATTTTATATGATTTTTGGGACTAACCTATTGACCTAGAGCCTAGTGCCAGTTTCTGTTTTCTCCTTGTTTTTGTGTTTTACAGAAAAGGGATACCAAACGGAGTCCAAATGACGTGCCAATTTTTGAGGATTTTTTATGGACCAAAAGAAGACCACGGAGCATCAGAGTTGGGCCAGAAGAGCTCCGGACTGCCCACGAGATAGGAGGGCGCGCCCCCCTGTCTCGTCGACGGCCCGGAGACCCTCCTGACGTGAAACCAACGCCAATAATTCCTAAAAATACTGAAACTTTCAGGAATTAACCTAGATCGAAAGTTCCGCCGCCGCAAGCCTCTGTAGCCACGAGAAATCAATCTAGGCCCTCTCTGGCACCCTGCCGGAGGGGGCCATCATCACCGGAGGCCATGGAGGAGGATCTTGGAGGGGCCATCATCTCCATGAAGGCCAAGGACCAGAGGGGGAAAGCCATGGAGGAGGAAGCACAAGGGGGAGAACCTCTCCTCCTCTCTCTTGGTGGCACCGGAGTGCCATCGGGAGGTGAATCATCGCCGCGGTGATCGTCTTCATCAACATCATCATCATCATCACCATCCTCATCTCTTTTACGCGGTCCACTCTCTCGCACCCCACTGTAATCCCTACTTGAAATTGTGTTTTATGCTACATATTATGATCCAATGATGTGTTGCCATCCTATGATGTTTTGAGTAGATATCTTTTGTCTTTGGGTTGATTGATGATCTAGATTGGTATGAGTTGTATGTTTCACTTTGATGCTGTCCTATGGTGCCCTCCGTGTCGCGCAAGCGTGAGGGATTCCCGTTGTAGGGTGTTGCAATACGTTCATGATTCGCTTATAGTGGGTTGGTGAGTGACGGAAACACAAACCCGAGTAAGAGGAGTTGTTGCGTATGGGAATAAAGAGGACTTGATGCTTTAATGCTGTAGTTGGGTTTTACCTTAATGATCTTTAGTATTTGCGGACGCTTGCTAGAGTTCCAATCATAAGTGCATATGATCCAAGTAGAGAAAGTATGTTAGCTTTTGCCTCTCCCTCATATGAAATTGCAATAGTGATTACCGGTCTTGTTAACAATTGCCTAGGACAATCCCGCACACCGATCCACCATTATTCCACACTCTCTATTTATATTATTTAGTAATATATTCTAACTTTATGATAACAGCACCTACTTTTATGTTTTAGCTCTCTGATATCATGCAAAGTTATCCTCTTTATACCCACAACACAGTTTTATTTCTTGTTTCTAGTTGGAAGCAAACGTTCGGTGCACGTAGAGTCGTATTAGTGGCAGATAGGTCTTGAGAGAATATTGATCTTACCTTTAGCTCCTTGTGGGTTCGACACTCCATACTTATCACTTCCACCTTTGGGAATTGCTACGATGATTCCCTGCACTTGGGGATTATCAATGCACCACTGGGTGACAGACCTATTGCAGGAGCAGATGCAGAACTTATGAACGTTTGGCTAGCTCAATATGATGACTAGTTGATAGTTTTGTGCACCATGCTTTATGTCTTAGAACCAGGACTACAAAAACGTTTTTGAAACGTCATGGAACATATAAGATGTTTCAAGAGATGAAATTAGTATTTCAGACTCATGCCCGTGTCAAGAGGTATGAGACCTTTGACAAATACTTCGCCTAAAAGATGGAGGAGAATTGCTCAACTAGTGAGCAAGTACTTAGATCGTCTGGGTACTACAATCGCTTGAATCAAGTGGGAGTTAATCTTCCAAATAAGATAGTGATTGGCAGAGTTCTCTAGTCACCATCACCAAGTTACTGGAACTTCGTGATGAACTATAATGCAAGGGATGACGAAAACGATTCCCGAGCTCTTCGTGATGCTGAAATCGATGAAGCTAGAAATCAAGAAAGAGCATCAAGTGTTGATGATTGACAAGACCACTAGTTTCAAGAAAAGGGCAAAGGGAAAAAAAGGGAACTTCAAGTAGAATGACAAGCAAGTTGTCACTCCCGCGAAGAAGCCCAAAGCTGAACCAAAGCCTAAAACTGAGTGCTTACACTGCAAAGGAAATGGTCACTGGAAGCGAAAATGCCCTGAATATTTGGTGGATAAGAAGGATGGCAAAGTGAACAAGGGTATATTTCATATACATCTTATTGATGTGTACCTTACTAGTGTTTATAGTAGCTCCTGAGTATTTGATACTTGTTCGGTTGCTAATATTAGTAACTCGAAACAGGAGTTGCAGAATAAACAAAGACTAGTTGAGGGTGTAGTGACAATGTGTGTTAGAAGTGGTTCCAAGAGACATATGATCATCATTGTACACTCCCTATATTTTCGAGATTAGTGTTGAACCTAAATAAATGTTATTTGGCGTTTGCGTTGAGCATGAATATGATTTGATCATGTTTATTGCAATACGGTTATTCATTTAAAATCAGAGAATAATTGTTGTTCTGTTTACATGAATAAAACCTTTGATGGTCATACACCCAACAAAAATAGTTTGTTGTATCTCGATCGTAGTGATATACATATTCATAATATTGATGCCAAAAAGATGCAAAGTTGATAATGATAGTGCAACTTATTTGTGGCACTGCCGTTTGGGTCATATCGGTGTAAAGCGCATGAAGAAACTCCATAAAGATGGATTTTTTGAATCATTTGATTATCAATCATTTGATGCTTGCGAACCGTGCCTTATGGGCAAGATGACTAAAACTCCGTTCTTCGGAACAATGGAACGAGCTAGTGACTTATTGGAAATAATACATACCGATGTGTGCGGTCCAATGAGTATTGATGCTCGTGGCGGGTATCGTTATTTTCTGACCTTCACAAGATGATTTGAGCAGATATGAGTATATCTACTTAATGAAACATAAGTTTAAAACATTTGAAAAGTTCAAAGAATTTCAGAGTGAAGTGGAGAATCATTGTAACAAGAAAATAAAGTTTCTATGATCTGATCGTGGAGGAGAATATTTGAGTTACGAGTTTGGCCTTCATATAAAACAATGTGGAATAGTTTCACAAACTCATGCCACCTGGAACACCACAACTTAATGGTGTGTCCGAACGTCATAACCGTACTTTATTGGATATAGTGCAATCTATGATGTCTCTTATCGATTTACCACTATCATTATGGGGTTGTGCATTAGAGACAGCTGCATTCACTTTAAAAAGGGCACTATCAAAAATCCGTTGAGACGACGCCTTATTAACTGTGGTTTGGCAAGAAACCAAAGTTGTCGTTTCTTAAAATTTGGGACTGCGATGCTTATGTGAAAAAGTTTCAACCTGATAAGCTCGAACCCAAATCGGAGAAGTGCGTCTTCATAGAATACCCAAAGGAAATTGTTGGGTACACCTTCTATCACAGATCCGAAGGCAAAATATTCGTTGCTAAGATGGATCCTTTCTAGAGAAGGAGTTTCTCTCGAAAGAAGTGAGTGGGAGGAAAGTAGAGCTTGATAAGGTAATTGTACCTTCTCCCGAATTGGGAAAGTAGTTCATCACAGAAATGAGTTCCAGTGATTCCTACACCAGTTAGTGAGGAAGCTAATGATGATGATCATGAAACTTCAGATTAAGTTACTACAGAACCTCGTAGGTCTTCCAGAGTAAGATCCGCACCAGAGTGGTACGGTAATCCTATTCTGGAGGTCATGTTACTAGACCATGATGAACCTACGAACTATGAGGAAGCGATGATGAGCCCAGATTCCGAGAAATGGTTTGAGGCCATGAAATCTGAGATGGGATCCATGCATGAGAACAAAGTGTGGACTTTGGTGGACTTGCACGATGATCGCCAAGCCATAGAAAATAAATAGATCTTCAAGAGGAAGACAGACGCTGATAGTAGTGTTACTATCTACAAAGCTCGACTTGTCGCAAAAGGTTTTTTGACAAGTTCAAGGTGTTGAATACGATGAGATTTTCTCACTCGTATCGATGCTTAAGTCTGTCCGAATCATGTTAGCAATTGCCACATTTTATGAAATATGGCAAATGGATGTCAAAACTGCATTCCTTAATGAATTTTTTAAAGAAGAGTTGTATATGATGCAACCAGAAGGTTTTTGTCAATCCTAAAGGTGCTAACAAAATGTGCAAGCTCCAGCGATCCATCAATGGACTGGTGCAAGCATCTCGAAGTTGGAATATATGCTTTGATGAGTTGATCAAAGCATATGGTTTTATACAGACTTTTGGAAAGGCCTGTATTTACAAGAAAGTGAGTGGGAGCACTACAGCCTTTCTGATAAGTATATGTGAATGACATATTATTGATCGGAAATGATGTAGAATTTTTCTAGAAAGCATAAAGGAGTGTTTAAAAGGAGTTTTTTAAAGAAAGACCTCGGTGAAGCTGCTTACACATTGAGCATCAAGATCTATAGAGATAGATTAAGACACTTGATAAGTTTTTTCAATGAGTACATACCTTGATAAGATTTTGAAGTAGTTCAAAATGGAACAGTCAAAGAAGAAGTTCTTGCCTGTGTTGCAAGGTGTGATATTGAGTAAGACTCAAATCCCGACCACGGCAGAAAATAGAAAGAGAATGAAAAGTCATTCCCTATGCCTCAGTCATAGGTTCTATAAAGTATGCTATGCTGTGTACCAGACCTATTGTATACCTTGCTCTGAGTTTGGCAAAGGAATAAAATTTTGATCTACTAGTAGATCATTGGACAGCGGTGAAGAATATCCTTAGTGAGGACTAAGGAGATGTTTCTCGAACATGGAGGTGATAAAAGAGTTCGTCGTAAAAGTTACGTCGATACAAGTTTTGGCACTGATCCAGATGACTCTAAGTCTTAACTGAATACATATTGAAAGTGGGAGCAATTAGCTAGATTAGCTCCGTGCAGAGCATTGTAGACATAGAATATTTGCAAAATACATACGGCTCTGAATGTGACAGACCCGTTGACTAAACTTCTCTCACGAGCAAAACATGATCATACCTTAGTACTCTTTTGGGTGTTAATCACATAGTAATGTGAACTAGATTATTGACTCTAGTAAACCCTTTGGGTGTTGATCACATGATGATGTGAACTATGGGTATTAATCACATACAGATGTGAATATTGGTGTTGAATCACATGCTGATGTGAACTAGATTATTGACTCTAGTGCAAGTGGGAGACTGAAGGAAATATGCCCTAGAGGCAATAATAAAGCTATTATTTATTTCCTTATTTCATGATAAATGTTTATTATTCATGCTAGAATTATATTAACCGGAAACATGATACATGTGTGAATACATAAACAAACTGAGTGTCACTAGTATGCCTCTACTTGACTAGCTCGTTAATCAAAGATGGTTAAGTTTCCTAACCATAGACATGAGTTATTATTTGATTAACGGGATCACATCATTAGGAAAATGATGTGATTGACTTGACCCATTCCGTTAGCTTAGCACTTGATCGTTTAGTATGTTGCTACTGCTTTCTTCATGACTTATACATGTTCCTATGACTATGAGATTATGCAACTCCCGTTTACCAGAGGAACACTTTGTGTGCTACCAAACATCACAACGTAACTGGGTGATTATAAAGGAGCTCTACAGGTGTCTCTGAAGGTACATGTTGGGTTGGCGTATTTCGAGATTAGGATTTGTCACTCCGATTGTCGGAGAGGTATCCCTGGGCCCTCTCGGTAATACACATCACTATAAGCCTTGCAAGCAATGTGACTAATGAGTTAGTTGCGGGATGATGTATTACATAACGAGTAAAGAGACCTGCCGGTAACGAGATTGAACTAGGTATTGAGATACCGACAATCGAATCTCGGGCAAGTAACATACCGATGACAAAGGGAACAACGTATGTTGTTATGCGGTTTGACCGATAAAGATATTTAGAGAATATGTGGGAGCCAATATGAGCATCCAGGTTCCGCTATTGGTTATGGACCGGAAACGTGTTTCGGTCATGTCTACATTGTTCTCGAACCCGTAGGGTCCGCACGCTTAAGGTTTCGATGACAGTTATATTATGAGTTTATGAGTTTTGATGTACCGAAGGAGTTCGGAGTCCTGGATAAGATCGGGGACATAACGAGGAGTCTCAAAATGGTCGAGACGTAAAGATCGATATATTGGATGACTATATTCGGACTTTGGAAAGGTTCCGAGTGTTTCGGGTATTTTTCGGAGTACCAAAGAGTTACGGAAATTCGCCGGGGAGTATATGGGCCTTGTTGGGCCATACGGGAATAGAGGAGAGAGGCCGAAAGGAAGGAGGCGCGCAGCCCCCCTCTGGTCCGAATTGGACAAGGGGTGCAACCCTTTTTTCCTTCCTCCTCTCCCCCTCTTTCCTTCTCTCCTACTCCAACAAGGGAAGGAGGAGTCCTACTCCCGGTGGGAGTAGGACTCCCCCCTTGGCGCGCCTCCTCCTGGCCGGCCGCCCCTCCCCCTTGATCCTTTATATACGGGGGCAGGGGTGTCACATCCCTAATTCTGGTCTGACCTATGCTAGCTTCCATGGGTGCATCATGTTTAAATTCAAATGAAACTTGAATTGTGGAATTTTCAAAAGCCTTAGAAAAACCTCTAAAAATAACCAACATTTAAATCTCATCAAATGAGTCCAAGAAAATGTTCCTGTTATTCTGTGAAAATATTGGCATGAGGAAAAATTCAAACCAATATTTTTGGAGTCATAGAAATAATTTATTTTGGGTTTTTGATTTAAATCAATTATATATTTGGGTTGGAATTATTTCTGCTATATAAGAAATAATGTTCAAATATTTTGTAAGTTTGCATGTGACTTTGGACTAGCTCTCTGAGCTCACATAAAAATTTACAGAAAGTTTTAAAATGGTTTAGTTTCCAAACTAAACCAAAACAAAATAACAGAAATAGAAAAGGAACAAAAGAGAGAGAGAAGAAAGTTACCTAGCGCTTACCTGCAGCACAACCGGCCCAGCACTGTAGCTGACCGGCCCAGCCCACCACCGCCTCCTCCCTGTCGCCTTCCTCCTCGCGCCAGTAGGCAGAGGCGTGTCGCCTGCGCGTGCACCCGCGGCCACCTTCTGCTTCCACCTCCTCCTGCCTCCCTGCTCGCTTCCTCGACCACCTGGAGACGCCCCGCAGCCCCCCTGGCCCCTCTCACTCTCTCCCATGATCCTTCCCTCCTCTGGCTCTCTCCCTCGCACCACCCGAGCGCAGTCGTCGCCGCCGATTAGAACCACCGCGGCCACACGCCCTCCCTCGCCTCGCCGACGTGTCCATGGTCTCCGCCTCGACGCCCTCGTCCTCCCCGTCGACTCACTCGACGCCGGACGCCTCAAAACACCGTCACCGGCCTCTTCTTCATCGTCGGCCGCCGCGGATCCCCTTCGTCGACTCGTCACCATCCGGCCTTCCCCGAGCTCACCGTCCACCCCACGACGATCACCGTGAGCTTCGGCCTATCCTCCCCCTCTCCGTTCGCTCTGCCGCGCACCGTAGCGACCACACCACACTCACCCGGACGCGCCGCCGCCCGCACTCATCGCCGGTGATGCTCCGGTGACCATTTGGTCCCGGGCATGCACCCAACGCGCTCCCCGCATCGCGTAGAGCCTCCGTGGCACCTCGCCTCGCCCGTTTGCGCACCGCAGCCCCATCCCCACTTGCACCCGAGCTTCGGCCGCCGCCGAGCTCGTCGCCGGCACCACTCCGGCCACTCCCCGGCCGCGCCACCACCACAGTTGTATGCGAACGAGTGTCCGCATCCCGTAGCTGTGCTTCGCGCGCCAAACGGCGCCCTGTGGGCAAATCTCGCAGCACGCCGCCGCGTCTGGCCTCGCCGGCGGCTAAACGCCGGCAGGCTTTGACCCATTGACCGGCGGGTTTGACCCCACTGACCTAGTTGACTAGGTGGGGCCCTCTGCTAATTGACCTAGTTTAGGATTAATTAGAATTAGTTAGTCCAATTAGCTACTGACAAGTGGGTCCCACAGGTCAGGTTTGACCTGGCCGACCCAGTTGACCTGCTGACGTCACACCTATGTCATGCTGATGCAGTAACTTATTTTCTGGATTTAATCTTATATAGGAAATTCCAGAAAATGATTCAAACTTCTAAAAATCATAGAAATTCAACCGTAACTCCAAATTAAATAATTTATATATGAAAAATTATCAGAAAAATCCAATCTATCCATCTGTACCATTTTCATGCATGTTAGAACAACTTATGACTACTGTTAGGACAATTCAATTAAATGGCATGTAATAAATCACATATGGAGTTTGAATTTGAATCTTTGATTCAAACCAACTTTATTTAACTTGTTGCTAGTTGCATTAGCTCAAACTACAACATATTGCCATGTCATGATCATGCATCATATTGTGCATTGCATTGATTGTGTTCTTCCTTGTTTGCCGGTGTTTGTCCCCTCTCGATAGACGTGGTTCGACGATGAGTTCGATGACACCGATGAAGAGCTATATTATCTTCAGAAGTGCCAGGCAAGCAAAAACCCCTTGTTCATTCCGATAAAATCCCACTCTCTCGCTCCTGCTCTCTTTTACTGCATTAGGACAACAACGATTCATCTGTTACTTGCTGCGGTAGCTGAACCCCTTTATCCTTTGCATGACCTGTCATTGCCACAGTAAAAGATGAAACCCACTAGCATGAGTAGGAGTTGTTTGAGCCCTGTTGTGCCTACTCATTCATGCTTGTTTGTCATGCCTGCTACTGCTTAGAGTTGAGTCAGGTCTGATTCATCGGGGATGAATCAGAGGTGTGTGAACATGTCCTACTGTTGAGAGCTAAGTGTGTGAACACGATTTGGTAAAGGTAGCGGTGAGAGGCCATGTAGGAGTACATGGTGGGTTGTCTCATTGCAGCCGTCCTCAGGAACTGAGTTCTGTGTTTGTGATCCATGACCAGTTACTACCACGCATTGGAATGCTTAAGTGCCCCTCTCGACTTATTAATCAACTTGATCTCTGTCCAGGAGTTGCAACTAGTTTCTGGTGTTTGTAGGTAGTGTTAGTAGTCTACCAAGTGGCACCCGGTACAGGTGGGCTTGGGACAGACTAGGCACAGTGGCCCGGTGTACCAAGTGGCACCCGGATGGTGGGCTTGGGAACCCTGCACACATCGTTTGGGGCCGTGAGCGACACCCCGGCCGGATCTCCTTGCGGATGGAACCCGAATAGGCGATAAACCTGGACGAGAGACTTGTGTGGTTAGTCAGGTCGTGGCCGACACCCTCGCTGGGCTTCTGCTTGAAGGTTGCCGAGTACATGTCGTGTAAACGGCGGTAAGTGGTGAGAGCGTGTGTGAAGAAGTACACCCCTGCAGGGTTAATATGATCTATTCGAATAGCCGTGTCCGCGGTAAAGGACTTCTGGGTTGCCTGTACAGTTCATAGACAAGTGAAAGTGGATACTCTAAAATACGCAAGATAAGCGTGAGTGCTATGGATGGCGTTCTCGTAGGGAGACGGGAGCGGATCCATGGTGGTGTATTGATATGGTGAATATGTGGACTCGTGTGCGCCACCTCAAAAGAGTTACTTGCAGTCGTAGTTCAGGATAGCCACCGAGACAAAGCTGGCTTGCTGCAGTTAAACCCCACCATCCCCTTGTTGATAATGATGCATATGTAGTTAGATCTGATGTAAGTCTTGCTGGGTACATTAGTACTCACGTTGCTTAATTTATGTTTTTGCAGAGAGACTTCAGTCTCGCTAGTAGTACCCCGTGGACTTCGACGTTTAGCTTGTTACCTTAGCTACGATCTTGAGCCCTCGACAGGATCTGGTAGATAGTAAGGCTTCTCAGCCTTTTTCATTTGTAGATGTCTGTACTCAGACATGTTAAGCTTCCGCTTGTGCTTTGACTTGTATGCTCTGAGTGTTGGGTCATGAGACCCATGTTTGTAATATCTCGCTCCTCGGAGCCTATTGAATAAAATACTTGAGTTGTAGAGTCATGTTGTGATGCCATGTTGTATTTGCACATATCGAGCATATTGTGTGTATGTTGTTGAAATGCTTGGTATGTGTGGGATCTGGCTATCTAGTTGTTTATCCTTAGTAGCCTCTCTTACCGGGAAATGTCTCCTAGTGTTTCCACTGAGCCATGGTAGCTTGCTACTGCTCCGGAACACTTAGGCTGGCCGGCATGTGTCCTTCTTCGTTCCTGTGTCTGTCCCCTCGGGGAAATGTCACGCGATGAATACCGGAGTCCTGTTAGCCCGCTACAGCCCGGTTCACCGGAGTCCTGCTAGCCCAGTGCTACAGCCTGGATTCACTCGCTGATGACCGACACGTTTGTTGCTGGGTCATGGATGCCTGTCCCTGTAAGTTAGTGCCACTTTGGGTTCACGACTAGCCATGTCAGCCCGGATTCTTTGTAATATGGATGCTCGCGCACTATCATATACGTGAGCCAAAAGGCGCAAACGGTCCTGGGCCAGGTAAGGTGGCACCCGTGGGAATACCGTGCGTGAGGCCCAAAGTGATATGATGTGTTACATGCTAGATCGGTGTGACTTAGGATCGGGGTCCTGACAGCTTTGGTATCAGAGCTTGACTTCATGTAGGATTATCAAGCCAAACTGGTCAAAGTTGAGTCTAGAATTTCTTTAGTTATATGTAGGGGAATTGATTGTGGGATGGAACGTAAGGCTCTTTTTACTCCTTTACCTTATGCCCTTCTGATCTGAGTCATCTTATTTTTTCCTACGGGGTTAAGGAACTAGGCTTTCTTTTCTCTCTATCAGGATCACGTGTTACTAATCTGTAGACTTATAGATTGTTGGACTCAAGCCTCGGTTAAGTTCCTACTACTTCGGTATGTTAGCTGTTGATCTCGAAACCTTGATATTGTGCTTCTGAGTGGCTATGCCACTATTTTTGTAGCATGTCTCCAATCTTTTTGAGCATTTACAACCGTTATGCTGTCCGAGTCATCCCAGGTTTCTAAACAATCTGATGCACTTGCAAAATCCTTTCCCTCTGGTTTCTATGTTCTTCTATGCCAGGTTAATCACACAAATTGTTGAGTTGAGGTACTTTATTGCCTTGACATATATGTTGGAGTTTTTATTATGACCCTAGGTGTCTTAGGGGATCATCTAGTAGTCTAGCCATGTTATGTGGTCCCAGTGTGATGATTCTGGTCTTTATTCTCGAAAGCATCCCGTGATGCCACTTAGTAGTAGGTATTCTACTACTGGGTTTCTGAACCCGAGATTTCCCTACTTACTTCATGTTGTTAGTGTTGCTCGTACCTTTAGGATATTAGTAACCTTTGCGATAGTCCTCGAGGTACGTGGTATATCGTTCTTCCAATACCATGAACCAATATGGCAGCAGTCTTTCTGAGCCAAAAGATCAAAATAAGAGTGCTCTTGATGAGTTCTCCATTCTATATTGTGAATCTGCCAGTTCTACCTTTCTGCATGGGTTATCCGGAAGAAATGTTGAGCTTTGCTCGACATACTAATCTATGCATCCACAACTCAGAAAGATATATGTTCCTTTGAGTTGCCCTCTTTAGTTGTCCTCTGACCTTCGTCTATCAATTGATAGTCAAGAGTATACGTGAATTCGCTCATCGATGTCTATTACTCCTGTGGTCCGTCAAGCCATTCTATTCCGGAATGACTAGGAGAGACAAACTCCAGTACCTCATCCACATCCAGGATTGGGTCAAAGTAGTTGTGCTCCGCAGAATAAATACTAATCCATCTTTTGCTCTGCTCCACCTTGCAGTATTACCATCTTTATATCAAGAATATCATGGGAATTGCACACCATCCTATGAACTCTTGATACAGTGATACTCTCTCCATCATTATTCATTTCTCGGTTCCCGTGTTGTCGCAACCGGAATGTCGACAAGTGAATCATGATGTGTGAAATCAATACTCCTAGCAACCTTGTTGCTTGGTAATTAAAGGACAATAATTTCATTCTTAGCGTGTTGGTTCTTGAATCATCATTCTAATACCGATCGTGCTACCTAGTCCTTATTTTCGGTGCACCCTTCGATCAATGAGTTAGGATTGTGCCAATCCCTCGTTCTTTTGATCATATCGTCTTGCCCTGTAAAGCAAGATTGTTCTCGAGTTTAGTGACATATCGGTGGTTCGTGATTTTCCGTATATCTTCTCGGAAGTATTAATAGGTTGTCACCTGACCGCTATGTTGAGTTCGTGATCAAGTTAGTTTATTCCTGTAAACCACACTTTCTCCAAGAATCCGTGTTGGATACCCCTAAGCTAGTTGGTTAAGCTAAACGACAACTTGGAGAGTTGGAAGATAAAAGCTTACCTAACTTAGTTCGTTTCAAAGGGATATCCTGGTGTTGGTGTGTTAGTTGAAGAAAGATGATATCTTTATTGGTTGATCCTCGTGATCAATTGTTGGATCTATTATCTTACCCAAACCTTTGATTTGAGTATGGGCTATCGTCAAATCAAATCAGAACCAACGATATTCGTAATGTTGTCTTACTCGTGGTTGTTCCTCGAGCATACATCATTATATCTTTCGGGTCTGACCAATGCTATCACCTTATTCACATAATTATGGAATTCCATTTATATGGTCATCCCGATGACTTGTTGTTGAGCCCATCGACAACATCCTTATCTTTTCCATGATTCATGTTGAACATCTAAGCTAGTGTTGGAAGCTTTATAAGCATTATCTTCATGTTCCGTTCATGAAGCATAAGCTTGGATGAAAGGAGTGACTTTCTGGAATTCACGTGCACCTGATGTAAGTTGCCGTCGTGGATCCGAGAAAGATTGTTTTTTCTTTTATGGAATCGTCCCAAGTTGGTCATGCACATGTGTGAAGTACTCTGTGGTTTGTAGGTTGGCCGTCTCCATTTTATATGGGTTTCCTAGCACACCAAGCCACTGGCTGATTTGTTCAAGGACAAGAAGTTCCTTCATAAGAGCTAATCCGGACTTATGTAAGGACTCCTATATCCTCGTTGATGGTTCCCAACCAGAACTCGGTAGTGTTTTATTGTAAGACTACCATGTGATCATGTCTGTCGGGGACAGCGTGTTCACATGTGTGTAGCAGAACCAGCTCATGTTTTGGAGCTTGCTATTGTAGCTCATTTCCCGAGAATCTCGCAACGTCATCTCATCGAATTGTGTTGCAAACTCTCATTTTCTTCCTAGACTCGATGAGTCTGGAATATCCTGACACCAACCAGATCTGAATCTCAGGCGGATATGATGGTTGGAACATTTCCCAAGAACTATAATATTGATCCCTCGATAACTGGTAAAGTGGATGTTGTGGCCAGCACACCCAGCCAGAAGACCTATTATTGTAGTATCTTGATTGAAGAAGTTGGCCACCTCCCCATAAGGATTTCGTAGGATTTAATCCAGTAATTGTTTCCTTATGGATTTTTGCGTTCCCGAAGTCCGACCTTTACTTGATGTTCTAGATATCAAACCATATGAATGGGATACACTAGCACATCAAGGAGAGCAGTAGAAGCGGAGCGCTAAATGTTCCTCGGTCGATCATCCAAACTTCGTCCCCTTGGCCTCGCTAAGGTGAAATCTGAGAAGGTGTTGTCTTCCTTTGCGTCTGCATCGTCCATTGCTATTCATCATGGTAGTATGTTGTGTTGCCAGGATCTTTGACACTGATATTGGTAAAACCTTGATGAATATGGAGATGCTCAAGTTCTTGAGAGCACGCACAAGCGCTAGGTGTTATCATCGGCACTAACTGGGCTTGCTCTCAGTTCCTCGGTTATGCTATATCTTCTCAAATAGTGGACTCACTCTCTACTGTTGAGCTTCTTCCTAGTTACTAAAATAATTCCTTGTGTTGTTTTCAACAAGGTAATCCATCATCCCTTCTAATTCGGGTATGCCATTCTACCGAACCCCTCCAAACGATCGCTCGAGAATTGCCTTAGGCTGGTATAAAGAGTTTCAATGATCTCTGAATCAAAGGTAATTCTTTTTGCCACTTAAGGGGATATTTCTACAAGTCACCTTCCCTAAGGTGCCCCGTTATGGTATCATGGCAACTCAACTCCTCGCTACGTTGACAACCGTTCACCACCCTCTTAGGTGTGGAATTGTTGTCTACCTAGTGACCCTCATCATCCGTTCCACTCCATCCCTCTAGATGTATGCTTCGTGTCTCAGCTTGGGAGATGTTGCTATGTCTCGTCCCATGAGTTGATCCTGAGTTGTTCGGTCTTCAAGAAGATCGATCCTTCTAGAGTTTTCTTTTCCTCTTCTTGTCATGATTAGCTGGAGTTCTCAGAGGAAGACGTCGAGACAATGATGGTGATCAAATCAACGTTTTTAGAAGTGCAACCTGGATCGTGAAGATTTCGTTAGTTGCGTTTTCCCCTTCATCTTACCCCACGCCTGAATCTCGGGACGAGATTCTTGTTTAGTAGAGGTGAGTTGTCACATCCCTAATTCTGGTCTGACCTATGCTAGCTCCATGGGTGCATCATGTTTAAATTCAAATGAAACTTGAATTGAGGAATTTTCAAAAGCCTCAGAAAAACCTCTAAAAATAACCAACATTTAAATCTCATCAAATGAATCCAAGAAAATGTTCCTGTTATTCTGTGAAAATATTGGCATGAGGAAAAATTCAAACCAATATTTTTGGAGTCACAGAAATAATTTATTTTGCGTCTTTGATTTAAATCAATTATATATTTGGGTTGGAATTATTTCTGCTATATAAGAAATAATGTTCAAATATTTTGTAAGTTTGCATGTGACCTTGGACTAGCTCTCTCGGCTCACATAAAAATTTACAGAAAGTTTTAAAATGGTTTAGTTTCCAAACTAAACCAAAACAAAATAACAGAAATAGAAAAGGAACAAAAGAGAGAGAGAAGAAAGTTACCTAGCGCTTACCTGCAGCACAACCGGCCCAACACTGTAGCTGACCGGCCCAGCCCACCACCGCCTCCTCCCTGTCGCCTTCCTCCTCGCGCCAGTAGGCAGAGGCATGTCGCCTGCGCGCGCACCCGCGGCTACCTCCTGCTTCCACCTCCTCCTGCATCCCTGCTCGCTTCCTCGACCACCTGGAGACACCCCGCAGCCCCCCCTGGCCCCTCTCACTCTCTCCCGTGCTCCTTCCCTCCTCTGGCTCTCTCCCTCGCACCACCCGAGCGCAGCCGTCGCCGCCGATTAGAACCACCGTGGCCACAGGCTCTCCCTCGCCTCGCCGACGTGTCCATGGTCTCCGCCTCGACGCCCTCGTCCTCCCCGTCGACTCACTCGATGTCGGACGCCTCCAAACACCGTCACCGGCCTCTTCTTCATTGTCGGCCGCCGCGGATCCCCTTCGTCGACTCGTCACCATCCGGCCGTCCCCGAGCTCGCCGTCCACCCCACGACGATCACCGTGAGCTTCTGCCTATCCTCCCCCTCTCCGTTCTCTCTGCCGCGCACCGTAGCGACCACACCGCACTCACCCGGACGCGCCGCCGCCCGCACTCGTCGCCAGTGATGCTCCGGTGACCATTTGGTCCCGGGCATGCGCCCAACGCGCTCCCCGCATCGCATAGAGCATCCGTGGCACCTCGCCAAGCTCGTTTGCGCACCGCAGCCCCATCCCCACTTGCACCCGAGCTTCGGCCGCCGCCGAGCTCGTCGCTGGCACCACTCCGGCCACTCCCCGGCCGCGCCACCACCATAGTTGGATGCGGACAAGCGTCCGCATCCCGTAGCTGTGCTTCGCGCGCCAAACGGCGCCCTCTGGGCAAATCCCGCAGCACGCCGCCGCGTCTGGCCTCGCTGGCAGGCTTTGACCCATTGACCGGCGGGTTTGACCCCACTGACCTAGTTGACTAGGTGGGGCCCTCTGCTAATTGACCTAGTTTAGGATTAATCAGAATTAGTTAGTCTAATTAGCTACTGATAAGTGGGTCCCACCGGTCAGGTTTGACCTGGCCGACCCACTTGACCTGCTGACGTCACACCTATGTCATGCTGACGTAGTAACTTATTTTCTGGATTTATTCTTATATAGGAAATTCCAGAAAATGATTCAAACTTCTAAAAATCATAGAAATTCAACCGTAACTCCAAATTAAATAACTTATATATGAAAAATTATCAGAAAAATCCAATCTATCCATCTATACCATTTTCATGCATGTTAGAACAACTTATGACTACTGTTAGGACAATTCAATTAAATGGCATGTAATAAATCACATATGGAGTTTGAATTTGAATCTTTGATTCAAACCAACTTTATTTAACTTGTTGCTAGTTGCATTAGCTCAAACTACAGCATATTGCCATGTCATGATCATGCATCATATTGTGCATTGCATTGATTGTGTTCTTCCTTGTTTGCCGGTGTTTGTCCCCTCTCGATAGACGTGGGTTCGACGATGAGTTCGATGACACCGATGAAGAGCTATATTATCTTCAGAAGTGCCAGGCAAGCAAAACCCCCTTGTTCATTCCGATAAAATCCCACTCTCTCGCTCCTGCTCTCTTTTACTGCATTAGGACAACAACGATTCATCTGTTACTTGCTGCGGTAGCTGAACCCCTTTATCCTTTGCATGACCTGTCATTGCCACAGTAAATAGATGAAACCCACTAGCATGAGTAGGAGTTGTTTGAGCCCTGTTGTGCCTACTCATTCATGCTTGTTTGTCATGCCTGCTACTGCTTAGAGTTGAGTCAGGTCTGATTCAGCGGGGATGAATCAGAGGTGTGTGAACATGTCCTACTATTGAGAGCTAAGTGTGTGAACCGATTTGGTAAAGGTAGCGGTGAGAGGCCATGTAGGAGTACATGGTGGGTTGTCTCATTGCAGCTATCCTCAGGAACTGAGTTCTGTGTTTGTGATCCATGACCAGTTACTACCACGCATTGGAATGCTTAAGTGCCCCTCTCGACTTATTAATCAACTTGATCTCTGTCCAGGAGTTGCAACTAGTTTCTGGTGTTTGTAGGTAGTGTTAGTAGTCTACCAAGTGGCACCCGGTACAGGTGGGCTTGGGACAGACTAGGCGTAGTGGCCGGTGTACCAAGTGGCACCCGGATGGTGGACTTGGGAACCCTGCACACATCGTTTGGGGCCGTGAGCGACACCCCGGCCGGATCTCCTTGCGGATGGAACCCGAATAGGCGATAAACCTGGACGAGAGACTTGTGTGGTTAGTCAGGTCGTGGCCGACACCCTCGCTGGGCTTCCGCTTGAAGGTTGTCGAGTACATGTCGTGTAAACGGCGGTAAGTGGTGAGAGCATGTGTGAAGAAGTACACCCCTGCAGGGTTAATATGATCTATTCGAATAGCCGTGTCCGCGGTAAAGGACTTCTGGGTTGCACGTACAGTTCATAGATAATTTGAAGTGGATACTCTAAAATACGCAAGATAAGCATGAGTGCTATGGATGGCGTTCTCGTATGGAGACGGGAGCGGATCCATAGTGGTGTATTGATATGGTGAATATGTGGACTCGTGTGCGCCACCTCAAAAGAGTTACTTGCAGTCGTAGTTCAGGATAGCCACCGAGACAAAGCTGGCTTGCTGCAGTTAAACCCCACCATCCCCTTGTTGATAATGATGCATATGTAGTTAGATCTGATGTAAGTCTTGCTGGGTACATTTGTACTCACGTTGCTTAATTTATGTTTTTGCAGAGAGACTTCAGTCTCGCTAGTAGTACCGCGTGGACTTCGACGTTTAGCTTGTTACCTCAGCTACGATCTTGAGCCCTCGACAGGATCTGGTAGATAGTCAGGCTTCTCATCCTTTTTCATTTGTAGATGTCTGTACTCAGACATGTTAAGCTTCCGCTTGTGCTTTGACTTGTATGCTCTGAGTGTTGGGTCATGAGACCCATGTTTGTAATATCTCGCTCCTCGAAGCCTATTGAATAAAATACTTGAGTTGTAGAGTCATGTTGTGATGCCATGTTGTATTTGCACATATCGAGCATATTGTCTGTATGTTGTTGAAATGCTTGGTATGTGTGGGATCTGGCTATCTAGTTGTTTATCCTTAGTAGCCTCTCTTACCGGGAAATGTCTCCTAGTGTTTCCACTGAGCCATGGTAGCTTGCTACTGCTCCAGAACACTTAGGCTGGCCGGCATGTGTCCTTCTTCGTTCCTGTGTCTGTCCCCTCGGGGAAATGTCACGCGATGAATTCCGGAGTCCTGTTAGCCCGCTACAGCCCGGTTCATCGGAGCCCTGCTAGCCCAGTGCTACAGCCTGGATTCACTCGCTGATGACCGACACGCTCGTTGTTGGGTCATGTATGCCTGTCCCTGTAAGTTAGTGCCACTTTGGGTTCACGACTAGCCATGTCAGCCCGGGTTCTTTGTCATATGGATGCTAGCGCACTATCATATACGTGAGCCAAAAGGCGCAAACGGTCCCGGGCCAGGTAAGGTGGCACCCGTGGGAATACCGTGCGTGAGGCCGCAAAGTGATATGATGTGTTACATGCTACATCGATGTGACTTAGGATCGGGGTCCTGACAAGGGGGGCACCTCTAGGCACAACAACAATTGATCTCTTGATTTCTTAGCCGTGTGCGGTGCCCCCCTCCACCATTGTCCTCCTCGATAATATTGTAGCGGTGCTTAGGCGAAGCCCTGCAACGGTAGAACATCAAGATCGTCACCACGCTGTCGTGCTGACGGAACTCTTCCCCGACATTCTGCTGGATGGGAGTACGGGGATCGTCATCGAGCTGAACGTGTGCTAAAACTCGGAGGTGCCGTAGTTTCGGTGCTTGATCGGTCGGGCCATGAAGACGTACGACTACATCAACCGCGTTGTTCTAACGCTTCCGCTTTCGGTCTACAAGGGTATGTAGACAACACTCTCCCCTCTCGTTGCTATGCATCACCATGATCTTGCGTGTGCGTAGGAAACTTTTTTGAAATTACTACGTTCCCCAACAGTTTGCAGCTCTTTCCTTGATTTCATCGAAGATAGGCTTCACAATCGATCTAGAACTGTGATGCGAGTTCCAGAGGTTCGCTACCTCCAAGCAGTCCACCTCCATTACCACATGCGAGAAGCCCCTCAGCTGGGCAAATATCACTCCCTCTCGCGGGGCTAGGGTTTCGGCAATGAACGGGTCAGATACACCCGGGAGTGGCTTGCTCCATGCACCAGATAAAGAGAGATGTGAGCGAGCAACTCCTCCCGCGCCTCCCACCTGAAGCTGTGTGTTGAGGGCGCCGTCTGTGTTGATTTTAATCCATCCAGGTTGTGGTGGGTTCCAGTTCTGAGTGCTCGCGTTGCTTCGCTGTGTTGGAGGATGATCGAGTATGGCGAGGTCATCTCGTGTCCATTTTATTGCCTGGGCTCGATCGTAGCCTTCCTCGTCATGCGTCCAGCGGTTCCACAAGGTCCAAATCGAGTGCATGATTGTAATTATCTTGCACATGTCTGAGTCTGAGAATCTAGTGTCAAGCACCAAATCTCGCGCCCATGTATCATGGTGTAGCCGTGGAAGCTTTAGACCAATGACTTGCTTAGCTGCATTCCAAAAAGGTTGTGCATGTGTGCAATGTATGAGTGCGTGCATGAGGTCTTCATCCATTGCCTTACACAGATCGCATCGAGAGTTGGTGCGGATATGACGATATTGCATGTTGGCGTAATCAGGAAGTATCCCTCTGAGAACTCGCCACATGAATACCTGAACTCTTGGGGTCACGTTGAGTTTCCATAGAGTAGTCCACAACTGTTTTTGTGAAGATGAGGTTCCCAGTACCGTCCCTTCCTCTAGAGCTCGACGTTCATTCTGAGTCACAAGAGCACGATAGGCTGATTTTGCAGTGTACTCTCCGGATCTTCAAAGGCCCACGCCAGGAAGTATTCTCCACCATTGCGTCGAATAGGAATGTTGAGAATGGCCTCCGCATCAGGTGCAAGGAAATTCCAAAGTATTGTTTCAATATCCCAGGTTCCTGTACTGTCATTAATTAGTTCAGAGACCCACTCAAGCGGGTCATTCTCCCTATCCTCCCCATGGGTTTGAGGGTGGAAGTGGTGGGGATCCAAGAATCATTCCATATGGAGATTGAAACTCCATTGCCAACTCGTTTGATCAGTCCCATTTGCAACGCATTTCTCCCCGCAATGATTGCTTTCCAGGTTGCTGACGAGGTGGATGGAGCATTGGCCTGCATAAAATCACAGTCCGGGAAATATTTCCCTTTGAGGACTCGAGAGCAAAGGGAGTTGGGGTGAGTCATGAGTCGCCAGCCGTGCTTCCCGAGGAGCGCCAGATTAAACTTTTCAAACTCTCTCAACCCCATGCCCCCTTGAACTTTTGGTGTTGACAAATTCTCCCATGACAGCCAGTGCAGGACTGCCTATCAATAGAGCTGCTCCACCAATACTTTGCCATTGAGGAATTGAGTTGTTTGCAAAAAAAAATTGTCAATAAGAAACATGACATACTGAAGGTAGGAATGGCTTGAATAACTGACTTCAGTAATACCTCTCGTCCCGCACATGCAAGGAAGCGCTCTGACCAGCCCTGCATGCTGGCGCGGCTTCTTTCTCCAATATGGTCGAAGGAGCCGCTGGTTATGCGTCCTACTGTAGTTGGTAGACCATGAAAGCTTCAGAAAGAATTCCTAGTTCTTGTTTTACTATTTCACGAACTGGCTGATGTGCATTCGGGCTGAAATAGATTGAGCTTTTGGCTTTGTTCACAGCTTGTCCGGAGCACTGAGCATAGATCCTGAGGACCTCATTCAACCTTCACGCACTATCAAGGTTAGCGCCGAGAAAGATGAGACTGCCGTCCGCGAACAGTAGGTGGTCAACCCATGGTGAGCGTACGCTCACGCGAATCCCACGGTCGATATGAGGGCCACCAAAATTGTTCATCAACAAAGTGAAACCTTCTGCGCAAATAGGGAATAGGAAGGGGGACACGGGACACCCCTGATGCAATCCTTTTGTCGGCTGGAAGAAGGGTAGAAGTGTTCCATTAACTTTGACAGGGAAGCAGACTAAGGAGACACATTTCATAACTAGTCTGACAAACTTGTCACAGAAGCCAAGATTGGTCATCATAGCTTCAAGATAGTGCCACTCCACCCTATCAAAAGCTTTGAGCATATCCAACTTGACAGCACAAGAAGAATTCTTGCCTTTCTTTTTCTTCTTCATTGCATGGATGCTTTCGTATGCCACCAGAACGTTGTCAGTAATGAGACATCCCGGGACGAAGGGACTTTGTTCATCGCCTATAACCTCATCCATCATACCTCTCATGCGGTTGGTGTTAGCTTTTGCAACAATTTTGTATAGTACTGGACAGAGAGCTATAGGGCGGAACTATGTAATTCTCTGAGGGTTACGCACCTTGGGGATAAGAGTTATGGCTGTGTCATTTAGTCCCTCGGGTAGTTCACCTCCGTTCAGGAATTCCAGGATGGCCATTGTTATGTCGTCGCCAAGAATGTCCCAATGCCTTTGGAAGAACCCGACAGTGAAGCCGTCTACACCCGGCGCCTTGGATGGGGCCATCTGGAACAAAGTTGTCCGTACCTCGTCGGCAATGTATTCCTTTTCCAAATTTTCATTCATTGCTGCCGATACACGTGGTGTGACAAACTGAAGTAGTTTCGACATGTCGCTGTAACCCTGGGAGGTGTACAGATTCATGTAAAATAAAATTGATCTCCTTGGCCACCTCATCATGATCAGAACACATGTGGGATGTGAATTGAGATAGATTACCAAAGAAAGAGATTAATTACTATACAGAATTGATTGTTCTACCAAACATGGATCGGAAGAAAAACTGGTCGAGGGGTAAGGGATAGCGAACGGAAAAGGATGGACGAAGAGTGGGGCGTAAGAGGGGATACGGAACCTTACGGTTCTTTTCTCTACTCCTAATGAAGCAGTTGGTAGTCTTCTCCGGTCAATTTTCGTCCGTTTTTTTCGTAGGCTTTTTTTCGTCGTTTTTTTCGTCTGGTTTTCTTTCGTATCTCAGGCCGCACGTAAGAAAACAGTCAACCAGGCTCATCAGATCTCGATCTGCTTCATCTCTCAAACGACGCCCCAGCCCCGAGAGGAGCCGCCGCCGCCGCCGGGGAACGAGAGGAGTCGCCGCCTCCAGGTCACTGCTGCCCTCGCACTCGCATCCATACCTTCGCCGCCGCCCTCGCGCTCGCGGATCCCTGAAATGCCGCCAATCCGAGACGAGTCGCCGCCTTCATTGCGGACCTGGGCTAGGGTTCCATACGCCGCCGCCGGTGTCTCGCCCCCTCACCATGTACGCATCTCTCCTTTCCATCCCCATCTGAGACCGAAACCTACTCACGCCTCTCCTTGTTCGCCCACGCCGTTGCAGTCCCAACCACGAACGCCGACGCCGGCTGTAGCCGTCACGCCGCCAGCCATCCATGCCTCGCAGCCGTTGCAGCCGGTGCTTCCCCACTGAACGTGTGCCGAGGAGAAACACCGCCATGGAGGGTTTCAAGCAGAAATTGTGGTGTCTCTTCCCCAAGTCGCCGGCCTCCCCTTCCTTCCATAGGTCGCCGCCAGCCTCGCCTAAGTGTGCCGGCCTCGCCGAGGTCGCTGACCTCCTCGCCCACAGACCTGCTACATCAATCATCATCCGGACCAGGCAACGAACTCGGCTTCTACTCTGAACATGAGCTCACTCATAATCCATCACAAGGTAAGCTTTGGCAGTATGGGTTGATGTATGGATTCTACATTTGTACTACCGTCATGGAGGGTATCCGTTTTGAGATTGATGATTGGTGAATTGAACTACTTTCATGGACTGCTGTATTGTAACTTTGTAATTGAACTACTGTCATGCCCTGCTAAATTGGTGTATGGACTTGTTTAAATGAAATTGTTGATGAAATTAGATAGCATTGGGACCCAACCAGAGAAGCTTGTAAATACATCTTTGAGTGTAAATTTGTAACCAACAATAGAAGCTTGTTTCCTGACCAATTCATGCTGTCATAGACTTAACTTGAATTGTTGATTTGCTGGCTTCTGCTATATAATATCAATTGTCATGTATATATTAATTTGATGCCTGATTATATGTTTATTTTTATTTTTTTTATTAATTTATGATGAAACGCTAAATGGGGCTTAGCACGCTATAGCGTTTCAAACCTTTTGGCCGAGCCGCCACTAAGAGGCTTAGCGCTCTATTTACAACTTTGGGTGTCTGTACCGTTGTTCTACCGCTGACAACTACCTTGTTCAATTCTTGTGCGCTCATGAGGTGACTGGAGGTGGAGGACCCAATCACCGCTGATGGTGGGGGCAGTCAGCACGAGTCTCCAATCACCGCTGGTGCATGGGCCTCCCACAGTGACATTGAAGCTCTAGACGACGATGTGTGTTTGCTCTTTGTTCCCTTGAGTCAATCACCATGACTTTACAGATGATCTTTCTTCTTTTCAACAGGGGAAGATAACCACATGGGAACAAGGAGGAGGTGCCCTGTGGTTGTTGTGGGTCTGGAGGCAGATACTGATAAGCAAGGTGAGTTTTCCAGTTAATACTGCAAGATTTCCATGGAGGTCAAGGAGTTTCCATTGGGACATCAGGACATGCTCCTCCATCTCCTCCACTGGACGACATCCAACATCACCAGGTAGATTACTGTTTTTGCAAATTCCGGTTCTTGATGTTTAAAACTGGATGATCTGCACCCAACCCCTCTATTGTTCTATTTCTGCTTAAATCTGATTTGGTTGTTCAGTTCATGCACTTATGGACTGAAGAAAAAAATGGAAATGAAGAAGAAAAGAATAACAATATTATCATATGCAAGCTTTGCTTTTAACCTTGGTTCCTAACCAATATTTGCTTCATAATTCTGCCGGAGAGATTCACACTGTCATTCATATGATGAATATAGTTCATAACCAGTATTCTCTTTTATCTAATTATATGTACAGAAAGGAGTAATCTGAAGTGAATTCATGCTATGTTAACAGTCTAACAAACATCTTGGAGGTGTGAATGCTTTCTTGGATCTGACAAGTAATCAATAATTGATGGTATACTGGGATTTTTCTCATACTTCTAGCATTTCCTCGTTGACAATAAAGCAAGTACTATCACAACAAAGGTTGTTACCTCCAGGTATTTTTTTTCAAACTATAATCCTTCCAGCTTTAGGGACTGCTCAATTGGATCTGCACAATCCAACAAAATAAATGTGCATAGTGTCTGCGACACTTTCTTCCGATCATCACGAAGGTAGTTGTAGGAGTAAAAAAGTATGTCATACTGTTTTTTCAGTTCAAGCCAAAAGGCTAGGATAGGTAATACTTGTTTTTACAGTACTTGTGCAAAAAGTATGTCATACTGTTTGTTCTAGATGATTTTGATGAATTGTACAACCTTATTTTCAGTTGTATACCCCAAGAAATGGTCTGCTTTCATGGGGCTTATTGAATCCAGGAAAGAACTGTGAGTAGTAGCGAACGAGACATGAAAAGTTTCAGAGAACTACGAAAACTCTGATCAGTTTAGTCGGGATCTTGTGACACTGTTCCAGGACTCTATTGACTAAGGTAATGATATATATGTGTGATTTATCCTGTTAAAACTTTTAGTGTTCACTTAGGGGTGAGTGCAACCAGTAACTGAATTTAGACTACGAACTAGACTTGAATCAAGGTTTTTGGGGTTGAACATAGGGGCACAGCGCGCTCTCCCATCTAACCAGTGAAGCGTAATGAAGGAAAAGCTACAATATACAAATCGTCACCGTCATTCAGTTTGTCCAAAACTGAGAAAAGCTCTTTAAAAAAACTGGGAAAAGCTCACGTGATGGAATGAGATGAGATTTCAACATCATGATTGCGTTTTATAATTTGAATCCTAAGTAGATGGTCCAGTCAGCCCGTGTTTGACAATATGAAGGGACAAACTTGTTGATCCATTATCTGGCCAGGAAAATACAATAATTCAGAGGGCTTAAATATGGATAATAGATCTGACCTAATCTAGGAAGGTGAGTGACTCAATTGCACATGTGCAAAATGGAAGTTTAAACTTCCTTGAATCTCTTGTAGGGTTTGGGGGAGATTGTCAGCGAGCCACTGATGAAAGTCCTTCTGTGATGACAATGATAGAGAAGATTTGAAAGACCTCGGTTGGCGTGGGGCAACTTGTGTACTCCTGGATGGGGGCGCCGTCCGGTGGCAGTGGGGTGTGGCAGTTGCCGCAGCTGGGCACAACCGGGAGTCCACCTATCCAGAACACCCAACTATTTCATCCGGTGAACTGCGAAGAGCTTCTGTGTGCATCTCCGTTATGTTTAACTACGACAGGCTTATGTTATCTTATCGCGAACTCATTTTTCAGTTTGTGCCCAACGTGACTGCATGTAAATATGTAATACAACAATTTTGTTCTTCCTTTTTGTTGTTCGATTGACTCAGTATACCATCTCAAATGTCATTCCCTTTATAGCTAGCACATCATCTCCAAAGAATTTATTTAAGTTGAAATCCAGTAATTATATGTTGATCACATAAGCAGGCTGATGGTATCTTGGTCGAATTTTTTTATTCCTTCTCTATGGAACTAAAACTGTTCTTTCCTGAATATATTGGATCGCAAAGAACTAAATCTATGTACATTGTCTTTGGGCATATTCTGAATTTGCAGACTTAGCACAAACCTGAAAGCATATATGCAGCTCCTAGATGTTGCAGGCTAGAGGAAGGGCAGTCACTCATGCGATACCATGTATCTGGTAGTGGTTTCGTTCCCCAGACGCTATGCATTTATTGTCTGGTTTGTACGTATTTGTTAGCTCTATGTTAACCTTCTTTTAGGCACTTCCCATGATTTTCTTTGTAGGAAATCCAAGAAATATATATAGGTGTATTTTCCCGTAAAGATGCTAAATTTTGTTGGTCTTATTTATGGGATAGCGAAACCATTTTTGTGTGCACTTAATTGTCAGGTTGGACGCGCCAGGTGTGGGAGTTTTGAGCTGATTAACACCAATACTGTTTCTACCACATCTACTATTATTGCTTCTATATTTCCTTATTGCATGTCTTTGTTTCCAGTAGGCCACGCCACCCTTTTCTACTAAGTTGTATACACCCAATATGTTGGTGTTGTGGCCTGTATGTAGACGAAATATTTTAGGTCTGTATGAATAATTTCTCTGTCATTTCATACAGTATCATGTTGACGCTATGAGCATCGATTGGCATATAAGATGAAGGCTTCACTTTGTTTTCGGGTTTGTTTCCTGTGTTTACTGCCATCTTCACATTCCCTTGAGATACTTTAGCTGTCGCTACTATTTTCATTTATGTAAAAAGTAAAATACATTTTCTTTGAAACTTGATTAGTTCAACTTCTAGACTATCTACCTTTTTGGGGACACTGCAGGACATGGTTGATTATCATGTCAGTGAATTCTGGTGAGAATGAACCAAGTGAGCTTTTGTAGCTGGTCTATTCAAAATGGATGAAGGGACAAGTTAGTGTACATATAAGTTTGCACTCTGTCTTCCTGCTCATTCGTGCAATGTGTTCATGGGAGACTTATTTTAGGAAAACATAAAAATAATCTTTCAAGTGCCAGGCTTCAATAAATCTGAAATTTCTATCGCTTGATTTGCAGTGTTTATTTTACGGTTACCACTGGGAAATGCTTCCTTTTAATCATTTTTATCTAGTACACACCATTGTAAGTGTATTATTATAAGAAATCAATTTCATTCTGCAAGAATATTCACTCATGATAGTTTTGAGTTTCGGTAAAGCAGAATGTGTACATTCATTTTAAATTGTCCAATGGATAATAGATTGTTCCGCGTAAAAGAAAATGATTCTTGCAAAAAATTATGCTCGATTAGGATGTAACGATGAGTGATGCTACTCGGGATGATGCTCAATTAGGTAGAGGAGACATCAATGGTGGGGTAGCCGTAGGCATAGCTAATAGGTGGAGTAGGAGAAAATGTACATATGATGGTGATGTGAGCACATACATGTTGGGATCTACGGTAGGGTGCGTTGACTGCAAATTTAAATTATGGATAATAGATCTGACCTAATCTAGGAAGGTGAGTGACTCAATTGCACATGTGCAAAATGGAAGTTTAAACTTCCTTGAATCTCTTGTAGGGTTTGCGGGAGATTGTCAGCGAGCCACTGATGAAAGTCCTTTTGTGATGACAATGATAGAGAAGATTTGAAAGACCTCGGTTGGCGTGGGGCAACTTGTGTACTCCTGGATGGGGGCGCCGTCCGGTGGCAGTGGGGTGTGGCAGTTGCCGCAGCTGGGCACAACCGGGAGTCCACCTATCCAGAACACCCAACTATTTCATCCGGTGAACTGCGAAGAGCTTCTTTGTGCATCTCTGTTATGTTTAACTACGACAGGCTTATGTTATCTTATCGCGAACTCATTTTTCAGTTTGTGCCCAACGTGACTGCATGTAAATATGTAATACAGCAATTTTGTTCTTCCTTTTTGTTGTTCGATTGACTCAGTATACCATCTCAAATGTCATTCCCTTTATAGCTAGCACATCATCTCCAAAGAATTTGTTTAAGTTGAAATCCAGTAATTGTATGTTGATCGCATAAGCAGGCTGATGGTATCTTGGTCGAATTTTTTTATTCCTTCTCTATGGAACTAAAACTGTTCTTTCCTGAATATATTGGATCGCAAAGAACTAAATCTATGTACATTGTCTTTGGGCATATTCTGAATTTGCAGACTTAGCACAAACCTGAAAGCATATATGCAGCTCCTAGATGTTGCAGGCTAGAGGAAGGGCAGTCACTCATGCGATACCATGTATCTGGTAGTGGTTTCGTTCCCCAGACGCTATGCATTTATTGTCTGGTTTGTACGTATTTGTTAGCTCTATGTTAACCTTCTTTTAGGTACTTCCCATGATTTTCTTTGTGGGAAATCCCAGAAATATATATAGGTGTATTTTCCCGTAAAGATGCTAAATTTTGTTGGTCTTATTTATGGGATAGCGAAACCATTTTTGTGTGCACTTAATTGTCAGGTTGGATGCGCCAGGTGTGGGAGTTTTGAGCTGATTAACACCAATACTGCTTCTACCACATCTACTATTATTGCTTCTATATTTCCTTATTGCATGTCTTTGTTTCCAGTAGGCCACGCCACCCTTTTCTACTAAGTTGTATACACCCAATATGTTGGTGTTGTGGCCTGTATGTAGACGAAATATTTTAGGTCTGTACGAATAATTTCTCTGTCATTTCATACAGTATCATGTTGACGCTATGAGCATCGATTGGCATATAAGATGAAGGCTTCACTTTGTTTTCGGGTTTGTTTCCTGTGTTTACTGCCATCTTCACATTCCCTTGAGATACTTTAGCTGTCGCTACTCTTTTCATTTATGTAAAAAGTAAAATACATTTTCTTTGAAACTTGATTAGTTCAACTTCTAGACTATCTACCTTTTTGGGGACACTGCAGGACATGGTTGATTATCATGTCAGTGAATTCTGGCGAGAATGAACCAAGTGAGCTTTTGTAGCTGGTCTATTCAAAATGGATGAAGGGACAAGTTAGTGTACATATAAGTTTGCACTCTGTCTTCCTGCTCATTCGTGCAATGTGTTCATGGGAGACTTATTTTAGGAAAACATAAAAATAATCTTTCAAGTGCCAGGCTTCAATAAATCTGAAATTTCTATCGCTTGATTTGCAGTGTTTATTTTACGGTTACCACTGGGAAATGCTTCCTTTTAATCATTTTTATCTAGTACACACCATTGTAAGTGTATTATTATAAGAAATCAAGTTCATTCTGGAAGAATATTCACTCATGATAGTTTTGAGTTTCGGTAAAGCAGAATGTGTACATTCATTTTAAATTGTCCAATGGATAATAGATTGTTCCGCGTAAAAGAAAATGATTCTTGCAAAAAATTATACTCGATTAGGATGTAACGATGAGTGATGCTACTCGGGATGATGCTCAATTAGGTAGAGGAGACATCAATGGTGGGGTAGCCGTAGGCATAGCTAATAGGTGGAGTAGGAGAAAATGTACATATGATGGTGATGTGAGCACATACATGTTGGGATTTACGGTAGGGTGCGTCGACTGCATATTTAAATTATGGATAATAGATCTGACCTAATCTAGGAAGGTGAATGACTCAATTGCACATGTGCAAAATGGAAGTTTAAACTTCCTTGAATCTCTTGTAGGGTTTGGGGGAGATTGTCAGCAAGCCACTGATGAAAGTCCTTTTGTGATGACAATGATAGAGAAGATTTGAAAGACCTCGGTTGGCGTGGGGCAACTTGTGTACTCCTGGATGGGGGCGCCGTCCGGTGGCAGTGGGGTGTGGCAGTTGCCTCAGCTGGGCACAACCGGGAGTCCACCTATCCAGAACACCAAACTATTTCATCCGGTGAACTGCGAAGAGCTTCTTTGTGCATCTCCGTTATGTTTAACTACGACAGGCTTATGTTATCTTATCGCGAACTCATTTTTCAGTTTGTGCCCAACGTGACTGCATGTAAATATGTAATACAGCAATTTTGTTCTTCCTTTTTGTTGTTCGATTGACTCAGTATACCATCTCAAATGTCATTCCCTTTATAGCTAGCACATCATCTCCGAAGAATTTATTTAAGTTGAAATCCAGTAATTATATGTTGATCGCATAAGCAGGCTGATGGTATCTTGGTCGAATTTTTTTATTCCTTCTCTATGGAACTAAAACTGTTCTTTCCTGAATATATTGGATCGCAAAGAACTAAATCTATGTACATTGTCTTTGGGCATATTCTGAATTTGCAGACTTAGCACAAACCTGAAAGCATATATGCAGCTCCTAGATGTTGCAGGCTAGAGGAAGGGCAGTCACTCATGCGATACCATGTATCTGGTAGTGGTTTCGTTCCCCAGACGCTATGCATTTATTGTCTGGTTTGTACGTATTTGTTAGCTCTATGTTAACCTTCTTTTAGGTACTTCCCATGATTTTCTTTGTAGGAAATCCCAGAAATATATATAGGTGTATTTTCCCGTAAAGATGCTAAATTTTGTTGGTCTTATTTATGGGATAGCGAAACCATTTTTGTGTGCACTTAATTGTCAGGTTGGACGCGCCAGGTGTGGGAGTTTTGAGCCGATTAACACCAATACTGCTTCTACCACATCTACTATTATTGCTTCTATATTTCCTTATTGCATGTCTTTGTTTCCAGTAGGCCACGCCACCCTTTTCTACTAAGTTGTATACACCCAATATGTTGGTGTTGTGGCCTGTATGTAGACGAAATATTTTAGGTCTGTACGAATAATTTCTCTGTCATTTCATACAGTATCATGTTGACGCTATGAGCATCGATTGGCATATAAGATGAAGGCTTCACTTTGTTTTCGGGTTTGTTTCCTGTGTTTACTGCCATCTTCACATTCCCTTGAGATACTTTAGCTGTCGCTACTCTTTTCATTTATGTAAAAAGTAAAATACATTTTCTTTGAAACTTGATTAGTTCAACTTCTAGACTATCTACCTTTTTGGGGACACTGCAGGACATGGTTGATTATCATGTCAGTGAATTCTGGCGAGAATGAACCAAGTGAGCTTTTGTAGCTGGTCTATTCAAAATGGATGAAAGGACAAGTTAGTGTACATATAAGTTTGCACTCTCTCTTCCTGCTCATTCGTGCAATGTGTTCATGGGAGACTTATTTTAGGAAAACATAAAAATAATCTTTCAAGTGCCAGGCTTCAATAAATCTGAAATTTCTATCGCTTGATTTGCAGTGTTTATTTTACGGTTACCACTGGGAAATGGTTCCTTTTAATCATTTTTATCTAGTACACACCATTGTAAGTATATTATTATAAGAAATCAAGTTCATTCTGGAAGAATATTCACTCATGATAGTTTTGAGTTTCGGTAAAGCAGAATGTATACGTTCATTTTAAATTGTCCAATGGATAATAGATTGTTCCGCGTAAAAGAAAATGATTCTTACAAAAAATTATGCTCGATTAGGATGTAACGATGAGTGATGCTACTCGGGATGATGCTCAATTAGGTAGAGGAGACATCAATGGTGGGGTAGCCGTAGGCATAGCTAATAGGTGGAGTAGGAGAAAATGTACATATGATGGTGATGTGAGCACATACATGTTGGGATCTACGGTAGGGTGCGTCGACTGCAAATTTAAATTTTCCTACGCGCAGAACAACCAAGAACATGCTACGGGAGATGGATCACAGTTCGTTACCACTATTCGCGCAGTGCCGTGCAGCGGAAGAAGAGTTGGGGCAGCGCGTCCGCGTGGATAGTCTCCTCCTCGTCCGATCTTCCTCGAACAGCCGGTCGTCCGATCCACGTACAAGTTCGCCGGAGCGGTGCAAGTGCACCGCCTCTAACGGTATCCGCGCGTGCAGGAGGAACACCGTGCGGCGGATTGCTAGGTCCGATCACACAGTCGGCGGCGAGTGGAGGTGGCTATTCGCAACACATGCAAACCCTAGTTGCAGCGCCGAAGCGATCAACCGCATGAGTGTGCCGCACCTCCACTTTATATAGGCGTCCGTCGCGGGCTCAACAATTGGGCCTCGCACGGACCCTAAAGCCCACATGTCTACTCGGCCACAATCCGAATACAACTCGGATCACATCCGACCAGTGTCCTCGGATCTGACCTCGTATGTTCCTTCCCTTAAGCGCGCGACCCCTTAGGTTCAAGTCAGCTTGGTCGCAGTTCGGATCACCTCCGATCTGCACGGTTGGTAGCGGCCTCTAGCAAGGCATGCCAACCACCAAGCACACTATGAAGCTGGTTAGGCGAACCTGTACAACATGTCACACTTCTCTTCCCTTTGCCACACGATATATGTTGTCGGGTTCAAGGCGAGATTGTCATCCTTGTGCTAGCCTGACCTCTTTCTCGTTCCAGTGATACCGACCACAATCCGGATTATCTCATAATCCCTGTCGCATGGCCATGCTTATCCTGGTCGGATCACACGAGGGGCCCAGAGTATATCTCTCCTGATAGGAGGGGCAAATCCCATCTTGCTCGACCATGTCTCGCAACATGGGACTGGACAAACCCGAAACCTACCTTTGTAACTACCCAGTCACGGAGTAGCGTTTGGTCGGCCCAAAGCAAGTTTGTCACCATCCCGAGTACATGCGTCAGCTCAGGTCTTAGGACATAGAACGTATGTTGTACTAGAGACTCACAGATGACATATCGTTGCGTTTCATATTTGGGTCTGTCCGACTCGGACCTTATCTCGACTCGGATCCGACTACGTCGAATCCGACCAGACCTTTCCAAGTTCATATTATCCGGTTAGCATCCAATGCTCCATGGCTAGTGAGACCAAGCCATCGACCGTGTCATATGCTAGTCTAGTCGGCTGCGCGTCCACACAACCCTTTCGACTAGGGACCCTTTAGGACAGTCATCATACAATGCATAGTCCCACAAACAAGTCACGTACTTGCTGATACACATCATTGATAATGTTCAAGGACTATCTTTATTCATAAACACATAGGAAATATCATTATACATAATTGCCTCTAGGGCATATCTCCAACAATACACAGGAGTGAAGCTAGTGAAGATACAACAAGCTTGCAGAGAGAAGAGGAATGGAAGAGGATTTGAAGGAGAGGAGATGGGGGCCAAGGTATAATTTTAGAGGATTAGGAAAAGGGTGTGCACATGATGGCGAAATAATCTGGAGTAAGCAAATGATAGAACAATGGCGTAGCCGAATGTGACGAGGGGGCGGGGGAAACCGGTCAAGATGGCGTCCGAGGTGATAGGAACCATGGAGAAATTGTGTCGGAGTAGTAAAAGTTACTCACATGACAATGTGATGACATGGTGGCTTCAGAGAATCTGATGAGCAAAAGAACATGGAGAAAGATTATATCTTGTATTCTTAATAACATGTGTGACATAGATAAAGAGAGTTAAATGAAACATATTGTGATTGATGATTACATTGGTTTGTTATTCTGTAGCAACATATTTATATGAACTATTTTACCAATGAGAATGCTAGAGCAGGGTCCTGTGAAGGAAGACTACTAATAGAATATTAAATTATTTTTCAATAGGTGGAGAAATTTGATCTGCCTAATTTCGGGGGAGGGGGGGCATCATGGGTGGCGCACGCCTCCTCCCCCTTGATGGTGGTGGTGAATTGGCACTAACATTGTGACGTGACCAGGGCGGAGCATGGGGCGCTTGACGGGGGACTCGTTGGCGGTCCGTGGAGAAGTACAGTGTTTGAAGAGAGGGTGTCATGACGAAGATGAGGCGGGCATCATCCTATTTTAAAGGAGAGGGCTCCAGTGAGAAATGTCGAGTGAGAAGGGGAGGTTTTGGTAGGAAAACATAAAGGCCCTTTGTGAGGTGGAGTTTTTTGTGTTGGGACCATGTGTTAGAGATAAGAATAGTTTGGATAACCATATTTCTCCCCAACTTATGGGCTGGATTTGGGGGGAGCTTGGACTATTGAGACCATTGAATTTTGGGGAGCCTGCTATCTTCCGTTTGACGTCAGCATAACATACGAGGGAGAAATGACCAAAATTGAGACACTTATTTTAGGACGTATTTTAGGACGGAGGAGTATATACAAAAATTGACCAAATCCTAAGTGCGTATTTCCATAGGAGTAGTACAGCTTAAGTAGTAATTTTTCTATAAAAAATTTGTACTCGCAAATAAGCGCGTAGCGTAGCATACTATCGATCGAGCCGTCAATCCATTTTCTACAAGTGATCGCCGATCAGGTAGGTATTTTCCTTCTCAACCCTAACCTCAGGCCGCCGCCGATACACGATGTGGCGTGGCGATCGCTCCTCGGTCAGCCTCGACACCTCCTTCTCTCCCGTCGCCGCCCTTTCCACCACGGTGCGAGCCAGGTGACAGCCGCTCTCGGCAGAGATGACCTGATCGGCTAACGAGGATACACCTCCAACTCCAACTCCAATGGGGATCTGCTCGCCGAGGCCAACCGGCAGTATTGAGCGGCGACGGCGAAGCAGCGTCTATACGTGGTTCTGGACGACCACAGCGATGGACACGGCATCCACAAGCTGGACCTTGCCAACGACGACGATCTTGACGGCGGCACGGGGCGCCTACCGGAGCCTCCGGTCCTCCGCGTGGCGCTTCCCACCGTCCGCGACAATGGGAAGTTTGGACAGTCCCTCGAATGTTCATGTCTCCAACAGTAAAATATGAGTTATTTACAAAAAATGTTATAACATTGGAAATTTCTTTTGAATATGGTTTCTGAAATGAACTTATATGTTCAAAATTTGACCGAAAATACGAGGCTGCTTTACAAACCTGGATGGAGAGAGAAAGATCGAGTTCTTGTTTCCATAATCATTTAGAGTGAAACTAGACTCTATAAACCAATTTTTGAACTACGTGATCAGTAAAGCAAAATCTTCTATGCGAAATAACATGCTCCTCATATGGATTGAGGATTTTTTTTTGTGTGTGCATATGGATTGAGTCTGATCAAGATTTCAAAAATTTCTGGATTTTTACTGTTACCAAAAAAAATATGTATTTCTAACAAAACATTTTTGTCAGTTTTAGCAAAAACACAGATGGGTTTCAAACCTTTGTGTGAGGATCTCCCTTACAGATCAGTGGATCTGGGGATTTCATGGGGATTCGAGCTAAGGAATTTGAATTTCGGATGAGGGTTCCTCCCAACCACCCACACCTCTATCCGTTACAAACGAGCCGCGGCCGCAGCCGTCCAAATCCTAGCCAACCTCGACAAGTAACCCAGATTGGTTTATATACTATTACACCCGCTTAGCGGGCCTAGTTTGGGCTAGCAAGCCACTGGGGTGGCCTCTTGGCCCGTGTTGACTTGGGCCTCTGGTTCATGACGCGCTTTGGATCGCTGTTGTCGGCAACCGTTGGATCAGCTACAGGACTTGGCGCACCTTCTTCAGGAACAACGGCTACAGGGATGGTAACACCCCCCCCCCCCTCCGTTGAGAAACGGCTTGCCCCCAAGCCGTAGCACAAGGAAATTGTTGACGCAGGGAGTCCAAGTCTTTCCAGGTTGCTTGATCTGCCGAAGAACCACTCCACTGGATCAAGCCTTGAGTGATCATGTGTTTGCCCTGTTGCCGCACCCGTTGCTGGAGCACGCGAAGTGGTACCTAAAGAGAAACGAAAGACGATGACAGTTTGCGAAGAATAGTGCAATTGGGCAGCACTACCTTTTTGAGCTAAGAAACATGAAAAACTGGATGGATTCTGCTGTCCTCAGGTAATTACAACTTGTAAGCCACTTCCCCAATCTTGTCAAGGATGGTGTAGGGGCCGAAGTATTTGAATGCCAACTTGTGGTTTGCTCTGTGAACAACAGAAGATTGCACATACGATTGCAAATTCAAGAAGACTTGCTCCCCAATGTCAAAAGATCTCTCAGTTCTGTTTTTTGTCAGCCAAATGCTCCATTCTCTGTTGAGCTCGGAGCAGGTGTTGTTTAACATAAGCCACCAAAACTTCCCTATCTTGCAACCACTGAAGAATGTCCACAGGAGCAACAGTATCACTGGCAGCAATCCCAAAATATCTAGGGGAATGACCATACAATACCTCAAAAGGAGACTTGCCAACAGCTGAATGCCAATTTGTATTATACCAAAACTCACACAGGGACAACCATTTGCTCCATTTAGAAGGATGAGAACTGATAAAACTTCTGAGATAGCATTCAATTTGCTGGTTGACTCTCTCAGTCTGCCCATCAGTTGCAGGGTGATATGCAGTACTCATGTTGAGCCGAGTCCCAATTCTGTGAACAAGGGCTTGCCAGAAGTTGCTAGTAAATACATGATCTCTATCAGATACTATGTATTCTGGCATCCCATGCAATTTGTATACGTTGTCCAAGAACACCTCAGCAACTTTCTGTGCAAAAAAGGGATGTTTGAGGGCCATGAAATGGCCATATTTTGTAAACTTGTCAATAAACACATAAATACAATCAAACTGATAGGAAGGAGGTAATCCAGTAATAAAATCCGTGGTCACAGTTTCCCAGCCCTTGCTTGGAACTGGTAAAGGAGAAAGCAACCCTGGATATTTAACTCTTTCAGGTTTAGCTTGCTAACAAACTAAACAAGATTGCACCCTGTCCTTAATGAACTTCTTCATGCCTGTCCATCTGAATAGGGAATGGATTCGATGATAGGTGACAGGGAAACCAGAGTGTCCTCCTAGAGGGCTATCATGGAAGGTAGAGAAGATTTTATCCTATAGTTCCAAACTATTACCAACCCAAATGCAGCCCTTGTATTTCAGTAGACCTTGCACTAACTGATACTGGGAATTAGCAGATGGTTTGACAGCAAGCTTTTGTAATAATTCTCTAGCTTTGTCATCCAGAGAATAACTGGCCACAATTTCTTCCAACCACACAGGTTGTGATTTAGATATATGGAAAATCTGGGAGTGGAATGGTCTTCTAGAAAGTGCATCAGCAGCAGAGTTTTCCACCCCTTTTTTGTAGGCTATAGTGTAATTCAAACCCATAAGCTTGGTGAGAGCTTTCTGTTGCCATGCAATGTGTAACTTTTGGTCTTGCAAATGCACCAAACTCTTCTAATCAGTTCTAATGGTGAATTGCTGGAACTATAGGTATGGTCTCCACTGATCCACAGCTATCAAAATAGCTAGATACTCTTTTTCATAAACTGAGAGGGCCCTATTCTTGGGCCCCAAGGCCTTGCTGACATAAGCCAGAGGGTGTCCTTTTTGCATGAGTACAACACCAATACCTGAATCACAAGCATCAGTTTCGATGACAAAAGGTTTCTCAAATTGTGCTAAAGCTAAAACTGGCGCTTCGACCAGTGCTTCTTTTAGAGTTGTGAATGCAGTTTCAGTCAATGTAGTCCAGACAAATGGCACTCCCTTCTTAAGCAGCTTAGTGAGAGGTTTACTGCTCACACCATAATGCTTTATGAACTTCCTGTAATATCCACTCAGTCCAAGAAACCCTCTCACTTCCTTGACATTGGTTGGAGTAGGCCACTGTTCCACTGTCAGAATTTTGCTAGAATTAGTAGAAACTCCCGCAGAACTGATGGTATGGCCCAAGTACCCAATTTCTTGTTGAGCAAAAGCACATTTGGACATTTTTACCTTCCACTGATCAGCTCTGAGCAGGGCCAACACTTCCCTAACATGCTTCAAATGCTCCTGATATGTCTTGCTAAAAATCAATATGTCATCAAAGAAAACCAAGGTATTTTTCTTGTTAACTGGTGCAAGTGTGGTGTTCATTGCTCCTTGGAAAGTGCCTGGAGCTTCACTAAGACGTTCACTAAGACCAAAGGCCACTACCAAAAATTCATAGTGGCCTAGGTGGGTTTGAAATGCAGTTTTATACTCCTCCCCAGCAGCTAACCTGATTTGATGGTAGCCTGCTCTAAGGTATAACTTAGTGAACCAAGCAGCTCCAGAAAGTTCATCTAAAAGTTCATCAATCACTGGTGCTGGAAATTTCCCTTTAACAGTGATAGCATTTAACATCATGTAATCAACCACAAGTCTCCATTCTCCTCCTCTTTTCTTTACTAGCAACACAGGGGATGAAAAGGGGCTCTTACTGGGTCTGATGACACCTGACTTCAGTAACTCTGCAATTTTCTTTTCAAGCTTGTCCTTTAATTGAGGAACTATTTTGTATGGTCTCACAGCAACTGGTCTGGCCCCTGGAAAGAGAGGAATTTTGTGGTCACAGCTTCTCCTGGGAGGTAACTGAGTAGGAGCTTCAAAAACATCAGCAAATTCATCCAAGAGGGATTGAATCTGGAGGAATTTTATTCTGCTCATCCATTTGGACTGCAGATATTGCTATACAGGTGTAGGTGCAGTCATCAGCTCCAAACCCATGCAAAGTAACTGTTTGTCCAGCTTTAGTGAATGAGAGCCATTTTTTCACCCAATCAATGTAGATGGGGCTATGTTGAGCAAGCCAATCCATCCCTAAAATCCCATCATAAGTATGCAAGGGCAACAGCTTGAAATCAAAAGTAAATGTGGTTCCATTGCATTGCTAGAGACATTCCTCAATATGTTGCTGGCATTGTATTGTTGAACCTCCAGCTATTGTGACAGTGAGAGTTTTGATAGTACCGACCCCTTCTAAGAATTTGTACTGTGCATCCAAGAAGGAATGAGTGATGCCGGAGTCGACAAGAAACTGGAGTTTGTGCCCTTGTAATTCAATCTCCAGTTGCAGTACAGGAGCTCCTGGTTCCTTTCCCATTGCAGCAACAGATAACTTGATAGAATAGACTGAAGACTGGGCTTGCTGTTCACTGTCAGAGTCTGAACCTTCAACTGACTGAGCTTGTAACCGGTCAATCATGTCTTGGACGAAATGCAATTGGGCAGTGGGTTTGCACACAAGCCCTTGGATTTCCTGTAATTTTGCAATGCTGTCAATTTATCCTCTTTGGTTGTAATGCTGACAGACTCTGCTCTCTTCTCGTCAGATTTATGTGGCTTGGAATTTGTGATACTTGTGGAAGGTGCTGATCTTCTAGTAACTAGAAAACTGGTTGGATTGAACACTTCCCCCAGTTCCTCATGGAGCAAGGCTAACTCATAAGCTGCATCGAGATCTTTGGGTTTCTGCAGGGCCACAACCATTCGAACTCCTGGTTTTAACCCGTCCAAAAATCGAGTGATATAATGCAAGGAATTGGGCGCTTCTTCATATGCTGTCAGCTGATCATACAATTCAGCAAATCGTTCAACATAGTCTTCAGCTGTAGTGGTCTGAGCAATCCAGAATAGCCTTCTGAGCAGAGTTTGATGCTGGTTTCGACCAAAGCGGTTCTGCAGAGCTTCACGGAATTCAGTCCAGCTAGAGTTGGGCATACACCTCTGTATCGACTCAAGCCAACGCGCTGCGGCCCCCTTGAACTGAGCGGTTGCCAAGGAAAGCCAGCGGCTAGCAAGCGTGCCCCATAGTTTGAACTGATCTTCACAGCGATTTTGCCATAGTCGCGGATTTGTTCCATCAAATTTGGGGAGTTCCAGATGCAGGGAAAATGAATTGTGCTCAGCAGTATCAACTGACGGATAATCCCGAGGAGAAAAATTTCTAGGGTAGTAATCAGAATCGCACTCACCTCTGAGCGGAGGAGGGACATAATGTTATGTGCCTTCCCCCGGTGTTCATTGTCGAAGCCAAGGGCGCCGGTCGTGGCGGTGCCACGACCCAGCCCAACGTTGCGCGAAGACATGGCGACGTCGAACTTGGGGTCGTGCTCCTGAGCCTCCGTCTTGTACAGGTCGAATCTGATCTGCTCGAGGTCGATGGCGAGCTCTTCCCGGATGTCGTCGGCCCTTGCCGACATCAGGCTGTCGAGCGTCGTATTGTTCCTCTCCATCATCTTGCTCATCGATTTGAGAAGCAACTCACCATGCGTTCGAAGCTTGTCGTCGAGGTCGTTGGCGAATTCATGGAGAAGGAGTTCGTAGACGGAGCGGCCCTCATCGCTCAGCTCTTCCATCGCTTGACGTCGCCGCCGGTCGCCGAGACGCGTCGGGTAGCGGTGAGGGGGCAGCTCCAGGACGAAGGCTCTGATTACCAGATGTGAGGATCTCCCTTACAGATGAGTGGATCTGGGGATTTCATGGGGATTCGAGCTAAAGAATTTGAATTTGGATGAGGGTTCCTCCCAACCACCCACACCTCTATCCGTCACAAACGAGCCGCGGCCGCAACCGTCCAAATCCTAGCCAACCTCGACAAGTAACCCGGATTGGTTTATATACTATTACACCCGCTTAGCGGGCCCAGTTTGGGCTAGCAAGCCACTGAGGTGGCCTCTTGGCCCATGTTGACTTGGGCCTCTGGTCCATGACGCGCTCTGGATCGCTGTTGCCGGCAACCGCTGGATCAGCTACAGGACTTGGCGCACCTTCTTCAGGAACTGCGGCTACAGGGTTGCTGACACTTTGTACGAGGTTTCGTTGGATTTTAGTCAAATCTAGTGGGTCTTTATTAAGTAGGAATTTCATCATCTTACACAATTGCAAAACCAAAATTAGAGAAATATACTTATTTTGATGGTGTCCAAAATATCTCCAGAGCCAGAATTAAGAACCATGAGACTACTTAGTTACTATCGATCTCGCCGTCAATCCATTTTCTAAGTGCGTATTCATCTAACATGGTACTCTCTCCGTCCCATAACGTACGTTCCAAACATTTTCTATAATATAAAATAAAAAATGTACTCACAAAGACGCGTAGCATACTATCGATCTCGCCGTCAATCCATTTTCTACTAGTGGTAGCTGGTCAGGTAGGTCTTTTCTTTCCCAACCCTAAACTCCGGCCGCCGCCGATACACGATGTGGGCGTGGCGATCGTTCCTCGGTCAGCCTCGGCACCTCTTTCTCTCCCCGCTCCGCCCTTTCCGCCATGGTGCGAGCCAGCTGACCGCCGCTCTCGGCCGGGACGACCTGATCGGCTCACGAGGATACGCCTCCAATTCCAGCTCCAATGGCGATCCGCACGCCGAGGCAAACCACCAGCATCGGGCGGCGGCGGCGGCGGCGGCGAAGCGGCATCTATACGTGGTGCTGGACGACCACAGGGACGGGCACGGCATCCACAAGCTGGAGCTCGCCGCCGCCGACGATCTGGACGGCGGCACGGGGCGCCTACCAGAGCCACCGGTCCTCCGCGTGGCGCTTCCCACTGTCCGCGACGATGCGCAGTTCGCCGCGGTTGGCAGCAGCATTGTCGCCATATCTACCAGCATCACCACAGACGTGGAATGGCAAGAGGTCGTCGGCGGCGGCGTCCTAATTTACGACACCAAGACAGCGGCGCAGGTCGTCTCGCCTAACCTCCCGAAAAGCCTCCTGGACGCCTTCGGCTACCGGGCAGCCATTACAGTCGGCGACAGGCTCTACTTGCTCGAGTCATGTGGGTTTGAGAGATACTACAAGTACGTCGGCCACGGCAAAACCATTTTTGCATCAGGCTTGCACTGCCTGACCGCCCATGCAGCCGGAGGAGACGAGGACAAGCTCTGGAATTGGCAGCCGGTGTCCGCTTCGTCGCAGTGGCGTTGGAGTTGCACTGAGAATCTTCTGATGCTCCCCTTCGACGCCGATAACATCTTGGCGCATGCGGTGCGCACCCCGCTAGGAGCGGCCCTGCACGACCATGAGATCTTGGTGTCCGCTTGGCGCTGGGACCGGGACATGAACCAGGCCACTCCCAAGACCTTCTCTTTCACCACGACAAATCACAAGTGGACGTGCCTTGGCGACTGGCGGATGCCCGTAGTCGGCCACGCCCACTAGGACCATGGTCTTGACGCGTGGGTCGGTCTCGACGCCGTCGATGATGGCTACCTCTGCGCCGGCAATGTCTTGAGTGCTCCCTCAGAGTGGAAGGACGGCAGGGACAAGCTGTTCTGTCTCGACGAGGACGCCGCAGCTGGCTGGAGCCACGTCGATACCAAGCTCGTGCCCGTGCCATCTCCCCAAGGCGGTGACAGCGAGTACTGTCTCATGGAGCGCCTGAGGCCCAAGGGGAATGGCGACCGATACAAGTGCTTGGCTGATGGCGAAAACTCTCTTCTCCGGCTGACCTCCTTTTGTGTGGAGCGTGGCGACGAAGGTGAGCCCGTGGTCACGGCTCGCCGGCGCGCTCGCTCTTACAACGTATCTAGGTATAATGAACATTTTGAAGCTCAAGCATTTTGGATGTAGTTAATTCTAAGTAAGTCTGCTTCCAAATTTACTTTCATGAATTCAGAGGTTGTTGCTAATAGAATTTACTGTGACGAATTTCAACTTTGGCAATCCTCATTTTTAAGTTCCTAATTTTATTCTCGACGTTGTATGAATTTGGCAATCCTGGGTGGGCATTAGTCATCTCTGTCTCCAGCAACTTTTGGGATTTTAACCCAAAAAAACAAATTTCAGAGGCCTCTCATATTGATGAATTTAGAAAATTCAGACGAAATAAGCAAATAAAATTTGAAGTTTTAGATGAAATTCAATAGGCTTGAGATAAAGTTTGATTGAATATATTTTTTTCCAGGGTGATACAAGGTAAAGATAAGTTACACAAGAATTCAAGGGCAATTTTTTGGCTTTTTTATACAGGGAGTCATAGGTGGGCATAGTTCGCTCCCAGGCTGGTCCAAAAATTTCAGTACGTCAGAACTTTATGGCCGCGACAAGGTTATCTCAAAGGGGGCAAATCCTATTTGTCGCTTATCGCGTTAAATAGTGGACCAACCGCACAAATTTAGCCAAGGGAGCGACTAACTAGGCAGGCCCATTTAGCAAGTTAGTGGGAAGACTGCAACTATCTTTTACCTTTGTTTGTTTTCTTTTTCTCTTTCCTTTCCTTTCCTTTTTTTTTATTTTCTTATCTTGGTTTTTTAAAGGTATGCAAACTTTGGCAAATGTTCATTTATTAATTCAAGAACTTTATCAAATGCATGATTTTTTTAATTCGAGAACATTTTCAATATTTGAGAACATCTTTCAAATTTAGGGATTTATTTAAAAAATTGAGAACATTTTTGTATTCAGCAACAATTTTTAATTAAAAAATACAGGAATCATTTTTTTAGAAAATTGGTTGAAAAAACTAAAGTTAAAAAATAAGCAGAAGGAAATTCACTAGAGAAGTGCTCAATGTCATATTGGGTCCGTCCACCATAAAATTCTTTGTGTGTTAAATCACTATTTGTGAAGAGAGCATCAAATAGGTGCCCCATGAGCCATACATGTCTCATGTCTGCCTCCACTAAGGATGAAAACTCTCGCCGTTCATGGTCGATGTTGTCTCTTATTTTGGATTACCTCTTTCAAGATTAATATTGGGGCTCTCACCATAGACTCCTTCGGTGATGGTAGTATGGAGAGATGACTAACACATTTTGGTAATAAGTGGACCGTCGGGTGAACAAGTCTAAGAAAAAAAATTGATGTCTAGTTGACAACAATTCAGTACAAAACAGTGTGCATTCTTATTGGGCACTCTAAACATATGAGTGTTTTTTTAACGGGCGAAATTGAATGTCGCTATGTTTAGAATGAAGAGTAATATTCTTTTACGGGGTAACTCCTGTAGCTGCAGTTACTTGAGATGAGGAACCTTTGGATGGAGCGAGTTATTGCGACAATGCAGGGCAATCCATAATGACGAATTTCACCCCCCCCCCCCCTCATCCATGTTGAGTCAACGAGGATCGGGAGAATCTTGAGTTGTATTTCCAATGTAGCACTTTCCCAAACAAGGTTGAACAAGTCTGGCGTGAGGACAAAGGGGGTGCCTCATATTCTCCACCACCGACAGACGGAGCGCACCATGGGTCGACATGTTCGTCTTGTGGGGTGGGGAGGTCTCATTTTGACCACTTGTGACCTCAATAACAAGTCCAATGACACAGAGTTCATCCTATAAACTGCCTTCACCAACAATGACAACCCAAACCCCGTGTCGCCTCCTTTATCCCCCATCACACACAGGCCCCTTACTGCACCTACAAGCTCGCTGCCACCTCCGCAGCATGTCATCGAGCCGCCCCAAGGAGGTCCTCGGCATGGCCATATTAGTCACTATTGAAACCTCGACACCTCAGCCAATGCCTTCCTCCCGGGTCTCACTACCGCATGTGCTTTTCTCGTCAGGCGATCTAACCTCATCTTGCTCTCCCTCGATGAGGTCCCATCCTGGACTTGCGTTCACGTTCCTTGGGCTAACCTTCCGCTTCTCCCTACCTCCACACATCCTTCGACTACCTCATCATGCTTCAACGTTATGTGATTGTGAGTTGCTTGAACCTACCTCCTGCGGCCAAGAAGGAGGTGATCCTCTTCCAAGCACGATTCCTCCTAGGATGCGCCACTAAGTGGTTGCTCACCATAGTCCTGCAGTCGCTCCCGCTAGTCGCTAGGCCGATCTCCCTGGTCTCGGAACTGAACGACACAAGCCCAGTAAAAAATCCAGCCACGCAAAAGACAGACCAAAACAGGTGGTGCACAAAATTAGGGACACAAAAGACAGCCCCACCGCCAATGGTATATCTTGCTTAGCACCTACTCCCCTTAGTGTTGGGTTTTCTTTTCCTGAATTTTTCTTTATCGGTTTTTCTCCTAAGTGTTATCTTTATTGGTTTTCATCGGTTTTCTTTTGCTTTATTTTTCTATTATTTCTATATTTTTTTCTTTTTCAAATAAATATTGACTTTTTTTTTAAATGTATACATGTTGAACATTTTCTAGATGCATGTTGAACATTTCCCAGATGCACATGTTAAACATTTTTCAAATACATGTTGAACATTTTCTAAATACATATCAAACTTTTTTAAATACACATTGCATCTTTTTAAAATACACTATGAACATTTTACAAAACAGACGTTGAACATTTTCGATCAATGGCATGACCATTTTGTAAATATTGAACATTTTTTAAGTGTTACAATTTTTTTAAAATTCATATTTTTTTTGAATGATACTATTTTTTCCAGAACTATGTGAACAATTTTTATATTATATTTAAATGTCACAAACATACTCTTTTAAACATGTGAGCATTTTTTAAATGACCATTTAAAAAATTACATTACATGAATATTTTTTCAGTGAGTGGTCAACTTTTAAATGTCACAAATATATAGGATATTTTGAAATATAAAAGACAAAAAATGAACTAAACAAAGGAACTGGTTCCTTCTAGACCGCCTCACTATGGGGTCCCTTGAGGTGAGGCGAACTACTGTCTCACAGCAAGCGAACTATAGACTCCCCGGACCCGAAAGTAAATAATCACATACATGATGAGAATTTACTATCGGATGCCTGAGCCCTATGCACTCTCTTTCAAGAATTCTGGGCAAGAGGGGAAGTGGTCGGAGGATTAAAACATTTCAGAAGGATGCTTGCTAAATGCTTACCAGAATGTCTTAGGAAGGTTCTTTCAGCTAAAGGAACTTGGTAACGTTGCTACCAGAAGGAAGTTGTGTAGCTCAGGGTTGGAGGCTTGGAGCTGGAACCATGGGTAGGTTCGTTGAACATAGGCTGGAGGAGGTAGAGGACATCAACATTGCACCTTTGTGGAGTCCACTCAAGCTGAACATAGGTGATCATATATTTAGTGCACTCACATTTTCAATGTTGTGGATCATGTCTTACTCTTATTTCTTACCTGTTGGTGATAATACCAAAGCTATTAAAGTAGTGTAATCGATCATCGGTGCCGTATTCTTTTGCTCATCTTACTTTGACATCACCACATCACAGATGATCATCTCTAGTGATTAACATGCATCTAAACAAACTGAATCAATCAGTTGTTGCTTCTAAACAAAAAGTGAGCAAAAACCAAAATCATTTCCCTAAAAATGAAAGGATAAAAAAATTCTTAAACATAGATTCCTCACGGGAACTAATGAAACTCAATATATGTGATAGCACTAGTAGAAAAACACATAATAGTCCCGATTCGTAAGGGCCTTTAGTCCCGGTTCATGAGCCGGGACTAATGGGTCGTTACTAATACCTCCACCCATTAGTCCCGGTTCAAACACGAACAGGGACCAATGTGCCTCCACGTGGCCCTGTGCGCCGAGCCCAGTCAGGGGGCCTTTGGTCCCGGTTGGTGGCACCAACCGGGACCAAAAGTCCATGTTTTTTTTAGAAAAGTGGCTGCTTTAGGGGTTTTGAGGGTTATTTTTAGGCTGTTATTAGCTAGCTAATAGAGAGAAGTATCCTCTCTTATATCTTCGTCCTTAGTTTACCAAGGCTGGTGCTATATACGTTCATTTCATCCGCTGATATAATAACTCATGCATGCTCGCATCATACATCATCATATATAATAACAAGTCCTACTAATCATGCATCATCATACAACTTCTACTCGTTATTAATAATAAGTCATACGATCATCATCCTCATAGTCATCGAATCCAACCCTACATAATTGTTCTTAATTAGCACATGATCATCAGTATCAGGTAGGACATGACCTAAACATCCTTAAGGTAAAATAGCATAAAACAATATAGACCCCGACTCTCCATTATGAAGAATGGCGATCATCCTGTCTCCAATTCTTGCCCTCCGCTGATTGTTGCTTCCAAGAAGCTCCTTACGACTGTCCATACATTTTTTCCATTCTTTGATTGTCATGTCTCCATTTCTTTTAGAAACCCGGTATGGACAGTTCAGATTCGTAGGAAGACCTGGTTGTATGTTCAAAACATGAAGGCTACCGTGTGTATACATCAGATGAGGCACACAATCATTCGGGATTATCTGTTGAAAAACATAGTAATAACTTCGTAGTTAGCAATGATGTACTAGTTTTAGAAGTGTGCAAAAAGATGCACGGATGTCGTAATAGTAAAAAATCTTACCAGGGTATCTCCATGGTAGTTATCGTAGTTCAACACGTGCACTAGTGGCATGTATTGACCATAATGTTGAGGAGTTTGATTGTAGATATTGTAATTCTCAAGATCAGTACAAAATAAGACCAGATGATTTTTCTCCTGATAAGTTAATTCGGAGCCTTCGGTGTAGTAGATTCTGTCTACCATCTTCCGCACATTCTTTGAAGAATGAAAATAAGCTGTCAATGGAAATAAGTTGTCAACTATTTTGAAATAAACAATATAAATTACTTAATAACTATGTTAAGCTTACATGGGGGAAGAATTGAAGGTGTATCCACAAGGACGAGAATCGAAGGTCTCTCTTGCGCGATTGTAGGATCACCAAGATCCATGGTGACAAGCATACCCTCATCAAAACCATACATCTTGCAAAGTGCTTCCCAATTTTTGCAACCAAAATGGGTTACACTCTGAGCATTGTACAGCTTTACTTGAAAATCCACACCATGATGGGTACTTAGGATATTTTTTTTGGTTTCCATACTTTCATGGTCTTCAAAACCAATCCTCTCCAAGACATAGCGTCTTGCAAAGTATGGGATAAGCTAGTCGAATTAGAAAAGATGAAAAATACACGTTAAAATAGTTGAAGTCGTGCTTAATTACGAAAAAAACTATTGTCGTCGTTGCGTACCGTATGAACATCGAAGGTCTTCTCGAGCTTAATGCTGAAGCGCCGATCTTCGTCCAGCTCAATGAACCTGTCGCACATACCTCGGTCGTCGTGGCACCAGTTGCACTCCCCCGGGCGGTTTTCATCGTCCGAGTACGACATTTCCGTCCTAAGTTCATAATTCAAATATTAAATATATGTACTAAAAAACCTAAATTAGATCATTATTATTAATGACGGGTTGACTATCGGTGATGGTATGTAGCTCCTCCTTTCATTCTCGAGTGCATTATTACAACAAATTGTCTAGCACACGGGAATGAAGGAGAAGCTACCCCCACGACGGCGTGGATGATGGAGGGGGCTCCTAGATTTATGCATGGAGTGCTCTTCAGTTTTAGCATTCAAAGTAGGAGTACTTTTCCAATATGAGCATTCAATAAGCAAAACCAAATCGTAAAATAAAGTAGTATTCAAATTATCATGCATTCAATTATAACCAAAAGTACATCATCTCTTGTGTCCGTACATCGTCGAATACTCCTCGAATACTATCATACATATAGCATCGCTAATTAATACATCTAGAACCGTAGCACCCGACGGGTATCGTCGCGGGCGGTGGACACCCAAAGATAAGGAACGATCACAGGATCATAGCTCCAGTGAGATCCCTGAAGAACCTGCCAGGTATTGTCGAACCTGCCCTCCAACGCAACCATGTAGCGATGGACATGCTCGTCCTCCTCGCTGACACGGTGACGTACCACCTCCGCGGTGTCCGGAAGCCTCGGCACCGTCACTGGCCCACGCGACCGGCACCAAACAAGGATCGGGTCAACAACGGGCTGCCCCCTCACCAACCTACGTCCCCCAAAAGGTAACACCTCCCAATACCAGCCCGGCGGAGCCCAGTCCCGAACATGGCCCTGATCAAGCAGGCATCCACCGCCGAGTCGACGACGACGAGGATGCGGGATAGGCATCGCCGACGTCGATGCGGGAACTACGTACTTCTATATATAGTTAAATAAAGTAGTTTTATTAATTAAATCAACTATCTAGTTCAACTACTAAGCACTTACTATAAATAAATAAAGTACCACTTACTATAAATAAATAAAGTAGCACTTACTACAAACTACTTCTATATATAGTGAAATAAAGTAGTTTTATTAATTAAATCAACTATCTAGTTCAACTATACTAAGCACTTACTATAAATAAATAAAGTAGTACTTACTAATTAAAAACAAAGTAGCACTTACTATATAGTACTTACGAAAAAGAAACTAGTATTTTTCTAACTAACTAATATTTTTCTGACTAATCTAAATAAAATAGTAATTATATTTTTCTAACTAGCTAGTTCAATTATAGTACTTACTAACACAATCTAAATATGAACAAATTAATTACACCAAAAAAATCTATTAATAGAAAAAAAATCTAACACAATATGAACAAATTAATTACACCAAAAAAATCTATTAACAGAAAAAATCTAACACAATATGAACAAATTAATTAAAAAAAATCTATTGACAGAAAAAAAATCTAACACAATATGAACAAATTAATTACACAATCTAAATTAACATATTATGAACTACATATCTAAATTACTACACATCTAATCTAACAAAAAAATCTATAAACTACAAAAAAATCTGACAAAAATCATACAAAGTTGCTCACGGCGAGGTCGACGGCGACGGCGAGGTGCGGCAGGGCGGGGCGGGGCGGCGACGGCGTCGGGGCGGCGAGGTCTGGGCGGCAGGGCGGGGCGGAGCGGCGACGGCGAGGTGCGGCAGGGCGGGGCGGGGCGGCGACGGCGTCGGGGCGGGGCGGCGACGGCGTCGGGTCGGGGCGGGGCGGCGACGGCGAGGTGACGGCAGGCGACGGCGCGCGGTGTCGGGAGATCGAGAGGAGGAGGAGAGATCGAAGTGGGGATGCGGTTCTGAAATTTTCCTTATATAGCAAAGGCTTTGGTCCCGGTTGGTGGCTCCAACCGGCACTAATGCGCCTTTTAGTCCCGGTTGGTAGCACCAACCAGGACCAAAGGTCTCTTTTCAGCAGCCCAAAGGGCAGGAAACAGAGGGCTTTGGTCCCAGTTGGTGGCCCAAACCGGGACTAAAGGGTGGGCATTGGTCCCGGTTGGGGCCGCCAACCGGGACCAATGGTCTTGTGCTGGCACGGTGCGGTACGAAAGTTTAGTCCCACCTCGCTAGCTGAGAGGGGCGCGCAGTGGTTTATAAGCCCCACTGCCGCACCCCTCTCGAGCTCCTCTCCACTACAGACTTACGGGCCTACTTACTATTGCTTTGCTTTATTTATTAGTTTTCTGTTAGTGCCATTAGTTTTCAAATTTGAATACACTTTTTTTGTTTTCTTTTTGCTTTATTTATTTTATTTTGTTTCTACTTACAACAAAATACTTATTGTTGCTATTTTATTTTTTTTCCAGATTTTTTGTTTTGTTTTCTGCATTATTTATTTTCTTTTGTTTTCTGCATTAAAGCATTTCAAATGAACTCTGAAAAAGTTGAAAGTTGAAAGTTGGCATGGTATCACGTGGGCCGAACCAGAAGACATTAAAGCATTATGTGCCGGGACTAAAGAGGGGCATTGGTCCCGGTTGTTGCCACCAACCGGTAACAATGGACCCGTCGAGCGAGAGGCACTGGCAGCTGTTTTTTTAGTCCCACCTCGCCAAGTGAGAGGCACTCGCAGCTGTTTATAAGTCCTGAGTGCAGAGACGATGAAGAAGTGGCTCAGTGCTCACCTGCACGTTGGTTCGCTTCAAGCCTTGAGGAATAGGGTAGACTGCACGGAGCTATGTGCAGTGCAATTTACACTATTCCGAAAGGTTTGAAGCGAATTAACTAGCATTGCGCCTCTTTTTTATTTTTAATGACTTATTACCACACAGAAAAAAATAGAAAAAAATAAATATAGCAGAAAAGAAAAAAACTATATAAAAAACTACTCAGAAATAAATAGAAGAAAAAATAGTTGTGATTAACTTTACTAAAATCTTTTTTATTTTTAATGACTTATTACAACTCAGAAATAAATAGAAAAAAATAAATATAGCAGAAAAGAAAAAAAAACTATATAAAAGACTACTCAGAAATAAATAGAAGAAAAAATAGTTGTGATTAACTTTACTAAAAAAAATGAGCGTAGATGCGCTTATAGAGAATATTAAACCTAAATTCATAATAAATTTCTACTAACTTCAAAGAAATTCAGTATGAATTTAGGTCAAATTTCCTGTATAAGGGCATCTATTTTCATTTTGAGAGGAGCTCAACAAGGCAGAGAGGGAGGGGCTTATAAACCGGTGTGAGCCCCCTTCGGTTGGCGAGGTGGGACTAAACTCACCATTTAGTCCCGGTTAGTGGTATGAACCGGGACTAATGGGCTTCCTTTGGTCCCGGTTCAGGCCACCAACCGGGACCAATAGTGGTGGGGACCATTGGTCCCGGTTCGTCCCGCCAACCGGGACCAAAAGATCCAGACGAACCGGGACCAATGGACCACGTGGCCCGGCCGGCCCCCGGGGCTCACGAACCGGGTCCAATGCCCCCATTGGTCCCGGTTCTCGATTGAACCGGGACTAATGGGCTGACCCGGCCTGGACCATTGCCCCCTTTTCTACTAGTGTAGGAGGTCGCGTAAACAAACGTGTCACTCATAGTTGTACTAGAAATTCGAACGACCTAAAATGGGGATATGGACGAAGAGGTACAAGTTCCCAACGACAAGTATTGTGGTACAGAGGGAGTAGCTCTAAGACCAAAAAGGAAAATCCAGAGTGTCAATGATATGTATTATTTGTAGTTGTAGGGATGTTAGAAATAAATACTTTAGCACTTATGTGAAAAATATGCTGCGGGATAAAATGTTGGATTTTTTTAGCTTAAAAGAGGCAATGGAATTTGAAGTTGCCAGTGCCTTTTGAAGAACATTGATCAATTTTCTTGGAATTGACTGTGTTCCAATGGAAAATGTAGTGGTACTCTAGGTGGTGACAAATCTGATAGGATTGATATGACTACAGTGTCGGTGATGGTATGACCTGGACAGTGACCAACGTTCTCTGCGTATGAAACACGGGAGAGGCTTGGGAAAAAGAGAGAGGAATTCAACATCCTAAACATCTGTCAAAACCGCCCAAAAATTGACATGTCAGTTCAAACCTACAACAAGATTATTTATATGGCTTTAAATGTGTTAGTGAAAATTTACCAAAACTAGAAGAACGCCCGTGCGTTGCAACGGGGCCACATTAATTTTAAGAGCTCAATATTAATCATGTTAATATTACATTTAATATTCTCATACATATCAAGTGACATTGGTGACCTTTCTAACCATCAAATCCTCACACACACACACACTCTCTCTCCCTCCCTCTTCCTCGCTCTCTCTCCCCCTCCCCCTCTCCCTCTCTTTCTAACACACACACACATATCCATCTTATTGGGTACGGGACCATAATCCATCTATTTCACACACACAGACGCTAGTGCATAACAATATGGATTATGTGTATTATATTTGCCACCATAACCGAGGGAGTTAATTTCATGTAAATCGGCCAGCCACAGCTCCATGACAAACAATACATCTAAATTCTCAGTGTTATTTTTATGTAATATGCATTATCTTTATACTATTTCTTGAATGTGTTCAAGCTATTACTTGAACTTGCTACCACCAAATGATATCTAAATTCTCTCTCTCTCTCTCTCTCTCTCTCTCTCTCTCTCTCACTCTCTCTCTCTCTCTCTCACACACACACACACACACACACACTCTCCGATATTATGGGACCAAAAACTTTTACCAATTACCATATTATTACTTTTGTTGTCCACAAAATGCGGCAAGGTAATTCTGAGGAAACAAAATGCAGTTGATGTAGAAGATGATGAAAGTATAAGCCTGCTGACAGCAACATCAAATGAAACTTCAAGAACACCACTCGCACAGGGATTAAAATCTATAACCATACAAACTCAACTTCAACATGACTCTCCAGCATCAGTATAATCACTGGTTATCCTCCCCAGCCTACTTTGAGGTTGCTCGAACCTGCATAACCATTTGACAAAAAACAGCTTATTTTCTTACTAATCCCTAGATGAGCTGTAGACATAAACAAACTCAGTATAGTAAGCAATTAGATGCAGAGCCTTTTTAACAGTAGGCCAGGTGTTGAAAGGCAATGATGAATATTATCTTGTGCAGACTCCATCGCACGAGGCTTCAAGAACGTTGTGGTCAACCACTTTTTTGCCGTGGAAGGCAGTAGCTTCCCCGCCGGAGGCAGGAGGCCAGCACTTCCTCGTCGGATCTCGTAGGAACGGATATCGGTGGAGTGCTTCTTTGCTGGATCTCACATGGAAGGGCATCCTCCTCGTCGGAGCAGGGGAGGACGCCCTTGCATCAGCCTCGTCGGCGGGAGCGACGTGATAAACATCGCACGTCTCTCCAAAATTAACGACGAAGCGAACGAGACGGCGCTGAGCGCAAGGGGGTGATCATAAAAGTTGGCAACTATGAGGTGATTGAGTCTCCCTCGTTATCAACTTCATACATGTTATCAACACGCTCTACCGAGAGCGAACGAAAGACGAAGACATTCCGGCGGACCCCAATTCCGGCCACCACGCACACCCATGTGCTGGAGCGATTGAATAGGAGGAAGGTAACCAGCATGTGGAAGGGACGACACATGGAATTCCTCCCGAAGATTGCCGATCATGGCCTGATTGCTGGAAAAGTCGACTTCCACACCGCTCACTGCAAAAACATCAATTAGGAGAAAGCAAAATCATTGTCTTCTGTGATTAACCTCAATGATTTAATAATTAATTTGATTGTTTTCACGTGTATGCTATGCACTCACGCGAGTCACTTCCATCCGAGCGTGAGAAGAATTCATCTATTCCATTTCCACTTCAGAAGCAAGACGACACCGTCTTCAGCTGAGAGAAACATACAGAAGGGAATTAGGGATGAATTTTTAGCTGGGAGTCATGCACAGGAGTATCAAGCGGCGCATACAACCATGCATATACCAAAGTGTTGATCTAATTGGTATAATAATCAGGTGCTTCTTTCCTATTTTAATACCTTTGGCTCTCGTCATTGAGGCGCACGCAGCAGCACAGATGCATCCACATTGGTGCGCCCTAGCTCACCGAGCAACACCCGCAGCCGCGTTCCCCTCGGTTCCGGCAACATGTGCACCCGCGCCACAAGCCCACCATCGCCAACGTCCGTGCTTGCCTTGGCCCTCTGTGCGCGACGACGGCTCCTAGCGGGCTATGGAAGCGACGGCGAACAACCGCTTACAACGCGGCAACCAACGGAAACGGCTGCGGCTCCGTACAGCTTGTCTCCAGCGCATCCGCGCATGTTCGCGGCTACGCATCTTGCCGCCGGGCGATTACATCCTCTCAAATCCGACCAAGGGATCTACGCCGCGACCGCCATCTACCACGGCGGGGATGTCGTCATCGACGTCGTCCTGGTGCATGGTCTTGTCGAGCATCCGGGTGTATGCGTCGTTGACGTTGCAGAGGCCTGGATCGAAGAGGATCTGATCTGAGGCCTCTCATTCAGTCATCCTCCTTCCCGATCAATGTGCATCTCTATGAGGAGAATGGGAGCTAGGAAAGGAAAGAGAACGTGAGAGAGGAAACCAGCGAAAAATAATTGGCGGACTATTCACCAACTGCTCTATTAGGAGTAGAGATTGAGTCTAGGAGAATATGGTTCCATTGGGATGGATCTGTTTCTTTTTAGGGAAGGATGGATTTTTAAATAAACCTTATACGCAGAGTAAAAAGAAAAGGGAGGGGCATGAGCTTAGAAGATGGGCTGGAGGAAAATAAAGCCCAATAAACAATGCACAACACCACTGCCTCCTTTCCTAAAAAAACAAAAAAAAAACACCACTGCCTCCGGACTCCCGTCTCCGATTCTCCTCCTCGCCGGACGCTTTCGTCGCCCGCCTCGCCCACCCAGCGCTCCTGCCCGCCCCACTGCCACAGGTACAGGATCCCAGCAGTGCCTCCCTCCGTCGAGCAGCCGTTCCCACCAGTAGCACCTCCCTCACTGTAGTAGCCGCTCCCGCCCAGCAAGGCCGCCGCCCGGAGCTACGCCGGCGACCATTCCATAGACAGGTAGCCACCACTCCTTCGTCCTTCGTCCTCCCTCCTTCCTCCCTCTTCCCTCACCCCCTCCCTCCTTCCTCTTGCATCCTCTGTTTGTTCAAAAAAAATCCTGATTTTTGAACTGGATGAGTACATGCTGTAGATTTGGTAATGTGAGAATGTAATGATGATTATTTATTGATGAGTACTTGCTGCATGCTTTTTCCAGTGCATCTTCAAGTTTACATGGGAAAATATTTTGCTTGATAGGTGTTTGTGATAATGCTTGTAAGGGCAAATGTTTACAAATTGTAGTTTTTTTTTTCATATGAGAAAATGTTTTGGTTAAAAATATTTAGCAGTGACATGCAATGATTGACGATATATGAAAAGGAAAAGATTAAGTTGTTTTATCTGCACCGTTGTGACCTGAAATCAAAGCTTAGCAGTAACATGCAATTTGAGAGAGCAGGAGCTTTGTCTTGGTTTATACTGGCCGAAAATGGTTAACACATTAGTACTGGTGGTATTGTTGGCATGATAAATGTCCCAAATCTTGTTTATGACTGGAAATATAGTGGTACTGTTACACTGTGTTGTTGATTTTAACCGTCAGAGCTAAAATATTACCGTTTAAAATGATTGTTTCTCCTTTTGCATGTTAGCTGATTGATCTTCAGGTTCCACCTTTCGCGTTATGCCATGATAAAGTACAGCTAACTAATGATTTGATTTGATGCTCCATATTCATTTTACACTTACTGAAAGTCTAATTCTACCCCTTTGCAACTTGGAGTTGGAACATGGCATCAACATTGTCAACTGGAGGGGCTTGGAGCTGCTTTGGCACCCCCTGGAGAGCAAACAAGAAGGTAATCTGCTGTTCCTAGCTTCTATAAACATATTTTTTTGTGAATTAAAAAGTAGTAAAATGTATCCCTGTATCGGCGCTTTTCCTAAATCCTGAATTTACGTATCCGTATCGGCCTGATACTGATAACTGCATTTTAGTCTGCCACTGATCAGCGGCGATGGCGATCCGACACTACTGGTCGATGGCTGCCGCTGCTGTCGGGTTCCGCCTCATTCTGGTGCTCTTTGGCGGAGACTTCCACCTTGCCTCCCGCCCAGAGGTCTCCACCCCCCTCACGTCCCTTTGCCGCCGTAAGCACACCTCCTTGCTCTCAGTGCTCCCCCTCCAAACCCCAGCCCTTTTCTGATGTTGCCGTAATTGGACATCTTGTTTGCCTCCTGTCTATGTTGCAGTTGCAGAAGGATACTGGCTGAAGCAGGCGTCCATGTCACCCTATTCCGGTACGTTACGCACCTCCCTCGTTGCTCGCTTAGCCCAAAGAAGGGTTCGACCCAATGCTTTATTTCTGTCTTAGTGAATCCCGATTCAACATTAAATTTTTAGCACTTCACATTTGCATTAGAACAACCAAAATTTTGAGGCCAGGATAGTCGTGTGGGTGGTGGTATTATTACGTACTACAGAGCAATTTTTTTAAATGCTTGACTGGGTTTCTACTGAATACTGATAGGCGCTATTTCATGTTAACTTCTGTAATGACCTACTGATAACTCCTGATGGATGAAATATGATATGACTCCTACTTAGCATCAGAGGCCTAGATGCTTCTTGCGATTACATTACAAAGCTCAGCAATTAACCATGATACTTTTGCTCTTTGTAATGTTGATGTGTTAACAGTTTGAACTTGTAAGGGATGCTCCAGCCTGTTAAATGATCTGTTTTTCAGGTTCGATGTATCATGGTTCCCCTTTGCTTCTATCGGTTCTTGGTCCGCTAACCAGTAAAAGGTGATTGGTCCTTCGTTTTGATGCTTCTTTGATCATTTCTTTGACGTCACCACTGTTGCTATATCTCTTCATTTGATCACATCGCCATATGAAATGTTAGCATTCTAACACTCCATGATGTCACAGGTCAGGTGGACACCATTCTCATATACTCCCTCTGTACCATAATATTTGTCTTTCTAGCAGCTTAATTTGAACTGCTAGAAAGACAAATATTATGGTACAGAGGGAGTATATTGCAGGTAAATAAGTTGCTATGTGTATTTATTTTCATTGAAACCAGTATATGTTTGTCTTAGATTGATAACTTGTTCAAGTACACCTGATTTTCATAGAAGAAAAATCAGTTCTCCTAGGCTTTACCTTTTATGTTCTTTATCTTGCCCTTTATGGTATCATTCGAACCCAAAAAAATGTAACCATGAATATTCCCACAACTTTCGCATTTTGTTGGCAGTCATGTAATTACACTCATGAATGCACCACGCAGCTTGGTTTTTGTGGCTGTAGATTTTATAGCTGCTATGCTCATACGATCAACTGGGCGTACACTCCAAATGGCACGTAACAGAAGCTTGAAGTCTCTTGACCTCACCAAATCAGTGAACAATTCTGGTGAGTCATACTATTTAATGTTATACTTGAGATGTGCTTTATTGAATCTTGAGCTACTAGTAGGCTGTACGTGCAAAAGCACATATCTGAGGTACATTAAATTAAAGGCACAAAACTATTTTCTGCAAAAAAAGGGGCAAAGCTATAGGCACCACTCTCTACTTATTTTGCCAAGTACCAATGACCACAATGCTTTCGAATTTTTTATACTTGTGACGTACAAGCTCCAAAAGAGAAATTTTAGAGATGTTCTATTTGTAAACTACTCCCTCCGTTCCCAAATATAAGCATTTCTAGAGATTCCAACAAGTGACTATATACGGAGGAAACTGAGTGAATCTACACTCTAAAATATGTCTACATACATCCGTATGTTGTAGTCCATTTGAAATGTCTAAAAAAGACTTATATTTAGGAACGGAGGGAGTAGTTTTTATCATTCTAAGCTTTATATTTTTAAAGAAGGAAACCCACCTCTTGTGACTTCTCCTTTATAAGGAATAAAAAGTGTTATGGATCTGCCTCGTGGAATTTAGTGTGTATAATCCTCTGCTTGCCTGATAGTGTGAATTTGTTGTTGGTAAGCGAAAAATATACAACCTTGCCTGGAAAGGTGTGAATGGAACATCACTCTCTTTGAGTCAGATGCTTTGTGCTTGTGATGCTTACTAATTGTTTATACTGCTGATTATCATTTTTTGTTGGTACTTGCAGTGAACATAAGTGCAGGAGATATTGCTTCTCTAATATATCTGTGGAACCCTTGGACAATAATCACCTGTGTGGGTTCATGTACTTCAGCAATTGAGAATTTAATGGTCGTGATAATGTTACATGGAGCCTGTTCATGTAGGTGGAACTCGCTGTGTTTCCCTCCAGCCTTCTTTCTCTTTATCCTGCAATTCTCATTCTACCTGTATGTGCCACAAGCATTTTGTTTTCAATGTTCAGTGGTATGTACATGCCATTTATCTTCACTACTGATGTCTATTTTTCAGGTTGCTCGGGTTCTGGTTAGTATTTTGAACATTGAGTATGTGCCGGACGTGGTTAAGTGGGCTTATCGAGGCAGGATTTATGATCTGGTTATTGAGTTTGAGGATGAGAGTCTTTTGGTTGCGCCGGCTCATGAGTCTAACGTGGATATGCACGAGGGTGATGGCAGCGCGGCAGCACGGGAGCCGCCATTCAAGGACTCTGGACGACGGTTGTCCAAGGCGCCGGGGTCCGAGACCGCGACGACCGGGGATGGAGCAGCCCCACCCTCCTCGGTGCCTTCGACGACTCTGAGATTTGGGTCTTTCGAGCCCTCTTCTGCACCTCCGAGGCTGTGGAGTGATCGGGTCGAGTCCGAGGAGGCTTTTGAGCTCGAGTTGCCTGCTTTGGGGTTTGAGGGTGCTGTGGATACCATTCCTGGGGATCTTGGGGTTTCATCGATCTCGATCTAGGGGGAGGAGGAGGTGAGTCGGCAGGTGGCCACTCCCTCTCGTGCTCAGCACAGGGTACCTCCTCAGGAGGTGACGCAGCTTGTCGTGCCTGGCTTGTCGGGTGGAGCCCTGGGGCAGGCGGCCTCGGGTTGCTCTCCTACTGCTGAGGAAGGGGATTCGAGGCAGGTGGCTCCCGTGTCCTTTTCTTTGTTGGGAGGGGGTCTGGGGCAGGGGGCCTCAGATACCTTCTCTCCCATCGCGTCTACCTTTCGGTTGGTGGCGGCTCTGCCTTCAGGAGAGGGCTCGGGGCAGGTGGCCTCGGAGCCTTCTCCTCTTACGGCGCCTGTGGGGGTGGCTTCTCCGGTGCTGGGTGGGGAGCGAGGGCAGGCGGCCCTTGTACTGCTTCCACCACCCTCCCTGCCGGCCCCGTCCTGCGGGCCGCGCCAGGAGTCTGAGATCTTGCTGAGTGCCTGTCCACTCTCTGACGAGGCTGTGGGTGAGCACGTGCAGATGGATCGGCCAGCTGGTTGGGGTGAGGCAGGAGGTCGGACCCCGACCGCGATCTCTCGGGAGGAGGTCATTGCGTTTGGAGGGATTCAGGATCCGATGTCTGAGGGGCGCCGGGTGAGTGGCCGTCTCCAGGCTCAACCGGATGTGGACGACATTCAGCAGTGGTGCGCCATGAGGGCGGACAAGCTTCGTGATGTGGAGGTCACTACTGGTATGTCGGTCAATACTTCTAATTCCATTCTGCATTTTTCAAATGATGAGATTGTTGAAAATGCAAATCAATTAGGAGTTTCACTGGGTAGTAATGACACTGAAATCTCTAATTCTGTTAATGATCTTCTGGATCTAGAGGCTGAGCGAGCCTTAGAGATGATTCGTAATATTGCGGCTGTTAAACCCATGAGTGATTCTGAGGTTGATGCGCTCGGGGTCAGGGTGCTCGACAATTTTTGTGCGGATCTTATGCAACCTATTACTGAGGCGGATGTAGAGGATGATTCTACCGAGATAGTTTTGGCTAGCCCCTCTGAGACTGGTTGTGAGGACCAGCTGCAGCGTCAAACTGTCCCCAAGCGCAAGTGGAAACGGAAGGTGTACCCGGTGTCCGCAGTCCGTAGGAGTGCTAGGATTCGTACGGCAAAAAAATTCCATGATGAACTATAAAAGAAATCTTTTGGAATAGCAGAGGTCTAAAGGACTTGGCTAAAAGAAGGTTTCTTGCTGAGGCGTCTGTCGAGCATCGTTTAGATTTTATTGCTCTATCGGAGACGGGTAGAGATAACTTTGCGCCTCAATTTCTAAATACTTTGTCGGGGGGTATAGATTTTAATTGGCATTGCTTGCCGCCGAGAGGGAGATCGGGTGGAATCTTACTCGGCGTTAGGTGCGAAGCGCTTGAGGTTTGCAGTGTGGTTATGGGTGACTTTGCAGTCAAGTTTTGGGTGCGGTCGAAGGAAGATGGGTTTAATTGGGCTCTGGTTGCAGTATATGGTGCTGCGCAGCCCGAGCTCAAGCCCGAGTTCTTGGCTGATCTCGTTCGGATTTGTGGTTCCGAGCAGTTGCCTATCCTGGTGGGGGGTGATTTCAATATAATTAGAAGGCGTGAGGATAAGAACAATGATAAATTTGATGGCAGATGGTCGTTCATGTTCAATACTATCATTGAAAGTTTGGACCTGAGAGAAATTGAGCTCTCGGGTAGAAAATTCACCTGGGCTAACGCGCTGCCAAATCCGACGTATGAGAAGTTGGATCGAGTGTTGGCCAGTGTCGATTGGGAACAGAAGTTCCCTCTAGTAACAGTCCAGGCCTTGTCCCGTGGTATTTCTGACCACACGCCATTATTGGTGGACTCTGGTGAGCCCACCCACCCGGGGAACAAAAATGTGTTCTCCTTTGAGTTGGCTTGGTTTGAACGAGAAGGCTTTCTTGATCTCGTGGCCAGAGAGTGGGCTAAGGATTCAGGAGGGAAAACTGCGCTTCAGCGCTGGCAGAATAAGATTAGGCATTTGAGGAGTTTCCTGCGTGGGTGGGCTAAGCATCTTAGCGGGATTTATAAGGTCGAAAAGGAAAGGCTCCTTTCCCTTATTCAGTCCCTGGACGTAAAAGCAGAAACCACGATGCTGCCGGCCGCGGAGCTTCATGCCAAGCTTGATGCGGAATTGAGGCTGAAAGAACTTCTTAGGGAAGAAGAGTTGAAGTGGGCGTTGCGGGCCAAGGTCCGGCGAGTAGTCCAGGGGGACGCGAACACTCAATTCTTTCACATGATCGCTAATGGTAAGCATCGAAAGAAGAGGATCTTTCAGCTTGAGCAAGATGAGGGTACAATTGTAGGACAGGAAAACCTAAAATTGTACATTACCGAGTACTATAAGCAGCTGTTTGGCCCTCCAGAAGAGAACCGTGTGTCGCTGGTTGAGTCCATGGTTGAGGATGTTCCTCAACTCACTGCGGTGGAGAATGATATTCTTGCGGCCCCTTTCTCCAAGAAAGAGGTGTTGGAGGCCATTTCGCAAATGAAAAATAACAAGGCACCGGGCCCCGATGGATTTCCAGCGGAGTTTTATAAGAAATGCCGGCATATCATTAAAGGGGATTTGTTGCCTTTGTTCAATGATCTGTTTGCTGGACAGCTTCATCTTTTTCAGCTCAATTTTGGAACGATCACCCTTCTTCCTAAGAAAACAGAGGCTGTGAGAATTGAGCAATTCAGGCCAATCTGTCTTCTTAATGTTAGTTTCAAAATTTTCACCAAGGTCGGGACCAATAGGCTCACACAGATCGCGCATGCTGTTGTGCAGCCTACCCAAACTGCTTTCATGCCGGACGGGAATATCCTTGAGGGGGTAGTGGTCCTTCATGAAACGCTCCATGAAATCCACACGAAAAAGCTGGATGGGGTTGTTTTCAAAGTGGATTTCGAAAAAGCGTACGACAAAGTGAAATGGCCATTCCTTCAATAGGCCTTGCGTATGAAGGGTTTTGATGAGGCTTGGCGACTCCAGGTAGAATCCTTTACGCAAAAAGGGAGTGTTGGAATTAAAGTAAATGATGATATAGGGCATTATTTCCAGACACACAAAGGCCTGAGGCAAGGAGATCCAGTGTCCCCTATTTTGTTCAACATTGTGGTTGACATGTTGGCAATTCTCATAGGTAGGGCAAAGGAGGCCGGTCAGGTGGGTGGCTTGGTGCCCAACCTAGTTGATGGGGGTGTGTCCATTCTGCAGTACGCTGATGATACAATCATCTTTATGGAGCATGACCTGACAAAAGCGAGAAATATGAAGCTGCTGTTATGCTTATTTGAACAATTGACCGGGTTAAAGATTAACTTTCACAAAAGCGAGTTGTTCTGCTTTGGTAGAGCCAAGGAGGAACAAGAGGCTTATAGGCAATTGTTTGGATGTGAATTAGGGTCTTTACCTTTTACTTACCTAGGTATACCCATTCACCATCGTAAGCTGATGAACAGAGAGTGGAAATGCATCGAAGATCGGTTTGAAAAGAAACTTAGTTGCTGGAAGGGCAAACTTATGTCATATGGAGGCCGGTTAATTCTTATTAATTCGGTGCTCACGAGTATGCCGATGTTCCTACTATCTTTCTTTGAGGTTCCAGTGGGGGTTAGGAAAAGGCTGGACTTCTACCGATCAAGATTTTTTTGGCAGAGTGATGAACTTAAGAGAAAGTATAGACTCGCCAAGTGGGATGTTATTTGTCGACCAAAGGACCAAGGGGGTTTGGGTATCGAGAATCTTGAGGTCAAGAACAGATGCCTGCTTAGTAAGTGGTTGTATAAGCTTTCAGTTCAGACTGACGCAACTTGGGCGCAGATTCTCCGCAACAAGTATCTGCATTCAAAAACTTTGGCACAGGTGACAGTGAGACCAACTGATTCGCCGTTTTGGAAGGGGCTTATGAGAGTTAAGGCAGCCTTCTTTAATAGAACAAAGTTTATTGTCGGTGATGGCAATGATACACAGTTCTGGGAGGATACTTGGCTGGGCGATACACCATTGACGCTATAGTACCCAACCCTGTATCGTATTGTCCAGCGACGTGATGCACTAGTTGCAACAATTATGCAGTCCATTCCCCTTAATATTCAGTTTCGGAGGGTGCTTGTTGGTGATAGATGGGAAGCTTGGCTTCATCTGGTGCGTAGACTGATGGAAGTCCAGCTAGCTCATCAGCCCGATCAGTTGTGTTGGAAACTTACTAGGTCTGGACAATTTACCCCTACTACAAAAAGGGCTATAAATGGAATGGCCACTAATGGCGCACCTGTGATGTGGTGCGCCATTACTATATTCTAATGGCGCACCATGTCTCGGTGCGCCATTAGTAATATATTACTAATGGCGCACCTGGTGTGTGGTGCGCCATTAGTAGTTTTGAAAAAAAACATAAAAAAATTTGTTACTAATGGTGCACCGTTGCATAGTGCATCATTACTAATTGACATAGTAATGGCGCACCACATCCGTCGTGCGCCATTAGTAGTTTTGAAAAAAAAGTAAAAAAAATAAAAAAAAATTGTTACTAATGGCGCACCATGTCTCGGTGCGCCATTACTAGTTTTAACTAGTAATGGCGCACTTTCCACTGGTGCGCCATTACTAAGTTTTTTTCAAAAAAAATCAAAAAAAATATCTATTTTTTTTATTTTTTTTTCAAAACTAGTAATGGCGCACCGTGGGTGTGGTGCGCCATTACTAGTTAAACTAGTAATGGCGCACCACACCCACGGTACGCCATTACTAACTTGCCCCAACACCGAATGCACCCCCCCTGTGGATCGCCTTTTTAGTTTTAAAAGAAATAAAGGAAAATGATGGAAATGTCAAAAAAATAAAAGATAATATGTTTCCCATGTGATATGTGCTCTAGTTTTTGGGAAAATTTACAAATATGAATTTTGACTTTATTTGCAAAATCTTTCTGGAAATTTGTAAAATGGGCATAACTTTTGCATACGAACTCGGATGAAAAAGTTTTTATATGAAAAATCATCTACTCGAAAAGTTACATCCAAATTTAATCGGGGGAACCCCGTTAAACATTTTCAAAATCCCCAAAAACCTAACAGAAAAAAAGTTACGGGGCTTTCAAGATCTAGCGGCAAAAAAATTCAAAAAATTTCAAACTTACTAGTGGCGCACCGTGGATGTGGTGCGCCACTAGTAACAGAAAAAAAATTGGTTTAGAATTTTTTTTTTTGAATTTTTTTTCAAAAAATGATACGTAATATGATCGGGAAGTTTGAAATATTTTTCAAAATTTCATCATAGTCATGAACATGAACAAAGTCCTAGACATCAACAAGGTATAACAGAATTGATATGCTAGATATATCAACAAGTGCCTGTGAAGTGAGCTATTGCTGGGGTTGGATAGAACTCTGAAGTTAAGCGTGTTTGGGCTGGAGTAGTGTGAGGATGGGTGACCTTTCGAGAAGTTTGACCACAGAGTGCGATTTGACCCGAGATTAAGCCATAGTGAACTGAGATTAAGAAAAAATTAAAAAAAATTCTGAAAAAAAATTAAAAAACAAATTTGAAAAAAATGTTACTAATGGCGCACTTCTATGTGGTGCGCCATTAGTATACCAGATACTAATGACGCACCGTGGGCTATACTAATGGCGCACTACATGGTGCGCCATTAGTATACCAGATACTAATGGCGCACCACTGGCGCACCAGTGGTGCGCCATTAGTAAAAAATACTAATGGCGTGCTAGTAATGGCGCACCGGTAGTGCGCCATTAGTAGGCAAAACCGGTGCATCATTACTAGGCCTTATTCTAGTAGTGTATTGTTAAGTCGATGTACATCGATGTTATTAACTCGACTGTCGTTCCTAGTTCCAAACATGTTTGGAAAGTAAAAGTTCCTTTGAAAATTAAAGTGTTTATGTGGTTTGTCCATAAACAGGTTATTTTAACAAAGGACAACTTGGTTAAGCGCAATTGGACAGGATCTACTAGGTGTAGTTTCTGTGATCAGGACGAGACCATTAAGCATCTCTTCTTTGACTGTCCGTTGGCGAGAATTCTGTGGCGCACCGTGCAAATTGCCTTTAACATTACTCCTCCGAGTTCTGTCGGGTCGTTATTTGGAACGTGGCTGGATGGGATAGAGTCTGATACAGCTAGACATATTCGTGTAGGAGTTTGTGCGTTGTTATGGGCAATTTGGAACTGCAGAAATGATTTGGCTTTTAACAGAATAACTACTATTCATTTTTTGCAGGTTGTATTCCGTGCTACGGCGCTGATCCGTATGTGGTCCTTACTCACTCCGACGGAGGCCAGGGAGCATTTGGTTACTGGATCTGTCCAGTGGGAGATGGTAGCGCGGGATATCTTCAACCGGTTTGGATGGCGGTCATGTAATAGGATAGGCAATTAGTTTTCCTATCTTTATTTTGCCAGCCGGTTGTGGCTTTATGGCATTTTCTTGTTTTGGCGTCGAGGCTCTATGTGAGCTCGCCTTTATTTTGTTTCAAGACTCTATAGCATTGTTGAACCTATTTTATTTATTTAAGTGGCCGTATGCATCATTCTGATGTAGAGGCCAGGGAGTCCCCCTTTTCGAAAAAAAAGGTTGCTCTTTTATTGGGTTATGGTCCAGATACCCCTCCAACTAAAGTATTTCTTCAAACAAGCTCAAGTGCCAATAAAATTGACATTTCAAATAATGGAAAAGGTACTAACCAAAAAGGATTTGGACAATTCTCACGCAAACCAATACTCCGCTTCATATTGTGGGTGTTTATCTGGTCATGTTATGTGCTGTTATTGAACAGCATTATCTTCTATATCTAAATAGGGACACCCCATTAGGTGATTTTCCTGCCTTCTCATGAAGCCACATCACTCGAATTGTTATAGCCGTTGATGCAATAGTTTGCAGCCGTCAGATCAAAAGTTCCCTGGCCGGATGTTGCCGTGCCTGATCATCTACCAGCAGCCGGCACCACCCTTGCTTGCCCACACCCAGCCGTCGCGGCTAACCCCTTCGTCATCGCCGTCGTCGTTCCCCGGCAAGCAACCTCTCCAGAGATGTGTCATCCAGCCGCTGCCGGCATGAATTCCGCCGCCACGGCTCACCCTCTCTCAGCACAACCACCACTATATTCCGCTGTCAGTCACTGCAGGTAACCTTACGCCACCACGCCCAACAGACCCCTTCCAGTAACCGCCGCCAGCCCCTTCCGTTGCTCGATAGGTGAGCATTAACTCCATCAAATTCATCCCGGCTGCCGCTTTTATGTCGCAATCCCTTCCACCTCAGGCTGGTTGTAATGGGGAGTATCATATACTAGTATCATGCATATGATACTAGTGTATGATACTACCTCCCTAATGCATAGTATTATATATTAGTATCATGTAGTACTTTATATATTGCCATGCATGACACAAAGTAGCATAACATTTAATATGATACGGTATCATGATATGATACGGTATCATGATATGATACGGTATCATGATATGATACTACACCCTCTCTTTCTTCATTTAATGCTATAACACCTCATCAAAATTGCCTAGTTGGCATGCATGATACTAGCTATGATACTACCATTATGACCAGCCTCAATGCCACAAATGCACATGAAACTGCCTAGCACCATTCAATCAGCCGAAACGGATGGATTCATGTCAAAACAAGAAATTGATGGATTTATTGCTCCCTCCTCATGAAGGGTAATCGACCCAGTGGCTCTCCCTTTTAAGCAGTGGAGTTGATCCCTTCCCGTTCCATCCACAAATTCGTGCTGGTCCAGAGTCGCCTCCCCTCGCCGGGTTCACATCGCAGGCTTCTCCTCGAGGCTTCCGCAGATTCCACCCCGATGCGCTATAGGTCAGGTTCTAAATCCTTGAACTGCATCATCTAATTTTCTTGCTTGGTTTTTCTATTTTTATCTTGCTAATTTCACATCTTGGTTGATGCAAAGTCTGATGAAACTTGGCTGTTGTACCGAAACATAACAAAACATTGCTCTTATTTTTTCATGTCTTGGCGATACAAAGCTTGATGCGATCTGGATGCTGTACCGAAACATAACAAAATTTAGCTATTAAATTTTCATGTCTTGGCGATGCAAAGTTTGATGCGATCTGGATGCTGTGCAGAAAAAATTTACTCATAATTTTTTCATGTTTTGACATACCACCACAATGTGTCGGTTAGTTGATTTTTCCTTATGTTTCTATCAAAATTGTCATTGGTTTCCTGCTATATCTATGAATTTTAAATTTTCCTGGTATATAACTTCTGCTATATAGATCACTAATCTGTTGGTTGAGCCCAAGTCGCATACCTGAGAACAATTAAAAGATGCAGTTCATTCAAGCTGCAGACTAGCAGCTCTTTTTCATGTCCAACAAACATTAGGAACTACATCCATAATTTGGGAGACAAAGATGAATCAATCTTCATATTGACATATCATCAGATATAACTACATACAACAAATATACATGTGAAGGTTCTGCTAGCCTAAAATAATGTATGTATATCTTGGAAATAATACACACTTGAAAGATCTATACACGTCCTTGCTTCAAGCCTTATCTCTAACAGTATGAATTATCCTTATGGTTTATAGTTTGTATGAGCTAGCAGCAAGAGTGCATTTTATTTATCCTCACTTGGTAAGCAACAAAATAGCTTACTAATACAACACACACTTTACCTTTTCAATGAAGGGTTGGCAGCCAGTACAAATGGAGAACTGAAGCAACAGGTACTCCTACTGAAATTAGTATGATATATATTTTCATTCCACTTATTATCCTGATTGACAACATACTCCTATCTTCTCAAGGACGCCACCTAATTTTGTAAAAGTTAATTGGCCATGTTCTACCGCCATTTTAACAAGAGAAGCTCGGAAGAAATACGTGGACGCAATTGCAAAGATGAAGGGCACAAAAGACTCGATGTTTATAACTTTCAAACAGGAGTCCAAGCCTCAACACATCGCTAACCAACTATCTGGTGACCATGCATTATCATCCATTGAATACATTGTTGAGTATGAAAAGAATGGGATACCATATATTCAGGTCATAGTAACTGAAGAAGGCACACCTACAAACGACATCAAATATATCAAGTAAGAATATAGTACATGCTACAAGCGGTTATAGTTTTATCATATGGTATATAGTTCATGCTAGAAACTGCTACTGCTTGGTACATATTTGTACCAAGAATAAATTTCAGTCATTTCCTATATAAGAAATCTATTATTTTATGGATTGAAATTATTTTCTCCTTTGAGATGTCGATGTTACTCCAAAAATCCATAGACAAATTTCCGCAGCAACGCGCGGGGCATCTTCTAGTTCTAAATAAAGTGGGTGGTCTTCAGGAGATGTTTGAGAAGTAAGATGTTCGACCATATAAATCTTTTGTAGCCAAAAATCATGTGAAAGAGTGTAATATTTTCTGTTACTGTAAGGCTTTCCCCATTCACGGTGAACTTTAAGGAGAAATGAATACAGCTCTTATTTATGATTTCAATTCAATTTTGGATATTTTCTTATTCTGATCAACATTATTGCCTATCCTATACATTTTCCCAACGTGTTAACTTTGTTATGGGGCCTCATTTAGTCAAAGTTATCTTTTCTTGCAATTGACTGGCTTTTATCTATTACCAAATGTCTATTATTGACTTGTGTGTGTTGCAATTGACTGGCTTTTATCTGTTGCCAAATGCCTAGTATTGACTTGTAGTCATTTGGTTTTGCAGGACATATGGTTTTATCCTTACAGTGAGGGATTTATGACCAAATATTGGTGTCTTATGGTAAGTGTTAAGAAAGTGTAATTGGAACCCAAGTATAATTTTGGATATTTGCTTATTCTGATCAGCATTATTGCCTATCCTATACATTTTCCCAACGTGTTAACTTTGGTATGGGGCCTCATTTAGTCAAAGTTATCTTTTCTTGCAATTGACTGGCTTTTATCTATTACCAAATGTCTATTATTGACTTGTGTGTGTTGCAATTGACTGGCTTTTATCTGTTGCCGAATGCCTAGTATTGACTTGTAGTCATTTGGTTTTGCAGGACATATGGTTTTATCCTTACAGTGAGGGATTTATGACCAAATATTGGTGTGTTATGGTAAGTCTTAAGAAAGTGTAATTGGAACCCAAGTATAATTTGAGTAATCTAATTCAGTTGAGAATGAATGCAGGTATTTCTTTGCCGAAGTGTTCGACTTCTTCAGAAGCTTCTTTCTTATAGTCTTCAATATGAACATCATTTTTATGGCCTTGCCATTGGCTATCTGTTTGAAGCATCGACCCTGCTTCCTTGCCTTTGTTTACACAGCAATTGTCGCAATGCTGAAATCTTATCCCTCGGTGAGTATATTTTACATGGTATTTTTGATGAATTTAATCCCTTGGCTGCATAAGGAAGGTTGATGTTTAGTTTAGTTTTGTGTTTTGCTCTCTTGTTTTTATTCCTAAACTCATTCATGCTTATCTTGAAGGCTGGAGATTCAGCTCTATATGTAGGACTTGTAGGCCTATTCTCTCTCTCTCTCTCTCTCTCTCTCTCTCTCTCTCTCTCTCTCTCTCTCTCACCCTCGCCCTCCCCCTCTCCCTCTCCCTCTCTCTCCCTCCCTCTCTCCACACGCGCGCGCACGCACACACACACACATAAGGGTACTGGTAATTAATGCAAATTTCTACTTCGCGACTGGTTTGGCTTACACCTGCCTTCAGCTAACTATCCATCCCTTTGTGAGCACAATCAATATTGAATGTTCCTTAAAATGCTGACTGATTGTTCCCTGAGGTAACAAACATCTCAGCTAAAAATAGTCGTGTTTCTCAACTTGCTTAGAGTGCTGACTGATTGTAGCATGTACAGTTTCTCTTACTTGACCTTTTGACATCTTTATCATACTACTTCCTCCATTCATAATTAGTTGACGCTCAAACGGAGGGAGTATAATTTAATGTTTTTCTTTTTTTTCTTTTTTTTTCTTTTTTGCAGACTGTGTTGGTGGTAGAGACTGTAAGTTCAATGATAAAGCATGATAGGAAACTAAGGCTACTTATAAAAGCTTAACATGATTCCTTCCTCAGAAGTTGAGCTTGTCAGAAGATTCTTTTCTTGCTGGTTTCCTATATGTGATGGTGATGCAACCAGTTGATTGTTGTGTGATTTTGGCCTTCGTAGATGTAGTGGATGATGAATGTTGCATATCATCATGCTGTATTGTACCTCCCATAGCTGTACAGATTGCTTAACCAAGATTAGATAAAGAATCTAGCTAGGTTTCTCCCTGGAAACAAACTATAGTTTGTCGGTACCGAATTTACTGCCTTGTCTGATCTGTATGAAATCCATCCCTTGTGGGAAATCGTATAATATGTGCCTTTTCAAACTGCATCGAGCAGTTTCTTTTTTTGGATGGGTTGCACCGTGTGAACTAAACTACTCCTACATATATACAGATTGAAATGAGTGAACAAACACTATAACATGTTGCGATTCAGAAAAGAAGTTACTCCCGTCTATCCATATTAATTGACGCTGATTTAGTAAAAAAAATGTAGTAGAACGGCGTCAGTTATATTGTACTAGAACAACATCAGTTACTATGGAGTACTAGATGAGCGTCAATTAATATGAATGGAAGGGAGTAGAACATTTTATGATTCGGAGCAAGGAAGTACTCCCTCATCTAAAATGTCTTGTATTAATTGACTGAGGGGGCACTAGTAGAAAAAGGGTCAAATGTGAGACACATTAGTCCCGGTTTGTAACAGAACCGGCACTAATGTGTCCATTAGTGCCGGTTCCAATGGCTAGGCGGGAGGAGCTCTTTAGTACTGGTTCGTGGCGAACCTTTTAGCACCGGTTCGTGCCACGAACCGGTACTAAAGAAAGTGGTGGCAGGATGTTGTCAGAGTGGGGCGCTTCCAGCACCTTTAGTACCGGTTCGTGGCACAAACCGGTACTAAAGGTCGTCCTATATAAACCCTTCGTCCACCCGCACTCTGTTCTTCCCCCTTTCCCCTCTCCCTCTCCTCTGTTCTTCCCTTCTTCCTCTCGAGTTCATCACAAAATTTGCCCCAAATTTGTCAAGATTTGCAGGCCCCCATCCATTCAAATGATCACCAAGGTTAGCAACTTTGTCCTTTCATCTCTCATTGCTAGATTAGCTCTTGCATTGGTTTATATAGTGATTAATTGTGGGTTTTAGTAATTTAGGAGGAATTATATGTGGTAGTATTTGATTTATATGCAATTTGAGGTCAAAATAACACTTAGTTTGCATATGTAGGTGTGGTTTACTTAGTGCCTTCTAAATCTCCGACGTAACCACCGTCGATCGCCCGCACCGTCCCGTCGCCGGCACCACCTTGTGGTGAGCCTCTTGTTCATGAAATTTTATATAAAAATTGATGTTTGTGTGATTTGGATATATAGTTACTCGTATAATAATTATCTTACCCGTACGTTGTTTGTTATACATAGTGCCATGGTTTTGATATCCGTCCCCATCGGCCCTCGTCCTTGTTATGATTCGGATGTGGTATATTCTCTTTTAAAACTATTTGTTGCATTTCATGTTTATGACAAATTATGCCCATCAAGTTGACATAGATATTTTTATCTAGGAGGTATGTGAACCGGAAATTCCAACCGACCCTATTGTCGAGAGGTTAAATTTAGTTGAAAGAGAAAACGAGTACTTGAAAGAAAAATTGAAAAGAATTGAGGGGGAGAAGATGGAATTGGAGTTGAATGTTGCCGATGTCGTCGATGATCACAAGATCAAGATGGAGAAAATGTGCTTGAAGATTAGAAAGATTAGAAAATATGCCATCGATAGTGAGGCTTGGTATCATTACGCTGTTGGATCAATTGTTATCTTAGTTGCGATCTTGATCGCATTTGTTGTTGCATTTAAAAGCCGTTGATGATCTAGGTCGGGCCATTGCCGATGCAAAGAGAAACTGCGCAAGTGATTTGGAGAAGAAGAAGTTGCAGCGCATGTTAGAGGATCACAAAAAATTGTTGTACCCAAATTGCGTAGGTGACAAGAAAAAGCTAGGCACCACACTGGAATTGCTGCAATGGAAGGCAAAGAATGGTGTATCTGACAAGGGATTTGGAAAGTTGCTGGTAATGATAAAGGATATGCTTCCAAAGGACAACGAATTGCCCGAGAGTACGTACGAAGCAAAGAAGGCTGTCTGCCCTCTAGGGTTAGAGGTGTAGAAGATACATGCATGCCCTAATGATTGCATCCTCTACCGTGGTGAGTACGAGGATTTGAACGCTTGCCCGGTATGTGGTGCATTGCGCTATAAGATCAGCCGCGATGAGCATGGTGATGTCGAGGGCGAGCGCCCCAGGAAGAAGATTCCTGCCAAGGTGATGTGGTATTCTCCTAAAATACCACGATTGAAACGTTTGTTCCAAAACAAAGAGCATGCCAAGGCGATGCGATGGCACAGAGAAGACCGTAAGAAAGACGGAAAGTTGAGAGTACCCGCTGACGGGTCGCAGTGGAGAAAAATCAAAAGAAAGTACGGGAAGGAGTTTGCAGACGACGCAAGGAGCGTATGGTTTGGTCTAAGCGCAGATGGAATTAATCCTTTTGGGGAGCGGAGCAGCAACCATAGCACCTGGCCTGTGACTCTATGTTTGTATAACCTTCCTCCTTGGTTGTGCATGAAGCGGAAGTTCATTATGATGCCAGTGCTCATCCAAGGCCCTAAGCAACCCAGCAACGACATTGATGTGTACCTAAGGCCATTAGTTGAAGAACTCTTACAGCTGTGGAATGGAACAGGTGTACGTGCGTGAGATGAGCACATGGGGGAAGAATTTGACCTAAAGGCGTTGCTGTTCGTGACCATCAATGATTGGCCTGCTCTCAGTAACCTTTCAGGACAGACAAACAAGGGATACCGCGGATGCACGCACTGTTTTGATGATACCGACAGTATATATTTGAATAGTTCTAAGAAGAATGTGTACCTGGGACATCGTCGATTTCTTCCGAGCAGGCATCCCGTAAGAAAGAAAGGCAAGCATTTCAAAGGTGAGGCGTATCACCGGACGAAGCCTCGCCACCGTACTGGTGCTGATGTACATGATATGGTCAAGGATTTGAAGGTGATATTTGAAAAGGGTCCTGGCGGACAACCTGTTCCGAAGGACGCTGACGGACGCGCACCCATGTGGAAGAAGAAATCTATATTTTGGGACCTGCCATATTGGTAAGACCTAGAGGTCCGCTCCGCAATCGACGTGATGCACGTGACGAAGAATCTTTGCGTGACCCTGCTTGGCTTCTTGGGCGTGTATGGGAAGACAAAGTATACACCTGAGGCACGGGAGGACCAGCAACGTATGCACGGAGAAGACGGCATACATCAGGGTCATGCAAGCTACGCTCTTACCAAAGAAGAGAAGGAAATCTTCTTTGAATGCCTGCTCAGTATTAAGGTACCTCCTGGCTTCTCGTCAAATATAAAGGGAATAATAAACATGGCAGAGAAAAAGTTCCAGAACCTAAAGTCTCATGACTGCCACGTGATTATGAGGCAACTGCTTCCGGTTGCATTGAGGGGGCTTCTACCGGAAAATGTTCGATTAGCCATTGTGAAGCTATGTGCATTTCTCAATGCAATCTCTCAGAAGGTAATCGATCCAGAAATCATACCAAGGTTACAGAATGATTTGGTGCAATGTCTTGTCAGTTTCGAGTTGGTGTTCCCACCATCCTTCTTCAACATCATGACGCACGTCCTAGTTCACCTATGCGAAGAGATTAACGTTTTGGGTCATGTATTTCAACACAATATGTTCCCCTTTGAGAGGTTCATGTGAGTCTTAAAGAAATATGTTCATAACCGTGCTAGGCCAGAAGGAAGCATCTCCAAGGGCCATCAAAATGAGGAGGTCATTGAGTTTTGTATTGACTTTATTCTTGACCTTAAGCCGATTGGTGTCCTGAATCGCGGCATAAGGGCAGACTGGATGGAAAAGGCACGCTAGGAGGGGAACAAATAATATGTATGGACGGACATTCTCTCACTGAAGCACACTACACAGTTCTACAGAATTCTGCCTTGGTGGCTCTGTATATGGATGAACACAAGAATTTGCTACGCTCCAAACACCCGGAGCGGTCTGATGACTAGACTACACGTGAACAAACCAGGAGTTTCGCCAGCTGGTTGCAGACACGTACCATGCATGACACCTCTATTGAAGATGACATGTACTTGCTGTCCCAGTTACCATCTTCGAATATAATGACTTTCAAAGGGTACAAGATAAATGGTAATACATTTTACACGATTGCCCAAGATAAGAAGAGCACCAACCAAAACAGTGGTGTCCGCTTTGATGCAGAAACCAAGACGGGAAAGGAAACATATTATGGTTATATACAGGACATATGGGAACTTGACTATCGACGTGGTTTAAAGGTCCCTTTGTTTTGGTGCAAATGGGTCAATATGACACGAGGCGGGGTAATGGAAGACCCGCAGTACGGAATGACAACAGTGGATCTTAACAATCTTGCGTATGCAGATGAACCATTCATCCTAGCCAATGATGTGGCACAGGTTTTCTATGTGAAGGACATGTCTACCAAGCTAAGAAAAAGAAAAGATAAGGAAGCGAATGCATCGTACGATGAGCCAAAGCGGCACATAGTTCTTTCTGGGAAGAGAAACATCGTGGGAGTGGATGACAAGACAGACAAGTTAGAAGATTATGAAAAGTTTGATGAAATTGCTCCATTCACAGTGAATATTGACCCGAGCATCCCGTTAAATGATGAAGATTTTCCATGGTTACGGCGCAAAGGGACACACGCGAAGAAAAAGTTTCACACCCAAAGATCTGGGATGTGATCGGCTTCACTATCATCACTTTCTTCTGTGTTTCACACCCAGAGGGGAATCTCTGTAATAGTTAGGGTAGTTATGTGTTTTGGCATTTGAAACGCGAAGAAATTTTATGTGCAAACAAATTCTTTCATGCCTTTACTGATTTTTAAAGTTAAGTTATTCACAAACTAGTGATTAACACTAATTTCAAATAATTCAAAATTTAAACTATTCAAATTTGAAAACTACGGGCACTAACAGAAAGTTTATAATTTTTTGTACCTAAAGCAAAAATATTCACAAAGAAACTCTAAATATACAAAAAAAACACAAAAATAAATAAAGAAAAAAATATAAAAAAAAGCCCGCCTACTAGGCCAGAGCGGCCTGCATACGACTAGAAACCCAACCTATTGTTGGGCCAGGATGCAGGCCCGCAAAGGCCAAGTGGGTCCACAGGGCAGCAAAGAACATGTAGGCCCAGTAGGCCTGCTTTGGAGAGGAGCTCGAGAGAGCGACCGCAAGGGGGTTTATAAACCAGTGCAGTCGCCCCTCGGCTAGCGAGGTGGGACTAAACTTGCCGCATCGCACCTGCGCCAGCGCACCCCCTTTAGTACCGGGTCGTGGCGAAGGGTCAAATGTGAAGCACAATAGTGCCGGTTGGAATTTCAGCCGGCACTAATGTGTACACTAGTGCCAGTTCGTGGCGGTGATCAATAGCATCGGTTCGTGGCGAACCTTTATTACCGGTTCATGCCACGAACCGGTACTAAAGAGGCTGTGTCAGCCTCCGGTCAGGCTATGGCCCCACCATCACCATTTAGTGCCTGTTCGTACCACGAACCGGTACTAATGAGGTTGTGTCAGGTAAGGCTGGGGCCCCACGAGCACCTTTAGTACCGATTCATGGATGAACCAGACGTAAGCTGTTTTTTAGTCCCACCTCGCGAAGTGAGAGGGACTAGGAGCGATTTATAAGCCCTGAGTGCAGAGACGATGAAGAAGAGGCTCAATGCTCACGTTGCTTAGCTTCAAGCCTTCAGGAATACGGTAGACTGCACGGAGCTATGTGCAGTGCAGTTTACACTATTCCGAAAGGCTTGAAGCAAATTAACGAGCATTGCACCTCTTTTTTATTTTTAATAACTTATTACAACTCCGGACATCTTCTGTTATGGCAAAAACTAATTGCACATCGACATTTCTTTTTTTAAGTTATAACTCCAGACTTTGACCATCAAGTTTTGCAGAAAAGAAAAAATAGCAGAAAAGAAGAAAAACTATAGGTGAAAAGAAAAAAACTATATAAAAAACTACTTAGAAATAAATAGAAGAAAATAAATATAGCAGAAAAGAAAAAACTACTCAAAAATAAAAAGAAGAAAAAATAAAGCAGAAAAGAAAAAAAATTATATTTGCTATTTTTCAATCGTTTACAAAATGACCGTGAAATTGAAAATCACTACAAAATGAACTCTGAAAATGTTGAATTTTGGCAAACTAAATGAAAAACTACTCACAAATAAATAGAAGAAAATAGATATAACAGAAAAGAAAAAACTATACAAAAAACTACGCAAAAATAAATAGAAGAAAATAAAGCAGAAAAGAAAAAAACTATAAAAAAAATTGGGGCGCTGCCCTGTGGGCCTGATAGGCCACAGATGTGTAATTACAGGCCTTAAAGGCCGAGCAGACTCACAGGACAGCGCGCAGAGTTTAGGCCCACAAGCCTGCTATATAGAGGAGTTCGAAGTGGTAGCCGCGGCTGGGTTTATAAACCAGTGCGGCTGCCCTTCGGCCGGCGAGGTGGGACTAAACTTTGGGGTGGCAGCGCGAGGCCTTTAGTACCGGTTGGTGGCTCCAACCGGTACTAAAGACCACCCTTTAGTACCGGTTGGTGGCTCCAACCGGTACTAAAGGCCTCGTCTTCCCGCCTCTTCGCCTGGCCAAAGTTGGCCTTTAGTACCGGTTGGTGGCTCCAACCGGTACTAAAGGCCTCTCATATATATACAACACTTGCGAAAATTTTATTCTCCCTCTGTTTCTTCCTGTGTTTCCCCATTGAAGCACCGCTCGCGCGCCCCGATCGATCGACGTCGTCGCCATAGCCGCCCCCGTCGCTGTCGCCGCCCCCGTCCCAGTCGCCGCCCCCGTCCCCGTCGCCGCCCCCATCCCCGTCGCCGCCCTCGTCTCCGTCGCCGCCCCGGGCCCGTCCCCGTCGCGCCGTCCTCGCGTCGCCGCCCCCGCATCACGCCCCGGACCGTCACCGCCCCCGGCCATCGCCGTCGCCCCGCTGTGAGCTCTCCCCCTCTAACCCCTCTCCCTCGCCCCCGGCGGCCACCATGGGCGCCGCCCCTCCCCGAGCCCATACACACACACACACACAAGCATGATGAACACACACACACACGTACATATGTATGAATTAATGCATGTATATATTAGTATATACGTATTTTGTATGTTTAATTAGTTTAGATTATTTAGATTATTATTATTTCACTATTATATATGTATGAATGCATGTTAGATGGATATAATTAGTGTTTAATTAGTATGGAAATTTTTTATATAATGTTGTTTTTCAGTTTTTTAATGGATGTATAGAAGTTGTGTTTTCTGTTTTTAGTGTTAGATGCTTAATTAGTATGAAATAGTATATAGATTTTTGACACATGCAATGATAGCATAATTAGTGTTATATAGAAATGTTAGAAATTTTAGTTATCATAATCCAATCATTAAAAAATGTTACTTTTTGCGGGCATATAGCTAGTATTTGTTCTCGACGATGCCCGGCCCGCATCCTCGCCGTCGACCCGTCCGCGACGACGTCCGGCTGACCCATGTCCGGGACTGGGCTAAGCCGGACTGGCACTGGGAGGTGCTGCCTGGAGGGGCGCGCCGCTTGATGAGGAACCTGGCCCCAGGTCCCGTCGTCGACCCTGATCTCGTTTGGTGGCGTTCGCGTGGGCCAGTTTCGGTGCGGAGGGACCCGACCCTGCCGGAGGTGGTACGTCGCCGTGTCAGGGAGGAGGACGAGCACGTCCATCGCTACATGGTTGCGTTAGAAGGCGGCAGGTTCTCCAATACCTGGCAGTTTCTTCAGGGATCTCACTTCAGCTATGATCCTGTGAGGGTTCCTTCTCTTTGGGTGTCCACCGCCCGCGCCGCAGGAACCGCGAGTGTCCTAGATTCTTCTGTAGTATTCGATCTTTAATTAGCTACCTAGCCAGTGATGTACTATTCAATATTATATATTATTCGAGACGATGTATTCGAGATTATATCTATTATTCTAAACGATGTATTCGAGATTATATCTATTATTCGAGACGATGTAATTTGAATACTAAATTATTTTATATTTCTTTTGGATTAGTTAAATAAAAGCTATGGCAGACAATACCGACAGAGAGGGAGAACAGACCATGTTCGATATGATACGCGGGCCAGATGATGATCAGAATGAAGTAGAACATTATGATGGCTCCGAATTTCTAAACAACACCGGAGAGGGTGATATGATATTCGATCTCGACGACCGAATTGATAAAGTCATGAACTACGATTATGACGATGACGAAGAACATGTTGATCCTGAAACAACAAAGACCGGCGAGGTATATTTATATAAGCAGGCATCTGGTGATCATCACATGTTTTAAATGACTTGAAGATATATTAACGAATCGATCTTTGTTCTTTCAGCCATCCGGATCGAGCAAATCTTCAGGCAAAAGGACGAAACGAGGCCCGAACAAAAAGTTGAAGGAGGGCGTAAAGTACAATATCGAGGCAGTCAGACCTAATGGCGAACCATTAGCGCCTAAGAAGATTGCGGACAAGTTCATTCGTCAGTGCGGAGTTCTTGTGAAGGACCAACTCCCGATCAAACTTCAAGAATGGAGAGAGCCAACAAAGCCACGTCCAGATGTTACTTTTGTCAACAAGAATCAAAAAGATCTGCTTTGGGATACTCTCATGGAACATTTCACCCTACCAGATCATTTCACAAAAGCAGATGTGCAGAAAGTCAAGGACGCTGCTCTTAGGAAGATGGCGGTTGCATTCAAGAACCACAAGAATCGTGAATGGGACAAGTACGTCAAGGGAGGAAGGAAGACTCCAGTATTCGAGGGAACACTAGAGAACCAACGTGCTCATTGGGACGATTTCGTGAAATTCAAGGATTCGGAATTAGCTAAGGAACAGTCGAGAATAAACAAGAAGAATGCCGAAAAAAGGATAAGTTCCATAAGCTGGGGCCAGGTGGCTATGCGGTGGCAATGCCTAAGTGGGATAAGTCTGAGAAAGAGATGGAGGATGCAGGTGTCACTCCGGTTACTAAGAGCTGGCCCCCCAGGTGCAGGACTTGGTTCTATGCGCATGGGGGGGAGTTGGACCCGAAGACAGGCAATGTTTCGACGAAGGCAAGTCTGAAGGGAGACGATGATGCGATACTTGTTGCAATAGAAGAGGCACGATCGGGGGTGTTCCAGCCCAACAGAGAGAACGACGAGCTTACGCGTGCCCCGGGAAATCCTGAACACCCGGGAAGAACACGAGGCAAGGGCGCTATTCCGTGGTATGAGGGGTTTTCAGACTGGAACACCGACTACAGAACCCGTGCGAGAAAGAAGATTGCAGAGGAGAAGAAGAGGAAGATGGAGGAGGAGCAGAGGAAGCGGGACTATGAACGCCTTCAAGGCCTAGAAGCAAGTCAAGCGGAATTGGTAGTCAAATTCCAGCGGCAGCAGGAGCAGATCGACTCACTTACCCAGCAAAGGGGTCTCAGCAGCTGCAGCAGCTAGCGGATGATCCAGCATTGGATAGCACCGCCCCATCCATGCCGAGAAGCAGCGTGGGTTCCGCCCCAGACGATGCAATGCTGGGTAGATACCCCGTGGATGACATCATGGAGAACACTAACTGCGAGCTACACGTCAAAATAACGAACATATCCATGAAGGTGGCGGACGCTGTTGCTTTTACAAATCCCCCCGAGGCAACCTTCCATTGCAACCCGATTCCAGCGGGCTATACTCGTGTCTTGGTTGATGAGATGGTGGACCCACCATATTCGGAGCTACAGCTTGACATTCCTGGAGGTGACGACAAGCGCTTTCTCGTAGAGGCCAAACATCGTATCATTCTATGGAAAAAGGATTGCATCATCTTTCGAAGGCCACTGACACCATGTCAGCCGACTCCTCGTCGAAGTCCGCCACTGAGTCAGCAGACTCCCGCTCCTGCAAGACCACCAAGTCCGGCAAAGTGTCAGGCCACTCCTCCTCCAAGTCCGGCAAAGTGTCAGGCCACTCTTCCTCCTCCAAGTCCGACACAGCGTCAGACGTCCACTCCTCCTCCAAGTCCGGCACAACCTCAGGCCACTCCTCCAAGTCCGGCACAGCTTCAGGCCACTCCTCCTCGTCCAACTCAGCCCCGTCAGCCGTCTCCGCCGCCTCAGCAATCGCAGAAGAGACACCCCGCAGCTATGGTGCGTAGCGGTACGAGTCGAGGTAGTACAGGAAGTACAGGCGAAGGCAAGCGATATAAATATGGTCCAAGCCTCACGCCTCTTCCGCAGAGGCCTTATGACAAGTCCGAGGAGGAAAACACAGCCATATCGAAGGCCGAGGTGGAAGCCCATTTTGCACTGAAACCGCCACCGCCGCCAAGGGAGAAAGTGCCTGAGGAAACGACTGATCACTTCATTCGTATGGCTCAACCACCAGCTCCCAAGCCTGTTGACACAGACTATGAGCGCCACATCAGGAAGTTAAATCGAGCACGTCTACGTAAGGAGGCGAGCGCGGGATCGAGCAAACAACAAGCAGCTATCAAAAAATGCGGGAAAACCATTCCCCAGCTGGGAGAACAGGCGGCGCAATCGATCCCCTCGCTTGTTGTGCCAACAACACGTGACAGTACGCGCGCCCAATATTATTGTGGGCAAACAGTTTACGTTCCCGAGGTGGGCAATGTGGTAATAACCAAGGACCATATAATGCAGGCTGAAGTTCTCAACATCACTGTTGGACAACTCCTCGAGATCGAGCCCATGCCTGTGCTTAGAGAGGATGAAATAAAACGGAAATATGTCTGGGGCCAACCTTTGGTCGAGCCAGACAAGGTCAAGAACCTCCCAACGAGAATGTATGAATTGCATCAATGGTACATGAATATTACCAAGATTTTAGATCGATTGTCCCTCATGGTGAATATCAAGGAGGATCATTACTTCCATGAGAAAGCTCTGTCCGTTGAGTATTCTGAACTGTTTCAGTTATACAATCAAGACGCACTCGACAAATCTATCGTCAGTTGCTATTGTTTGTAAGTGATTTCTTTCTGTAATTTAAGTCTCAAGCTAGCTGTAGTGATCCTTTTGATCAATCATTACCTGTAATTATCCTCACTATATTCTTTTCTGTGGTATTATGCAGGATGAAGATGTATGAAATGAGAAAAGGTGGACGCTTTGGCATTGGGTTCATTGACCCAAACACCGTTAATGAATACACATGGCGGATAAATCCACATCATCAAAAGGCCGTAGAGGACAACATGCTAGAGTTCTTGAAGCGCCTCAAATACAATGAAGTTATACTGCTTCCTTACAACTTCCAGTGAGTCACACTGTCTTGTACTACAAATTCTCTGTTTTTGCCTACTAGCTAGCTACATGTTTTTGCTTACATATGCCCGCTTAATTAGGACATGCAAACGTGTGTGCATGCAGATTTCACTGGGTCTTATGTATCATTAAAGTTGACGACGGAACAGTTGAAATACTGGACTCACTACTCAAAGTTAAAACTGACTATAACATCTTGTTTGGGATAGTCAACAGGTAATTTCAATCATTATTAACTATATATCTCGGCCTATTTAGTTCGTCATTTCATGATATGAACTATTTAATAACCCCTTTATTCATTTTCTTTGTCGGCGGGCAGGGCTTGGGCAAGGTTCATCAGCGTCACGGAAGGCGAATGGAAAAAAAAGCTTCAATGGTTTCGACCCAAGGTAAGTAATTAAGTAGTACTAGCTAGCTAGCTAGCTGCCATCTCTTTAATTATCATGCTTGATTAATTATTATCTGATCAAATTCCATTCTCGTAAAGGCCCTGAAGCAGGCGCAGGGGACTGATCTGTGTGGATTCTGCGTTTGCGAGAACATTCGCATGATGGCATCCGAAAGGAGCAGATCTCAAAGACAGGAATGGGTACGCTTGTCAGAACACTATTCACAATTTTTACACCATTATCGATATCTAGTCACACAACTAATACACATGCATATTGATCTCTTCTTAACAGTTCAGAGAGGTGCGGGAGAAGCTCCTAGAAACGGAGCGCATAGAAGCACTTCAAGAGGAAATAGCGGGATTTTTGCTCGACCATGTCATAAATCCGAAGGGAGAATACTATTACCCGCTACCGTCCCCATGAAAACCACTTCCAATTGTCATCGTGCTCCGAAGGCACCAATTAGGCTAATGCCACTGGCTCCAAAGGCAACATGCATATGTAGGAGAAATTATATATAGCTATACATGTGTGTACGTATACAATGTGTAGTATCGTAAAATACCAGCGAACGAAAAAGAATTAAAATGAAAATACAAAATTAAATGAAAAAGAAATCATAAAACTAAACCCCCCCAAACCTTATAGTACCGGTTGGTCTTACCAACCAGTACTAAAGGGCTTCAGGCCCCCGGAGCTGGCTTGTGCCACGTGGTTGCCCTTTAGCACCGGTTCGTGCTGAACCGGTACTAAGGGGGGGGGGCCTTTAGTGCCCACACTTTAGTGCCGTTATGGAACCGGCACTAAAGGGCCTTACGAACCGGTGCTATTGACCGGTTCTGCACTAGTGGAGTGTCAAGTGGCGGTACATGAGTATTGGGGTGAGAGCCTGAGAGGTGAGAAATCCAACACGAACGAGTACCATGCACGCGAGGTTTCCATCCTACGATCTTGCGGAGTTGCGCGGCGGCCGCAGATCGAGATCAATGGTCGAGCTAGCTGTAGCAGGTACAGATAATTACCCTTCATCGATCGTAGGTGGGTCTTCCGAAACCCTAGGCTGTGGCAGCTATACCTGGACGCGAGCCGAGCCGAGCCGAGCTAGCAATTAGCTCGCCCAGCACTAGCCCAGCCAGCCCGAGCTAACTGCTCAGGCAAGCCTCATTCCCAGGTACGACCCGAGCTTTGTGCTGGCCCGGTCCAACTCGGAAGCTCGTGTGCATGCACTGCACATCAGCGTGCAGATTACTACTTATATGTGCTAACTAGCAACTTTTTTACACCAAGACATGGAAAAATAGCAGCAAATAACTTGATTTAGCTCACTGAAATTTCAACATCATCAACACTGAAATTTTGACAGCAAGTAAACCAAAAAAAACTGTACCACAAATTCACTGAAATTTGGACAGCATCAACACTGAATATCTGAAACTTTGACAACAAATACACCAAAGTTTGGACAGCAAGCACACTGACATTTGGAGCGAACGGAAGGCTGGATGCCGGCGTCCATGGAGGTCTTGCTCATGCCATCTTTCTTCTTTCCTATCGCTGGCTCCTTCCCAAGAATGGAGGTCAATGACCTCTCTTTCTTCTTCTCCATGACTCCTTGGGCAATCTGGACAAGGGCGTGTGTGTCATCGACTAGCGTATGGTGCGGCGAGCCAGCAAGGACGCCAAAGAATTGCTGCAGCGGCGGCGGCGGCGGCGGCTAGCTAACCTAGCCCGGGGGAAATGAGGATGAATGCTGCTCGGGGTGAGGTGGGGCGCTAGGTTTTTTTTTTTTTTTGAGAAAAGGTGGGGCGCTAGGTCAAGTGTGACTGTGAGGCTGGGCCATTCTGGGCTGCAGAATTGGACGAGCTCACGGGCTAGCTCGAGCCGAGCTGGGCTGGGCCCGAGGCCGAAACAAGCCCAATAACGCAGCTCGGCTCGGCCTTTTTATTTCTCGGGCTGAATCAAACTCGGGCCGAGCCTGGGCGAGGAAAGCTCGAGTTGGACGTCCAGATTTAGTGTCAGCCGCCGCAATGTGGGCGTGGCGATCGCTCCTCAGTCGGTCGCACCCTCTCCTCTCTTGTCTCCGGCCAGCCCACCGCCATGCGAGCCACCCAACAGCAGTTCTTGCTGGCAAAAGCCTGATCGGTTCACAGGGATACGCCTCCAACTCCGATGGCGATTCACAAGGACGGGCGGCGGCGGCGGCCACGACGAAGCGGCATCTATACCTGGTGCTGGACGACCACAAGGACGGCTACGGAATCCACAAGCTGGACTCGCCAACGACGACGGTCTGGACGGCCGCACGCGGCGCCTCCCGGAGCCTCCGGTCCTCCGCGTGGGGCTTCCCACCATCGGTGACCGCGCCCAGTCCGCCGCCGTCGGCAGCAGCATCGTCGCCATATGTACCAGCCCCACCATAGACCCGTGGGGGAAATTAGACGACGAATTCGGCGGCGTCCTCATCTACGACACCAACACGGCCGTGCAGGTCGTCTCGCCTCAACTCCCCAAAACCCTCCTCCTCGCCGGTGGCTACGAGGCCACCATTGCCGTCAGGAGCAGGCTGTACATGTTCGAGTCCAATGGATCGGAGAGGTATTACAAGTATGTAGGCGGCTGTGCCTCGGGCTTGCACTGCTTGACCAACGACGGCGGGGACGGCAGCGGCGGCGCCGGCGACGAGTTCTGGGGTTGGCGGCCATTGTCCCCTTCGTCATCGCGGTGGTGTTGGAGCTGGAACGAGAATCTTCTGATGCTCCCCTTCGATGCCGAGAACATCACGGCGCATGCAGTGCACGCGCAGCCAGGAGCGCCGCCGCATGACTACGAGATCTTGGTTTCCGACAGCAACGCGAACATGACCTTCTCTTTTAGCACGACGAGGCACGAGTGGACAGAGCGCGGTGACTGGCAGCTGCCGGTCGTCGGCCATGCCCACTACGACGGTGACCTAGACGCGTGGCTTGGGCTCCACACTGCTGCCAACGACCGCCGTTACGACCATTGTAGACGCACGGACGGATACCTCTGCATCGGCGATGTCGCTTCCGCCCCGTCCGAGTGGAAGGTCGGCAGGGAGAAGCTGTTCTGTCTCGACGAGGACACCGCAGCTGGATGGAGCCACCTCGACGCCAAGCTCGTGCCCATGGCGTCCAAGGAAGGCTGGAGTGAGTACTGTCTCATGGAGCGCCTGAGAGCACCCAAGGGGGAAGACAAAAAGAAGTGCTCGGGCAACGGCGACGGCTGTCTTCTCCGGTTGACCTTCTTTTGTGTCGAGCGTGACGAGGGCGGCGAGCCTGTGGCCAAGGCTCGCCGGCGCGCTCGCTCTTACTACGTGTCCAGTTACAGTGAAAATTTTGACGCCCAAGTCTTCTGGATGTAATTAATTCATAACCGGATATGCAAAATGGAGCTCGAGCTCAGATGAGCTCTTTATCCAGGCCCTTAGTATGCTCCACGATTCGTGCAGGTCAGTGTATATGGTACTGTATATGTGCTGTATTTTTTCCTTTTGATATTTTAAAAGCGCTACACCTGACAACTGGTCCAGTCTGTGTGCTGACAGAAACAGTGCCACTGCTCGACTGCTCTTACATCGGTAGGCCCCGGTGGTTCACGAGTGTGATGGGCATGGACATTGTTTATTTTCTGTGAAATTTTCGATCGGCTTAATAATCAAGGAAATGAACTGCAGGTTTAGTACGTTGATACCATTACTGAAAAATAAAGATTAACGTGCATGACACAAAGTCAGCAAGACTGGGAGCCACAAATTAGCATTAACCGATTATCATTCAATATGATTAGCATTCAGCATTGTTCCATCACAAAAGCACAAAAGATGTTATCATTCAACTAATGAAGTACAACTAACAGAGCCGCAATTAGCACTACTAACTGCGGTCTTGCCTTTCTCGCGAACCAAAAAAGAATCCGCACGCTTGCTTAAGAGCACAGTCTGCAGCCGAACCGTGAGCTAATGACAGCGATGCACCACGCTTGACGCCGGCGGCCGGGTGCCGAAGAAACACTTTATCAGCCACGCAAGAGGCCTGCTAAGTGTGCTCCATGCTGGTACCTGGTAGTCGCCGTCGGCGCCACCGCGTGAAGGCGCCACCTTGTGCTTCGGCGCCTCATCCTCTGGCTGGAGTCGGCTGTGGCGGCGAAGACACTACCACCGCTGCGAGCGATGCCCTCGGCATTCCTCGCATTGCCGTGCCAACATCAACCAAAAAAATAATACTTTCACCAACTTATATATTTTTCTCACCTTGTATCAACTAGTATTCGACTTGGAGATTCCCGTGAGCATCAATCTCGTGCGAGATTTTGGGTTTAGTTTTAAAAAGGAAAGATAAATCAAAGGCCTTAAAAACGGCTGAATTTTTTAAAATTCAGACGAATTAACCTAAGAAATTTGAATTTTTAGATGAAATTCGTCCGAATTTAGATAAAGTCCAACTGTAATCCTGCAGGGGGTACGCACATGCATGGGCGTGGGATGCTACTGGCTCGACATGTGGCAACCTTTAGGGTGTTATCTTTTGTTTTTCTTTTTTTCGTTTTTCATTTCCTGTTTTTCTCCTTTGGGCTTTCACTAGTTTTTTACTTTCAGTTTCTCCTTTTCTCTTGGGATTTTTTTTTTGGCAATGCCAAGTTTATACATAATTACTACAACGGAGAGTGCAAATACGTTACACACGGGATTACACTCCACATTGGGAGTACAAACGCATTACACCGAGGAGTCAGGTTGCACGGCCGCACAGGAAGACAGGAAGAACATGTTTACTGCCGTCCGGAATACAAGTTGATTCGGGAAAAAAGAAAGCCATTGAAAACTAATTTTTGGACAATCTCAAGTTTATACATAGTTATTGTTTCCTCCGTCCTATAATATAAGAGCGTTTTTGACACTACACAAATTTCAAAAATGCTCTTATAATATGAGACGGAGGGAGTACACCGGACAGTACAAACACACGGGATTACACTCCACATTGGTAGTACAAATACATTACACTGAGGAGCCAGGTTGCACGGCTGCATGGGAAGACAGGAAGAACATGTTTACTACCGTCCGAGATACAAGTTGATTCGGGAAAAGGAAAATCATCGAAATCTATTACCATGGTACCTTGTTTTGAAGATATCGACGCAGGGAACGTAACGGTTCATCATTTGAACGATCAGATCACAAGATATTCTAGTTTGAAATGTATATCTTGCAAAAAGAAACATGTTCATCAACCTCTCATCATGATCCGTGGCAAAAATCCACCAAAACTCGGTTAACGACAATGGGTTGCATCACATGTCACCTACCACAACTGTTGGAGATAACCTTTGTAAAGGATAACCTCTAGTTAGTTATTTCCACATAACTAAGACAAGAACAAGAATACAAGGGTCGGCGTTCTGGGGAATGTTTCTGCTTTTTGCACATCTTTCTTTTGCGAGTACATAGAGAGTCATAGGTGGCCTTAGTTAGCTCGTGGGCTGTTCCAAAGTTTCCAGCACGTCAAGCTAATTTTGGCCGCAACATGATTATCTCAAGGGGGGGGGGGGGGGGGGGCATATCCTATTTGCTGCTTATCGCAACAACAAAAACCAACCAATCACACAGATTTCGTCAGGCGAGCGACTAATTTGACTGGCCCATTTAGCTAGTTAGCGGGAAGATTTTGACCGTAAATTTCCATGTTTTGGGAACCCTCTAGCATGTTTGTCTTACTTTTTCTTTCTTTTCTCTACCCATGTTTACCTTTTTCTTCTTATTTTCCGATTTTCTTTCCTTTTATTTTCAAAAAAAGGTTTTAACATTCTAAAAAAATGTGCACTTTTAATTCACGTTTTTAATTAAATGCATTTAATTATTTGAATTGGAGAACATTTTATTGTATTCCATAACATTTTTAATTAGAGAACATCTTTCAAATTTTGAGATTTGTTCTTTTTAGATGAGCACATTTTGTACTCGAGAATATTTTTGAACTTAAGAACATATTTTTGAAAAAAAATACCTGAAAACATTTTTTAAGTTCGCGAACATTTTATCTTAATTGTTTTATATGTAAGAGGTGTAATTGTCTATTGTTCTTTCAAAGCCATCTAGGAAAACCCAAGGTGGGGAAGTTGTTGGATGCAGCGGCCGTGCCTGGGCGGTCTCGTACGACCGGGAATGGGCGGCGGCGGCTAGGGCAGCAAGAAGTGGGCCACAAAGAGAACAAGGATGGGCGTCAAGGGTGGTTCCTATATGACGCTCGTTAGCGTCCAGGAAACGTGGCTTCGCTGAAGCGCGGGAGGAGCTGCGCGCGATGGGCCGGCCCACCTCGTGAATTCAAGCGTTGCCATTCAAACCGGTTTTGGGAACCTTCTAGAAGGTTCCCTAAACCGGTTTTCTTTCTTTTTTCATACTCTTTTGCTGGTTGTCCGATTTTTCCTGTTTCTTTGTTCTTTTTTTTGTTTCTATTTTTTTAATTCTGTTTCTTTTCTTTCTCTTTTTATATTTTTCGTTTTTATTTTCATCCTTTGTTTTCAATAAAGTTTAAAATTTCTTATTTTCTTCATGATTTCATAAAAAACACATAGTTTTTAAAAAAAATCACAATTCAAAATTTGTTGAACGTACATTACAAAAATGTTCAATGTATATTTTAAATTTGTTTGGGATATATCACAAAAACCTTCAGTGTGTATTTTCAAATTGTTCAGCGTACATTACAGAAATGTTCAATGTATATTTTAAATGTGTTCGGGATATATCACAAAAATGTTCAGTGTGTATTTTAAAATTGTTTAGCGTACATTACAGAAATGTTCAATGTATATTTTAAATTTGTTCGGGATATATCAGAAAAATGTTCAGTATGTATATAAAAATTGTTCAGCATATGTTACAAAAAATTTCAATGTATATTTATAAAAACTTATCTTCTTGGAATTTCGAAATTCGTGTTCAATTTTTCAGTAATTGTTCACGTTTAAAAAAAATTCGAATTTTAGAAATTGTTCATGGTTTTAAAAAGGGTTTCGCGTTTGTCAAAATTTGTTCCTAATTTTTTATTTAAGTTCTTGATTTTCTTGAATTGTTCAAAAAAATTCAAAAGTTCTTTGTTACTTTAAAAACTCACGCTGCCTCCGCATAAGAAGAAGTTATCAGCTCAACTGATTAGTTACTAGAGTTGCAGAGCGGGACTTCATGGGTTCGATTTCCTGCCGGTGATATTTTTGGCGTTTTTTCTCATGCGCTCGAGCTCCAGACCTGGGCCGGCCCATCAGTGTCAACCTTCAGCGAACGCTCCTCTGCTTGACGCTAACGAGCGTCAGACAGGAGGTCCCGCCTTAAGCGCCCGTTTTAGGTGTTAGGGCAAACCGGCGCACACCCCCTTCTCCACGCGGGCCGGCCCATTTCATTTTTTCCCTCCTCTTTATTAAGGAGCAAAAATAATACGAACGCAGCGGGAATCGAACCGTGACTTCCTGGTCATATGCACCTTTTGCGTCTCTTATCAGTTTTTTACTTCTTTTCTTCTTTCTTGTTTCTTTTTCTTTTTTTTATTTTTTCTTGGAAGAGTTTCGTTTAGTTTTTCCTTTTATTTTTTCGTTTTTCTTAGAACTGTTTTTGTTCTTTTTTTATATATTTTTCATTTTTTTCTAAATACATGAACATTCTCTTCAAATTTGTGAAATTTTTCTCAATTTGATGAACTTTTTTTTCAAAGTTGATGAACTTTTATCAAAGTCAATGAACTTTTATTTTGAAATTTGATAAAAAAATCAAACACGATCAACTTTTTTCAAATCCATGAACTTTTTATGAATTTCGATGAATTACTTTTAAAATTTCGTGAACTTTTTTTCAAATTCGATGAACTAATTTTTCAAATTTTGTGAAAATTTTGTTCATCATATTGAAGAAAAATGTTCACCATACATTGAAAAGATGTTCAGTGTGTATAAAAAAATGTTCATCATGTCTAGAAATTTTGTTCAGTATGCACTCAAAAGGAGTTCATCGTACTTAAAAAAGGTTCTATGTGTATTTGAATATTGTTCGCCATACATTAAAAAAATGTTCAGCGTGTATAAAAAATGTTCATCGTGTAGAGAAATTTTGTTTAGCATTTACTCAAAAAAAGTTCAGCGTATTCTAAAAAAAGGTTAGTGTTTCTTTGTATAATGTTCACCCTATACTAAGAAAATGTTCAATGTGTATTCTAAATTTGCTTTCTAAAAATTGTTCACAGTACAAAAATAGTATTCAAATTTCGAAATTTGTTCAGTTTTTGAAAAACATAGTTCACGTTTAAAAGAAAAGGAATATTCGAAATTTGATGAACTATATTCAGAATTGATGAACTAATTTTTTCAAATTCGATGAACTTTTTCCAGAATTGGTTAACTTTTTTTTCTAATTCGCATTTTTTAAGAAAATTGATGAACCTTTTCGAGTTCCATGAATGTTTTTTAAAATTGAACTTTTATTACACATATATGATTTCCTTTTTCTTTTTTATGTTTCCCTTTTCTGAAATGATTTTTATGGTACAGAAGTTATATCAATGTTGTACTAGAAGAAGTATTAAGTAGGTTTGTTTTTGGATTGTAGGCATGTAAGCTGTCCTAGTGTAGTGGTAACTGCACTGTTTCTTTCGGCTGTATATGTAGGTGCGTTGGTTCGAATCCCACTACCTGCAATTATGTTTCAACCATGTTTTCTTTTTGGCGAAATTATGTTTCAACCATGTTTTCTTTTTGGCGAGGTTATTGGGCCGGCCCGCTAGGCGACGCGCGCGAGCGCCAGGAACATTAAGCGGCGCAGAAGGCGCCCTATAGGAGCTCCCGCTTAAGGCGCCGTTTAGGAAATACCGGCGTCACGCGGGGACCTCCTACTCGGCGCTTCAGGCGCCAACGAAGCTCCCCGGCGCCCGCGAGCCAACGCTATTGGGCCGGCCCACGACGAGCAGCGCCAGGGAATGATATTACCGCGGAAACAAAACCCCAAAAAACTGCTGAGATGAGGATTCGAACTCGGTACAGTTGCATTGTTTACACGTTAGGTGAACCGCTTGACCAGCCTGCAACTACTGACAATAATAAGCGTGAAAATACTTAAGAGCAATCTGTAGCCGCGCTGTAGCGAAGTTTGGGAGTTATTTCAAAAAATGTTCGCGAACATTCAGAAAATTTAAGAATTTGTTTTCAAATTGAAAAAGTTCATGTATTCAAAAAAAAGTTCACCGAATACAAAAGAAGTTCACCGATTTTCAAAAAAAAGTTCATCTATAAAATGAAAAAGTTCATCGATTTGAAAAAAAGGTTCATCGAATTTGAAAAAAGTTCATCCAAATTGAAAAAGGTTCATCGATTTAAAAAAGTTCATCCATTTTTTTAATTAAAGTGTATCAAATTTCAAAAAAGTTCATCTAAATTGAAAAAAGTTCATCGGATTTTAAAATAAGTTCATTGATTTTGAAAATAAGTTCATCAAAATGTTAAAAGTTCATTCATTTCAAAAAAAAGTTAATCAAGTTTGAAAAAAGTTCATCATTTTAAAGAAAAAGTTCACGAATTAGAAAAAATAACGTCTATTTGTGAACATTTCATGCATTTAAGAAAAAAAGGAAAAAACAGGAAGCAGAAAAAGAAAAGGAAAAAACACACAGAAAACATGAAGGGCATTTCGTGTCGTATAAAGAAATGAAAATGAGGTTTGTATTCAGGAGTGAGGTCGATGGCGTGGTGGTCGCTAGTGTTAGCGGTCAAGTGAGCGATCTGTGGTTCGATTCCTGGCTTCGTAGCTCTCCTTTTTTGAGCCTCAAAATAGGGGAGGCGAGTGGGGGGAATGGTAGATGGGCCGAGCCCAAGTAGCGTCGCTGCAGGCGCCGGTTTGCAGAAACAACTATAACCGGCGTTTCTGCAAACCGGCGCCTGCAGCGCCAAATAGGAAAACCCCGTCACGCGCATCCGCTTCTTATCCGCGCGGCAAAACCAACTCAAATTTGGGCCGAAAGTGGGACGGCCCGTATTACCGTCCTCCCCCTGCACATCAGTCTGCTTCGAGTTCGACCACGACTCGGCCATGCTTCTTCCTCCTCCCAGCAGCATACCACCACCTCCTCCTCCGGTACTCCGCTCACCGCGAGCGGCTCGATCTCTACGCACGGTAACCTCCTCCTGGCCTTCCTCGACCCGCAATGGTGTTAAGTCTCAGCGCCTTCTACTCCAGTGCCCACAACCTGTTTGTCGAATTGCTTGCTATAGTCCGGCTGGCCAACACAACACTAGTTTTGTGGCCGCACGCCCGCAAAATAGGGGAGGCGAGTGGGGGGAATGGTAGATGGGCCGAGCCCAAGTAGCGTCGCTGCAGGCGCCGGTTTGCAGAAACAACTATAACCGGCGTTTCTGCAAACCGGCGCCTGCAGCGCCAAATAGGAAAACCCCGTCACGCGCATCCGCTTCTTATCCGCGCGGCAAAACCAACTCAAATTTGGGCCGAAAGTGGGACAGCCCGTATTACCGTCCTCCCCCTGCACATCAGTCTGCTTCGAGTTCGACCACGACTCGGCCATGCTTCTTCCTCCTCCCAGCAGCATACCACCACCTCCTCCTCCGGTACTCCGCTCACCGCGAGCGGCTCGATCTCTACGCACGGTAACCTCCTCCTGGCCTTCCTCGACCCGCAATGGTGTTAGTCTCAGCGCCTTCTACTCCAGTGCCCACAACCTGTTTGTCGAATTGCTTGCTATAGTCCGGCTGGCCAACACAACACTAGTTTTGTGGCCGCACGCCCGCAAGCGCTTCTGGACGCCTCTATGGTCTGAATTGGGCATGACCATGAACGCTTGGGAGCCGGCCAGCTCTGTTCTAGTGTGCTCCTACTGATGAATGTGTTGACTTTCATTCAGACACTGCTTAACTGAAGATGCTTTCTAGTTTGCGTTGTCCGACATTGTTGATGATTACAGCATAGATTACCTACTTTGCAATCTTTGATCGATCATGCTAACGAGTCAAGTGTATGTTCATCTCCACCTTCTTCCATCGCATGTGCCAATCCAAAGTTTATTTAGTCTCGCAGGAATCACCCAGCCGGCATGTCATTGCACATTGTGACACTTCATGGAACAAGCCAAGAATATCTGAAACTGACGCTACTCTTGCTGAACCTTCAGGAGCTGCCCAATATGGTTTTGCCCCTCTGGTTCAGGCACTGGAATCAACTGCAGCCGAAGACATGTCCTGCTTTCACTTCCCTGGACACAACCAAGGGAAAGCTGTTCCGTTACACATTCTGATGTCGTCGATGTTTGCCATCCCTTACACATTCCGGTTATAGTTGACTTGACAAGGCTCATGATGCACACTTCAGATTCCATGACAGTTTTCCAGCTTCCAAGCACGGCGATTGAGCAAGGTGCTGGCTTGGCTGTGCAATCAATGCACAAGGTTCTGAGATCTCTTACACAATCCTCGATGCTTCACATGGCTGGAGGTCTCGTTGATGCAGAT